>NC_139702.1:18782513-19175013 GCF_964188405.1 Protomyctophum parallelum | reverse complement strand
TACCAACGTCAATACAGAATGGAATTGTGGACAAACTTTTATAGAAAATATGTTTTAGTCTCTAAATGTTCTGATGAATTGAAAATGGTGGAACCTGTTGTAAACAATTAAGTGTAATGCTGTATCAGTGTGCCTCCACAGACCACAGTAACAGTCTTTGTATTGAGTTGTGCTGTCATGTGAAATGTACCCATTCTGCAAACTGTTAATAAATACTGCAATCTTATCAAACGACAACAAAATATTCTAATAGTTTTGGGTCTGATTGAGTCGGCTATAATTCTCATCAAATGGTGGTCCGTGGCTCAAATGGGTCGGAGAGGCTAAATGTCATCAAATGGTGATCCGTGGCTCCTCAAATGCCGAATAAATAGGCTTGAAAACCACTGAGCTAAATGAGCCTAGCCTCACCTAGGCTGTAGAGTGGACAGTGAGGACTTCTGTTTCCACTGCAGATTCTTGTAGAAGCTTTTTTTGTTTTTCACCAGCCAGGTAAAAACACTGACGAGTCTAGTCTACTCGATGTCCATGTCAATTAAATGTTACATTACGAGTTATTCATTAAAACAAACGGCTTGTTGTAAGTTACAAACACTAGCAGGCACGTGTTGGGAGTTGGCGACTTGGCGTGTGTGCGGTTGCTTTTTTTTACCAGAAGGTGGAGAAGGTGCGGTGGTGCGACCTGAGGACTTAAATTGCATGCACATGCGCATCCCGTGCACCGCAGCTCAAGGAAACACCCCCCCCCCCCCCCCCCCCCCCCCCACACACACACACACACACACACACACACACACACACACACACACACACACACTTACACTTACACACGCACACAAACACACACGCACGCGGCACACAATTTATTCATTAATTCGTTCGTTCGTTCGTCCGTCCGTCCGTCCATCCATTCATTCATTCATTCAGAATCATTCATTCATTCATTATTTCGTTCGTTCGTTCATTCATTCATTTCATGACAGACTGAATGACGTTATAGGCTATATGGCTGCATTGAAGTGTATGATTCAACTTTTCATGGTTTATATTAAATTGTTTTAAAATGTTAGTGTTATAGTAGGCCTATATTCTAGGCTACTCTATAGAGTAGCCTAAAACATAATTTAAAAAAGCAAAGTAACTTATGGGGGCAAATTAATCGCAATATTTCTTATTTCTGTGATTTCTTCTTCCTGTGAAGCACTTTACAATTTACAATTTAGGCATTTAGCAGACGCTCTTAATCCAGAGCGATTTACAGTAAGCAAGTACAAAAAACATGGTAGTACATTGTTGATATGTAAAAGTTTCAAACCCCTCCCAGAACTCAACTGTTTGATGTAAACTGCATATAATGTCATGTTGTGAATATTTTAGTATGTCTTAGCAGGCTGACCATTGAGGTGGTTAGTCTGTCGTGTGCTCCGCGGGAAGCGATGCTTTTTTGTCATTCTGGACTCTGTCTTTTGTTGCAATAAATGGTCAACTCAACACTTCAGTTCATCTCTCGGCCTGCGTGCTTCTACATCCGATCATTTGAGGATTTGATGCCTTGGTACTTTCCTACAGTTTGCTATTTAGTTTAGGGAAGCTCTTTTCAGCCTTTTCCTCTCTAGTCTAGTAGTTTAATCAGTTAATGTGGTGTGGAAAATACACCACATATTCAAACGACATGCTATAGTATGCCGTACGATATGGGCTATAGCCCATGGTCAAAAATGATGAAAAAAATGATTAAAAAAAAGACGAAAATCACTCCGAGACCATGGGCTCCATAGCCCATCGTCTCGGAGTGATTTTCGTCTTTTTTTCGAATCCTCAAATATGATGAAAAACGGCATGCTATAGCAGTGTAAATATACCAGATTTAGCCAAATTTGCTAATTTCCATCTGCAGTATCCAGACATCAAACATCAAACAATACAGGACTGGACTGACATACAGGACATAGCATACAAATACCTAGTACATTTCAAACGTAATAAGACTAGTAAGAATAAGAAATAAGAAAATATTAAACTATTAGATAATACTATTATTAGGGTAGGTTTACTCTAATAATCTCTCTAACATAGCATACAAAAGAAATACACCTAAAATAATCATGAATGGTTGCAGCTTTGGTTTTCAAGCAACCATTTTTTTCAGATTGTATTTAAAGAGGAAAATGTAGCACATTCACTTATATGCAGAGGAAGTCCATTCCATTTTACACAGCCCTGTACTGAGGACATTTTGGCCGAATGTTGTTTGCCGGTGCGGCACTTTGCAGTCTCCTCGAGTTTTTGCTCTGGTACTGATTCCCCTATCGGGCTTTCGTTTAATGAATTCACTTAGGGGGGGGGCGGGTACAGACCATGTAGGGTCTTGTATATGACCCCAACCTGTTTGAAATTTTTAAAGTTATCAAAGCTAAAAAAATTGAGCCTCCGGAGGATGTTACAATGATGATATGAGTGGGGCTTCCTGTCAAACACCTTGACAGGAATGCCATCCGAGACCATGGGCTATAGCCCATGGCATCCGAGTGATTTTCGTCTTTTTTTCAAATCCTCAAAAGTGTAGAAAACCGGCGTGCTACAGTATGCCGTCCAAGGCCATGGGATGAACTTGAACCCATGAGCTGTGGCTAACATAGACAGCAGCTAAACAGAGTGCCACCATGCTCTCTGAAAATCCTCTCAGCTTACCATCTCTTTCTAGTGTTCTTCTGGATGTTATTCTCCAAAACTTGCTGCAGAGTGAAAGTAGGAGGAACTCAGCTGGATTTGAACTCACAACCTCTGGTTCACATGGATGTCGTCTTAAGGGTGCCACTGAGCCCTCTGTGTTTAAGTTGATCTTCTTGGTGTCACTTTTGAAATGGGTCCTTGGGATCATGTACAGAGCATTTTAATGGTGTTTGTTGTGCATCAAAGGTGTCTTTTAGTGCTTTTAAACCTTTATACTGAGTTGACTGCTGGATCTTCACATTTTCCTATACAAAATATCTTCAAGCTTGTATTTTTGTATGTGTGTTCGCCCCCCCAGAATAGGGATCGCTAGGATTTAAGGGGTTATTCTGTACCCAGTCTAGGCTATCTATACAAACTTTCCACTGTCTATAATTGATATCCCGAACATCTCCAATGATTTCACCGTAACACAACTCATAGCCTACTGTTAAACATGAACATATAGGCTACATTAAAGGAGCATTCAGTGATTTGGGTGATTTGGAGAAACAACCTGGTCCGCCCCAGTAACAAGATATGCACATGCTCTACAGTGGGGGGGACACGCTACAGGCCAACAGCACGCGCACCAAGGCCCGCCCCGCTCAATCCTGATTGGAGGAAGGCCCGCTCTATCCTGATTGGATGAAGGCTTTCTCACCCACCACCAAAGCCGAAACTAGGGTTTTTCGACCCCTGCGGTTCACTGAGGATAGGGAGGAACTAATTATATGATCAGCACACTCTATAGTAGGGAGGATTATCACAAAAAAGTGATATTTAAATTAAGTGAAATCACTGAATATTTACTGTAATGATAACCTGTCATTGATGCAAACTCAAATTCTAGTACTCTACACTCATAAATCTATCGCCAACATTCTGTACTAATAGCACAACATAAGTCACTGAGTCTAAACATTAATGTTGAAGATTAATATTACTGTTTTAATGCCTTATGATAACATACAAGGTTGTCCACTTCTCCACATGATTTAAGGGTACGCCATTAAAGGTGAGCAAGATCTCAGTAGACTGTGTTTGGGAACAGGCTAATGTCTCGTGACCATGCATAATTATGCACAATCTTGGACTGCGATAGGCTATCTAATAGGCAACACTCACCACGGCAATATGCATGCAAATAACATTTACAAAAACTTAAAAAACAGGGCCATCACAGTTAATTATTTATTAATAGTGGAGAGAGACAGGACATAATATGGAGATATTGACAGCCCTGCTGTCTGGGAATCGAACCAGGGACTCACTGATCAGGGCATTTTGTACAACTGTGGAATGCTAACCACTTGGCTATCATGTCGCCCCAAGCTTTGAAACATACTTAAAGGAGCACAATTTTCAACCTACTGTATCTACGTAATCCTCACAATTACTCATTAAGACGTCATTTCTGTCGCATCTGTGTCTTAGAGGCAGGTGCCATATGCTTCTCATGTTCCCCCTTCATTCTTCCATGTTTCAGGACCCATATACTGCAGTAGGATACTTTCTTAAAAAAAGCAAATGAACAATATAGAAACATATATAAGAGTTTGTGGACATGGCTCCACTTAGTCTGCTATTCCAACCCAACAATTCTATCTTCAGGAACATGTGTCAGAAGCTTATCTTATCAACGCCGTAATAATAAACCTAGCGTCTCTCCAAAAAGCCAGTCGTCAAAAATTCCCTCTCTCTCTCTCTCTATACATATCTCTATACACATCAGATGGCTGTGCTATTTATTGACTCAACCCGGGGGTCCTCTCTGTACCCGCTGGGTGGGTGGGTTTGACAAGCTCCTGCTTCTCTGCTGGAAGATTTGTGATTTCAAGGAGGTCCTTGCAGCAGCACTGAGATGAGATGATCTCACTGTGTCGTCCTGTGATCGGGGTCCTGTGACCAATGCTTGTGATCGGGGGACAAACAAGCATTGGTTTGTGCGTGCGTGCGTGTACTTGCATTACAATGCTTGAGAAACCTCATTTGTGCAAAACTGTTACTTTTCAAAAAGTATCAGATTGACACGCTCAAAATGTGTCGCTTCAAGCTTTTGGGTGTGATACTTTTGATGCTTTTGTGTGACACAATAGCATGATCAAGTAGGGCACTCATTTACGAAAAAACACAAAAGTTAAAATATGATGAGAGATTTCTGCCCCCCGACCCGACAAAATAGATCTTGGTGCAGTTTCCTGGAGAAAGTATTGCTATCAATGCATTGAAAGTGACAAAATCACGTTTAATCAGAGTATTGGATGCTCTCAGTAGTCTACTGACCCATCAAGATCTCAGTGGCTGCATTCTGTGTATTGATCACAGCTACTGTTTTGACAGCGACGACGCGTGTTGTCGACTTATGTGGCCCATTAAGACTGATATGAGGTTAGGGGACTCATGGCCGGTTAAGACTGATATGAGGTTAGGGGACTCATGGCCGGTTAAGACTGATATGAGGTTAGGGGACTCATGGCCGGTTAAGACTGATATGAGGTTAGGGGACTCATGGCCGGTTAAGACTGATATGAGGTTAGGGGACTCATGGCCGGTTAAGAGTCAAGACTGATATGAGGTTAGGGGACTCATTTTTGATTGATTGATTATTTTATTAGACAATATCAAATGCAAAAACAGTACATGGTACAGTCAAAAGCACATTTATCCAAAAGGATAGCACCGAAAAAAGACCTTGCGGTCTTGTTTCCATTCGGGTCCCAATGCATTCATTCACAATACAATGATGACATTAATTGAAGATACCTCAAAAAACATGAAAATTATTTACAGGTGTAAGTACCAAAAAATTCTAAATAAATCTAAATACCAAATAAATCGCTCGGAGGGGGGGGGGGGGTATAGGGAGATTGGGCAGTCATCTTCTCTCCTTTTGACCCGCTGACATTGCTAGGTGATTTTTCAGCCCGGTTTTAAAGGAAGCCAGTGATTTGTTTGTTTTGAGGGAAGGGGGCAGGGCATTCCACACCTGAGTGGCAGTGCTGTGGAAAGTGAATTTACCCATATTTGTTCTATAAGTGGGTGGCACCAGATCATTATTTATACTCCCTCTAGTGTTGTGGCTGTGACGTGTGGATCATTACCAGTGTGCTGTTACTTAAGTACATTTACTCACAACAACGATAGAAATGTACATCGTCCAAGTTGATGAATTCAATACATACTGTAGGACCACAATGGAAACAAGTCCCCAGGACTTTTTTTTTATGTGTTATCCTTTTAGCCTTTAGTGTCTTACTGTACCACATGCTGTTTTACATTTCTGACTAATTAAGTTATTCAATCGATTCGATCGAAGAAACACTTTTTTATTGTGATGTGGACCACTTAGAATGTTAGAGTTTTATAACTACTATCTTTATAGTTATAGACATGTAGATGTAGTTATAGTGCTTTGTGTGAATTGGCCTTAGTTTAGTTCAGTGATGGAAAGTAACTAAGGACATGTACTCAAGTATGTACATGTACTCAAGTAAAGACATGTACTCATTTGAGGTACTTTTCCTTTACTTGAGTAGGCCTATTGCCATTTTGATTTGATACTTTATACTCCACTACATCTCAGAGGAAAATATTGTAGTTTTTTTCTCCGGTACAATTATTTGACAGGTTTAGTTATTTTGTTGATTTTGATTATTAATTCAAAACATGAATTAGACAATAAAGACTTTGTATTTGCTTTTCAAAATTAGAAGATCTACAAGCTCACAATTGCATTGTGAAAAAAGTTGAACACCTTGAAAATTACTTTATCTTGAAAGTAATTTTGACATTAGCAACCGACCCAAAACGATACTTTCACATTGGTAGTGTAAAGCATAAAATTTGATGCCTCAAGTAAACATTTTTAATACAGAGTACAATACTTTTACTTAAATAATAAAAAATAATAATCTGAATTATTCTTCCACCACTAATCATCTCACATCATCTAACAACCACTGGGGATGTTCTAGTATGATAATCACTTAAATTCAACACAGCTGTCCTCCTGGCTTTAATTCTGTCTGGCTTTAAACTTCATATTTATGTCTCTCTTATAACCCTGTGTCCTGGGCCCCTAAACAGTGGTGCAAGTCAAGAAGTACTAGTCCCCACTTCTTGGGGTGTTTTTTGTCACCAATCATATAACTACAAGGAGCACTGGAGCAGTGAGCACCATTCTACGGCGCTCAGGGATAATTTAGCACTTAAGAGCTCTATTTTCGCCAGTGCATTACCCCTTATTCCTAAACTTCTTAGCCTTTTTTTATTACTATTAAAAAAGGAGATCTACATCAACACACTATGAGCTTGTAGAGTGGCTATTTGAACTATCCAAACATTTTATTTTTATTTAAAAAAAAGTGCCTTACTATATGGAGATGAGAGGTTTCTGCCCGACGTTAACGATGTATAAAGTAAGTAAATTCCTCTTCAGCGCAACAAGTAAATGTACTTAGTTGCTTTCCACCACTATAGCCTGGCTTTGATTTCATATTCATGTGTTTCTTAACCCTCATTTGGGATGCGTTTCTTGGCCTCTAAACAAGCCCTGGCATTGTGGTCGCTGGCTTGTGTCTCAGCGCTGTTCCAGGGGCTGAGTTTCACACTGTAAAATAATTTAGATTGCGTTAACTTGGCAGGCCAACACTCAGACAAGCGACGGCTGAGAGAGAGAGAGAGAGAGAGAGAGAGAGAGAGGGAGGGAGAGGTTGGGTCGCTCATATTGTAGTCAGTAAGTCAGGTGGATGTGAGGTTATTCTGCAATTATTTGGGGCCTTAATCGCTTTCACATCACAGTTTGAAGACAACAAAAAATAAAGCCATCAAGGCTTTTTCGTTGCTGTCAGGCCGAAACCTTTTCTTTCGAAGATGTTTTTTCGTAAATGAATGCCCTACTTCATCATAGAAGAGTGCCACGCAAAAGTAGCGAAAATATAAGCTCACAGTCACAGTGCATTGTTATGCGAGGCGTTTTTTTTCTTATACAATTCCGTTGGTTGCATTTTGTCTCCCTGCTCATCTATTGAGGTTTATGTTGTGTCAAAGGTCATGTGTCAAATCCGGGTTAGTAGAGGAACGTTCAGCTTTAAGTATGTCTGTGGGTTTTTGACCGGTGTTAACCGCTCCCATGAGTGACCGAGTGTGTATGTCTGTATGTATGTTTCTCTGTATGTCTGAGTACAACCCATTGACCCTTGCAGCTGATGCCAATTGGGGTTGCATTCAGGTCACGCACGCACGCACACACGCACGCACACACGCACACACACACACGCACACACACACACACACACACACACACACACACACACACACACACACACACACACACACACACACACACACACACACACACACAAAAACGAGTGAAAAAACACCTGGACACATACGTATAGGGACATTTCGGTATCTGGACGAATGGGCACCTGAATCAGGATTCGTGTCCACCACATTATTTTTCAACCCGCAATTACAGTCAACAACTGTGCTTCACTCCAAGGCACCACTCACTTGATACTGGGTGTGATTTTTTATTGATATACCTGTATATGATTGAAGCAATGCAAAGTATTAACATTACTTGAAATAATAACTACACTGGATCCAATGGAACACAGGATATGTTTTCCTGGAGTTAATTGTTTTGGATATATGGTTACATAATGTGCTTTTCATCGGCCGACAACGATGAAATACACATTCTGTTTACAAGAGCCAACGGCATTAATCCAATTCATTACTCACTGTAACACGGAAGACATTTAAAACCAAACAGGTGTCGTGTACAAGCCATATTTCCAGCCCGGGCGACTTTCTGTGCAAGATCTGATGGAAATTGTGAGAACGCTCATGGTTACTTTGCAACAATAATTGTTGTGTTCGTGTTTTGCGGGCCAGTTACCCCGTATGCCTCCATGATGACACACATTTTGTTTAGCTGAAGAGGCAGTTTTTCATACAATAGAGGAACATTTAATCTGATTAAACGTAATTGCATCAGTCTGACCGCGGTTTGTCATGGTTTTTGATGTTTGGGGGAACAATGGCTTGTTAGACATTTACGTACATATGCTAACAGCAATTACCTCCACGCATATGTACAGTACAACAGAACTGTTGTAGAACTGAATGGTATATTGAACTGAATGGAATAATATTAGCATATAAGACAGTGGTTCTCAACCTCTGGGCCGTTGCTATTGCAGGATATTGCCAGTGGGCCCCAAATAAAAGGCTCCGATTTTATTGATAGTTTAACATTAATTTTGCTGGGGGTCCCCCAGCAAAATTGCCGCAAAAGTGTCGCAATCATTTTAATCACTTTATCTAGATTTCATACGTTGGCTATTCAAAAAGCTAATACAAGCTCAATAGCGTGTCACTTCCTTAACATTACATTATAACAGAATATTTGGACATGCTTTGTAGTAAAAAAGGAAAAAAAATAAAAGGCTGTGATGTGTGTGATCTTGGGATATGACCTATGTCTTCGCTCACTGTTCCATCCCGGTTTTAAATGTTATCTGAATCATTGATAGAAAGCAATGAGGGCAATCACACCACACTGGGGAATAGATCGATGTGCCTCCATCTTTATTGTAGTTCACACATTGTTACAATTACCTCTCTCTGTCTGGAGAGGGAGACAACGGACATAAAAGGGACAGAAAAAAGCTAATTATTATAGCTTTAACCAAAAGACCTCCATTAAACGTGAAATGCAGATTTGCAGATGTACTGTACGTACTGTAGGTGGCCAGTAATATACCATCAGACATGCTTAATAAATCATGTTCATTATGTGGAAACTATTGGCAGGCTCAGGAATATGTTTTATTTTTAAAAGGCCTGTGGACCACCGGTTGCCAGTAACTGGTGAAGCACGTGCTGGCAATTCAGTTTAACATCAAAGTGAAAAGCATTTGTGCAGTATAATCCTCCAGAAAACAAATGTTCACTTGTGTGCGTATTGTTTTGTCTGCGCCGTCTCAACATGTGATATGTGCTTTCATCAAAGAACCAATGGAGGGCCCAGGCCGTAGCGTAACGGTCTGGGCACCGGACTGGTAATCCAGTCGCAGTGTGCCGCGGGTTCGACTCCCGGACCCGACACGGCCTTTACTGCATGTCATCCCCCCATCTCTCTCCCGTTTCCTGTCAGCCTACTGTCTGTCCCTTCAAAAATCAATAAAAGGCGTAAGCCGCAAAAAAATATCTTAAAAAAAAACAAAAAAAAAACAATGGAAATCAATATCTGTGCTTGTCATAGCAGTGTTCAGACCATGAATGGCGACAGTGCTCCACAGCTGGAAGGCCGAGTGGCGGAGGAAGAAGTACACTTTTGTACTTGGACAGTGTAGAAATAACTCTGTTAGAAGTAAAAGGTCTGCATTCACAATTGTACTTGTGCACAAGCACAAAAGTATTGGCATAGAGATGTCCCGATACTGTATCGGTATCGGGAAAAGTATCGGATCGGCCTTTATTTGTCATATCGGGTCATATCGATATCAGTGAATATGCCAGTCTAACCACAGATCCGACACGGGGTAAGGGGTTGACACTATGGCAGGTAAATATGTTGGGATATGTGGAGTTTGCTTTGGAGTTGCCCAAACTGCAAGTGCACATTTGAGTGAAACACAACGTGAGATCACGACACTGGTATCGGTATTCGGTATCGGTATCGGCTAACACAGAAATTGTGGTATCGGGATCGGATCGGAAGCGAAAAAAGGGACATTCCTAATCAAAATATACAGTACCTATAATAAGTACGCAAGTTATATGTTGCTGCTGTTGAGGCAGAAATCTTTTTGTGGGTTTTTTTGTTTTGTTTTTTGCAAATTTTATCGTACTACTGCGTCACACAAAAGCAACAATCTGTCGAGCTCAAAACATTTCTTTTTTGGTAATTTGGATCCTGAAAGGTTTTGAACATGATGTTTCCCCCGACAGAGACAATAAGCTTTTCAAAGTCTTTCAGAAATAGCAGATCTTTTTTTTTTTTATATATTTTTTATCCCACGATTTTGTAACCCATTTTTCACCCCTGTGTCAATCATCTAATGTGATCCTGGGCTCTACACACCCTCCACCAACCTAGTCCCCATATATGGGGGACAAGGGGAGAGCAACGGACTTGAACTCATGCTTCCTTCATGCCTGTGTCCAAGTTGCTCCTTTACACCTGACAGGGGGGATTTTCCCTGGTTGGACGTAGCTCGTGGAAGGAACACGTTATTCCAACCAGTTCCTTTCCCTCCATCAGGCGCCCCGGCTGGCCAGGGGGAGGCAGTTTAGTGACCAGGATTACTGCATGTTTTTTGTGAGGGTACCTACCCTAGGGGACACGGGGAGAACATGCAAACTCCACACAGAAAGGCCCTTTCGCCAACCCCGCCTTCGGGTATGAGCACTGACGACGCAGAGGAGGAAACACGCCGCCAGCACCCACAGCGTCCCAAGCGGGAATCGAACCCAGGACCTTCTAGCTGTGAGGCGACAGAACTACCAACTGTGCCACCGTGCCCCAGAAATAGCAGATCTAACAAGCTCACAACATGATGTGAACTCGTATAGTTCTGCTGTTTATCAATAAACAAAGTATGCGATATAGGGCTTAAATGGCTAATGCATGTTTTGAAATAAAAACGGCAAAAGTAACTACAGTTTTCCAATAATTGTAGTGGAGGGGGGAATAGTACAATATTTGCCTATGAGATGTACCCAAGGAAAGTAAAAGTACAAAATTTGTACTTAAATACAGTCCTTGAGTAAATGTACTTGTAGTCACTTTCCACTACAGCCGGGGGCTGCCAGCAACAACACGTGTGTTGTGTGACACATGCGACAACAACAATAAGTGGATGGACAGATGGTGGACCACAGCCTCGTTAGGAGCCTTATAGTTCTCAGCTGCTGAAGAGCTTGAAGAAGAAAACAAATGCATCTAGTGCAATTTAAAATGGCACTACTTCACTTTTATTGAATGAATAGAATTGAATTTGGTCCAAATCTGTATAGGGTACGTCAATACAATATAACTTATACAATTGGGGTGTTTGTTTGCAGATCTTTACACAATTGTAAGATGTAAGTGTAGCCTAAAACAGGCTGTTTAAAAGCCATTACCCTCCGCTATTAGCTCTGAGAAGTCTGGAGCTCTCCCGGCAGCGGTAGAGCCTGTCCAAGTGCAGTGAAGAAAACCCTTTTCGCGATATCGTATCCAAAAAGAAAAATCACACACGTGTGAAGTGAGTGGTGCAACTACGTGTGGGGGTCCCTGGGGGTCCCCGGTAGTTCCAGACCAGCAGGATCACGGCCAGGGTACCGGCCCGGTTCCGGCGAGCCGCCCCACATCCGAAACGGTAGAGAAATGACAGAGTTACCATGTGGGGGTCTCTGGGGGTCCCCGCGGAGTCCCTGGGGGTGGTCCCCGGAACATCCAGACCCCCAGGAACGGACCCAGGGGGCGGGGCTGATTTTGGCGAGCCACCCTGCGTCCGAAATGGTTGAGAAATGACAGAGTTACCATGTGGGGCTCCCTCTACTGTACCCTCTAGTATACTGTACTGTGCTGTCACTGTACTGTACTGGCACACCCGAAATCATCATATATACAGTTAATATGTGCGTGTGTGTTTGTGTGTGTGTTAGGTACCCAGGCACCCAGCCACCCACCCAGCCACACACATAGCTCCGTAAGGGAGTGGTTGCACCACTCAAAAAATAACTACAGATGTTAGATTTTTTTTCCTGGAAAGTAGTTTTTTTTGTCCAGGGTGAAACAGCCGCTTAAATCGCTAAATTTAGTTTGTTTTCCCATTCAAACCGGAAGATCCCTCCACGGCAGGCCAGCCTACTACTGCTCCCGATTTGGCTACAGTGGGCTAACATGGCACAGACCGAAATGTAAATGTAGCGATTTAAGAGGTTGTTTCACCCCGGAATAAAAAAATCCAGAAAAAAATCTAACATCTGTAGTTCTCTGGGAATACCATTACTTTTTGGATACGATATTGCGAAAAGGGTGACCTTCATTGCACTTAGATGGGCTCTACCAAGTAGGCCTACCTCTGCCGGGAGAGCTCAAGACTCTGGAGCTCTTCTCGGAGCTAATAGTGGAGGGTGAAGTTCCAAACAGGGTTAGATGTGGTTGATCAAACTAATCAATTCAACTAATTTATATCGTTGCTGTTGGGCAGAAACGTCTTATCTCCATGTTTTTTCGTAAACTAATGGCCTACTTGATGTCACACAAAAGCATCAAGTGTAGCAGATCTGCAAGCTCAAAGTGACACGTTTCGAGCTTTGAGCTCTGCTACTTTTGCTCTATGGTTGGATTTGAATCCTGAAAAGTAACAGTTTTGGACATATGAGGTTTCCAACCAACAGAGACATAAGGTTATATACAATACTATGCCCATTTCTTGATAAATGTGCATAGGAAAGAAAATAATCGATACTGTACTGTAGTTGCAGTATGTATCCCCCCTCAGTCTCCCCCTATTGTAAACACTGTTTGGACACAGAATTAACCAGCATGCTTTGCTGTTTTCATGTGACTCATTATTCAGAGTATAGATACAGGGTGGAGTTTCATAATCATATGAAGCTGCGTTGGAAGTTTTGGCTCAGTCTCACAAGCACAACTTGTAATTTGCGTCTATCAGTGCAGTTGTAGTCAATTATGGTTTCTTCCTTCATAAATCACCCACACTGCGGAGCTTTAACTTCAGTCAACCAAGCACATGGTGCAGTCTCAACATGTTTGCCCTAATTCTTGCCGGTTAGCTTACGTTATAGGCCCTCGCGCATTGCAAACCGTATATAAATATTGTCACGTCTTTGAAAGTATGCTGTGTGCGTCAGAATGGAAGCGTGGAAGATGCACCCTTTTTTGAGTGGTGCAACCACTCCCTTACGGAGCTATGTGTGTGGGTAGCTGGGTGGCTGGGTGTCTGGGTATGAGCACGAAAACAACATGGTTGTTTTTCACCACCTGTGCGCAACCTAACGCACACACAAACACATACGCACATATTAACTGTATATATTATGCTTTCGGGTGTGCCAGTACAGTACAGAACAGTACAGTAGAGGGTACAGTAGAGGGACCCCCACATGGTACCCCCCCCCCCCGAGACCCCCACACGGTGTTGCACCACTCACTTCACACATTTTTTCAATCTCTGTTGACTATACAGTAGAAGATAATTGTCTGTCATATGGCCAAAACTGTTACTTTTCAGGATTCAATTTCAAAAGTATAGCAGATCGAGCTCAAAACGAGCTTGCAGATCTGCCACTTTTGATGCTTTTGTACACGTTGAAGTATGAAAAATAAATAAATAATAAAAACCCCACAAAAGGTTAGCCCGACAGCATGGAAATATAAAGTGAAAATCCGATTTAGTCCAATATCGCTGCAAAAATGCTGATGTTTTCAGAGCGTATAATTAATTGGCATGTTGATAACTGAAGAGAATAGAATATATCGCAAAGAACTCAGGTCTACAATGTCACTATAAACCCTACTACTACTTCATCGATTGACCCCCTAACCCCCAGGCTTCTATCCATGGCCCTTTCCTTTTTCCCTCTACACCAACTATTATGCATAATGAGGTTGAATTACACATACACAAATACATGCTTTAGATGAGTGGTCCTCAAACTGACTGTAATTGTAGGAGTTACATTACATTTTATTTGAATCGTTTCCACTGATAGATGTTGTGAAAATAGTCGATCTACAGGCTTACAGGTATATTTATTTGACAATTTGGCCAATGTTTGACCATTTTCATAGTATAGTTTTTGGTTACTTTTGACATAGTAATAGTAAAAAATAACAGTTTGAAGTTTGAACCACTGCTTTAGATTACGTCTTATCGCAAAATTCATGTGGAACATTTCTCCTTCTACGAGCCCCTCGCTCGTGAATCACAACGACGTGCATTCACATTTACATAGCCCATTCATCACAAGCGAACGCAAGAACAGAGGAGGAGGAGGAATCTTTAAATGAGCGGAGCTGGCCTGTGTAGTGCGACCACAGCTTACCTCTGTAGCATGATGATCAGAACCATGTGGAACATCATCCCCCTCGCTATGCGTTTCAGATGTGGAGGACCTCAACGTGTGTGGAGATGCATGCCAGAGCGCCTGGCAGGACCCAGCGCTCCCCTGATGGAAATTAATACAGACGCGATGGGGATCGCCGAGCAGAGAGAACTGTAGCCCAGCGGTGCCTGTGCTATAGCTGCGAAAGAGAAAGAGTTGTGCATTTAAAAAAGAGTCGGCGTACAATCACACCAGGAACTGGGTTTATTAATGAAAGCTTGTTGGCTTTCGTTAATAGAACTATATGATAGCAAACAAATAGCAGATATACAAGCTCACAATGCATTTCTGAGTTGGATTGGTTGTGTTTCTTTTCATGACATGACCATAAACTTTGCTTATTGTTGCATTCATGAAAAAATATATAGCCTAATAGTGAAAACAGCCGATATACAAGCTTGAATCAAATGAGTTTATATATAGCGTCAATCATTTTAACCACTTTAAATATACTTGACTCTACAAAAATAGCAAGTAGCCTACTCACACAAATATAAGCTTATAGATCTCCCCCATGGAGACTTGGGGGAGATCTATATCTATCAATAGATATTTCTTTGTTTTTGTCGCATTCCTATAGCTAATAATTTGATGACCAGCAGCGGTTCCCTGCAGTGGGAGTAGAGGGAGCTGCCGAGCTGGTCATCAAATGATTGGCTTATAGGAATGCGACCCAATGTCTCCATGGGGTGAATAATGGGTTTTGGGGGTGAACTATGCCTGTAAGTGGTTCAGTCCTTAGCGTAAGGCTAGGTGCTGCACAGTGTTGTTTTTGGCAGCAAATTTTGATTTTAGTTTTAGTCATAGTCTCTTTATAGTTTTCATTTAGTTTCAGTCACATTTTAGTCACCTGGAATGTTTTAGTGTTAGTCTAGTTTTGGCGGGCCTTGATTTCGCCGTAATGACTGTTTTTTTCAGTCGTGAGCTTGTAGATTTAGCTATTTTCAGCATGCAACCAAGTGTAAAATGACTTGTACTGGACCTCTTATCCACTAACTAGTCCTTTCCTAACATTTTAGTCTACTTTTTATTTGTTGACGGAAATCGTCAGTATATTTAGTCTTAGTTTAGTCATCATAGCTTAATTAGTTTTCATTTAGTTTCCATTTAGTTTTCATCAGTGGAAAAAGGTAGTCGACGAACATTTTTCGTCTTAGTTGTAGTCAACGAAAACCACACTGGTGCTGCGCTACTAAAGGTCACACCTTCAGAACGCGCTGCGTGGCCCAGATCTGGACTCTGATGATAAGCCAGACGTTACGGTGGAGGGCCTTCCATTGCCCTGGAAGAGCCAGCCCCCCCCCCCCCACCACACACACACACACACACACAACTGAAAGGGTCAGGACCCCCAAAATCACACACACTCTCATCCTACCCACCCTAGAGAGAGGTGCATGCACGCACGCACACACACACACACACACACACACACACACACACACACACACACACACACACACACACACACACACACACACACACACACACACACACACACACACATCCTGAAGAGAGAAAGGGAGAGAGAGAAAGAGAGGAGATAGAGAGAGAGAGAGAGAGAGAGAGAGAGAGAGAGAGGGGGGGAGGGAGATCAGACAGACAGACAGACAGACAGACAGACAGACAGACAGACAGACAGACAGAGGGTCAACCAGTACTTTAGATGCACAGAGGAGCCGCGAGCGTCAACATTTGGGTCCAATCACAGCCAGTGATGTTTTTTGGCCTATATATAAAACAGATGGACCAACAATTGGAGGGAGGGAGTGAGAGAGAGAGATAGAGTCAGAGAGAGAGAGAGGTGGGGGTCTTGAGTGAAACAGTCCTCCGATCTTTGAGCTCCACTTTGCAGCAGCTTTTCTTTCTTTCTCCCAAAGCACCCTGTTCTGGTCCTGTGTTTTATAATCGTTGCTGTCCGGCAGAAACCTTGTATCTCCACATTTCTACTTTTGATGTTTGTTTGTTTTGTTGCAAAAGTAGCTGAAATAGACGATGCACAAGCTCACAACGCGTTGTCTTGTGAACTTGTGGATCAGCTTTTAGTCGCTGTATGGGCAGAAACCTCTCATGTCCATATTTTTACTTAATTTAATTGCTGTTTTTTGTAAATTAATGCCATACTTGTTCATACTACAGTGTCACACAAACACATCAAAAGTAGCAGATCTGCAAGCTCTAAACAAAAGCGATTTGAGATTGTAGATCTTTTGCCATTGTTTTATTTGAATCCTGAAAAGCAACAGTTTTGGACACACCTCTGTCGAGGTTTCCACTCGACAGAGACTTTTTGTTTGTTGTTTTTTTGTTTGTGAGTAATTTATAAATGATTTTCAACTCAATTCAGAAATTGCGACTACATTGGATCCATTGGAACAGCAGGTCCTTTCTTTCCCCCTCGCCTGAAAACCAACAGTTTTTGGACATACATGGTTTCCACCCGACAGCGACAATATGGTAGCAAGATGGTATTGCAAAATAATCAACAAACTCATTAATCTCTTTCTATTTAAAGTGACAGTGCGCCATTTGGAGATGATCACTGTAAAAGCGTGTAATCCATTTTCTTTTTTTTTACTCTGATGCGGAATATTTTGTGCATTCTTAAAAGACCAGAGCATGTTGTCTGGCGTTATGTGTGGCCCTTTTGCGCTCGCATTCATAACATAACTTTAATTGATTGAATACTTTATCAACAGTTTGCACAAAAATTTGAAATGACTATAATTAAAAACAAAATGTAGGAAAGATAATAATAAAGGGACCCATACAAATACCAGTGTTTGGGAACCAGGGATTTCCACCATGCACTGCTGGGCAGCGTCTGTCACACACAGAGCTGACAGATTACCTCTGCTGACTCGGATTGCAGAATGCCGCCTTTAGAAGCGCGAAGAGTCCTCTGACACCACTCCAACTACCTCTGACCCCTGGTTGTCAACCTGAGGGAGGGGAGGGGGGGCAAAGATCAGGGGGTGAGGAGGAGATGGGGAGGGGTGATTCCATGTCTCTTTCATCCATTCAATCAGTCCCAACTTAAAAAGTTACAAAATAGCAGGAAAATAGCAGAGAATATGTAGATTGGCTAATATACTGTATCCGTCGTAGAGTAAGCATATATAGGCTATAGCGGTTTGGAAAACACAAGTGCTTGTGTGAGTGCGTAAATTGTACTAGTAACCCTAACCCAATTGTAAATTGTAAATTGTTTGTGCGTGCGTGCCTTTCACATCAAGCACTACAACTATACCAACTATAACTATAGTTAATTGTTTTTGTTGACTAGTTCTCAAGTGTGAACTGAACAGGATCTAAGGAAAAGGGTTGGGAAGCCCTGCTGTAGACCAGAGGTCCTTGAGGGAAGCCCTGCTGTAGACCAGAGGTCCCTGAGGGATGCCCTGCTGTAGACCAGAGGTCCTTGAGGGATGCCCTGCTGTAGACCAGAGGTCCTTGAGGGATGCCCTGCTGTAGACCAGAGGTCCTTGAGGGAAGCCCTGCTGTAGACCAGAGGTCCTTGAGGGAAGCCCTGCTGTAGACCAGAGGTTCTTGATGGATGCCCTGCTGTAGACCAGAGGTCCCTGAGGGATGCCCTGCTGTAGACCAGAGGTCCTTGAGGGATGCCCTGCTGTAGACCAGAGGTCCTTGAGGGATGCCCTGCTGTAGACCAGAGGTCCTTGAGGGAAGCCCTGCTGTAGACCAGAGGTCCCTGAGGGATGCCCTGCTGTAGACCAGAGGTCCTTGAGGGAAGCCCTGCTGTAGACCAGTGGTCCTTGAGGGGGTCCCCAGCTACAGTATTTAGCAACATGAATTGGTGAAACCATAAAATGACAGAATGTAATTAATTAGTGACACCATATTCCATATGGGTTACACAGGCAGCCGCATCACACTCATTTTAACCACTTTATCCATTTATGTTGGCTATTCAAAAATAGCAGATACAAGCTTGCATCACGTCACATAGAGCCGTGCTGCCATATTGTACATCTGCTAAAAAAATCACACCTGTGTGAAGTGAGGGACGCTCTTATCATCGTACAACATTATGACATAACGTGTCTTTGCTCGTCCACATATGACGTACATTCTCCATTCATTGTCAATGGGAATTGAATGTTTGTGTAAGACAAAAATACAGATTTATTCAGATACATATGACGTAAATTCTCCATTCATTGTCAATAAAAATTTAATATTTGTGTAAGACGGAAATCTATACACTAATAGCTGAATATAGCCTGAGGGGCTGGCACCCTTCAAAGCAAAAAACAAAAAAAACTAGAACTGACACCTATATTACTCTGACCATGATTAGAGGTAATGCCCCTATGTATGTAATCTGACACCACTGTCATATCAAGCACAAGTAGTCATTACGTCATACGCTGGCACGGCACATACACATCAAACGGCGACATACGCATCGAAGCACTGGACGAAAACTATTACTTGCGCACTCTGCTTGCGCAAGTAACAAGATGAGATCCCCAGGTCAGGTATATTCCCTTCTGGATGACCTTATGCTGAGACTGAAAGTACATTGAAACTGAAAGTACATTTACTGAAATACTATACTACTAGTACAATGTTGTCTGTTAAAAAAACAGCAAATCAGCTCACGACACATCGTGACAAAGTGACATGTTGTGAGCTATAGTACGTCTAAAACATAAAGATTTCGTCAAAATTCGACAACTTTTGAAAAAACTAAAATTGTGAAATGAGACATTCTGCATAATGAGCAACCTTAACTTTTGGTACCCTTAATTATAACGGTCTCAGTCGGGTGGAAACCTTATATGTCCAAAACTATTATACTTTTCAGGAAAAAAATAACATCAAAAGTAGCAGATCTACAAGCTCAAAAAGTGTCGCTTCGTGCTGCGCATTTCAAGCCGTATTTCGGGCCGCATTTCGAGCTTGTGGATCTGCTACATTTGATGCTTTTGGGTGACTTTTAGTTTGCCTCTTGCAGTTATGGCCACTGTGATGGATGGGTGTGGGTTGGATATACCTTGGGGACCCCGGGTGCTTGGGGGGGGGGGGGGTTAGGTGACCCAGCAGGGAAGGGAAGGCACCATCTGGGGAACAGAATGTCAAGGCTACCCCCCCCTTGCCTGGAGATTTATGTCCCCCAACCTCAGGTTCAAATGACCACAGCAGACAAGGTGACAATCAAACCCCCCCCCCCCCCCCCCCCCTCCCCAACACACTCACGCACACGTTTGTATTAACTGTACTTGTGAGGACATCTGTATATGTTTTTCTCTGAATGCCATTTAGGAAAAAATAAAATAAACTAGAAAAACTGACATTCTGGGGAAATGCAAGTGCGGTTGCAATTTCCCTCGGGCAGCTCGCTACAGTATGCATGATGACGATGCATTGACCCACATGATGTCACATCATGGCAGACCGCCACATGACGTCAAATGATGTCACATCATGGCAGACCACCACATGACGCCACATGGCGTCACATCATGGCAGACCGCCACATGACGTCACAAAAGGTATACAGAATAATTATCTACTGTAGAATAAAGTCGGGCAATAACTATATAGTCATGGTTGCCTCCTGCAACCACACTAATAGAAATAATAAATATAGCTGCAAGCAGTGATAAGACGGGGTCAAAACATAAAAGCCACTCTCTTCACAGGGTCTGGTTGAAGGGGTTGTCTGTCAACGCTGTACTCCCACAGCCAACCATTCATTAGCAGAGTCGAGACTCCACACAAATTAATGAAAATGCGATTTCAAGGGGGAGTGGTTAACTAGGCTACGAAGATCTTTGACGCAGGAATGGCAGTATCCATTATAGTCCATAGGGCTATGCGGAGCACTGGAGGGGGGGGTCAAGTTTTTCCAACCTCTGCGTTCGTGTCATGATAGCTGAACCTTGAACATGACAGCCTGTCTGTCAGTCACCCTGTCTGACTGTCAAACTGTCTCTCAACCTGGCTGTCTACTTTTGAATGGTTGTGTTTAATTGACTCCTCACTTCACCTCGCTTTACCTGGAAAAAATGTCTCGCGCACGCACACACACACAAACGGATAGATGGACGGACAGACAGAATCTCCTCCGTCAGGGCACTGCATTTTGGGGGGGTCTCGCGGACCATCATTCCGTCAGCAAACCAAATAGAGTCCCACGTATCTTTGACAGTGACTGAGTTTGTCACTTGTGTCAGAGATAGCAGCCCTGAAACGCATTCAGGCGGCGTGCATGGATCCTGTAGTTTGTGTATCGTCTCTGTCAGGTGGAAACCTCATAGGTGCTTTTCAAATTAAAAACTAGTTCAAGTAGCTGATCGACAAGCTTGCGGATCTGCTACTTCTGATGCTTTTGTGTGACGCTGTAGTATGATCCAGCAGGACGTTAATTTACGGGAAAGTGTCACGGTAGCAGAATGTCTGAACCCAAAATGCAGAGCCACAAGCAGAGTAGTTTCAAGAACTGTTTTATTAAAGCAGAAAAGGCAGATTAGCTTACAATCAAAAATAGGAAAGCAAGTATCTACTCAGGGAAGCCCAAAGTCCAAACATTTCCAAAGTACAAACAAAAATCCAAAAGGTAAAACTAAACAAGACAAAATCCAAAACTAAACAAAGCACAAGGCAAAAACATAGGAAGTCCAGAAATGCAAAAACCTTACTGAAGGAGAACAAGGATTTCCAGGGACAGAGGAACACCAAGAGGAGCACCGGACAATGATTTTATGTAGGCTACTGACAGTTTGTGTGTGCAATGAGTCCAGTATTTATAGGCAGCAGGATAATGGCAAAGGGTTCACAGGTGTGTAATGGGAAGCACTGCAGGGCTGATGAGAGTTGGTGACAGGTGTGCAGTGTGAGGGAATGGAATGAGGGAGTGGCCAGGGAGGAGACATGGTCTGTGGAGTGACAGATCATGACAGAAAGGGATAAGGATATAAGAGTTTTCTGCTCATGTCATGTGAGAGGCTGTACGTACGTCAGGCTGTCTGGCGGTGGATAAGCCAGGTCCACCTGTCGTGGAGAGAATTGGGAGGAATATTTAATTTAGCGCCACGGTTAAGAGATACAGTGAGCTGCATGGGCCATGTTTACATTTCACTTATACTGACATCTTGTGCAGGGAAATGCCTCGTCTCACATAGCGTCTGACGTTCGAACACAATCTATGGCCTCTGTGGCGGTGCATGGTTCAATATTGTGGTTCAGCTGAGTGCAGTACTTTCATCCGACGGAGCATTGGTCCGAACGACAACCTACCTCCTCCCTCACCCTAACGCTAACCTCCCCCGGGGCAGACACCTATAAACCTAACCGCAACCCTCTCCCGACCCGCAGCACACCTCGGAGCAATGCTCTGTCGGATGATAGTATGCCTCCTGGTTCAGCTGCCCACAATGGAGATATAGCAGGTTTAAAATTAAGTTAAAATATGGAGATCAGAGATTTCTGTCCGGCGGCGACGATATGAAAAGGGAGTCCTGATGCAATTGCTTGAAATAAAATAAAAAAAAGATTGAAATTAAAAGGTTCTGAGATCCACTTCTCGATGGAAGTTCCATCCCAACAACTCCAGGACGTGAAACTTTTAAGAGGAGAGGGTCATGGAGAGAGGTGGTCTGGCTCAGGTATTTGAGGTTGGAGTTAATGGAGAGGCCGCGGTTTAAGGTACGTACTGGCAGGTTTGTGTGTGTGTGTGTGCGTGCGGGTGATGGGTCTCCCCTATGAGGTTAAGATAATACTGGGACTTTTCCTCCTCCCAGCACGACGCTTCAGGTTTAATGTGCACCGCCTTGGGCCTGTTCCACTCGCCTTTATGCAAACAAACACACACACGCACACACACACACACACACACACACACACACACACACACACACACACACACACACACACACACACTGAAGTTAGTATGTTAATGTAATCTGCTCTCCACAGGGAGCTGACTGAAATAGACTGAAGTGCTCCAACTACGTTATCCCCTCTGCACTGGTACCTATCTAATAGGTACCTATCCAATAATGGTATAATGGTACATCTCTGCACTGGTACCTATCCAATACTGGTATAGAACAAATGGCTATAGCACAAATGGCTATAGAACAAATGGCTATAGCACAAATGGCTATAGCACAAATGGCTATAGCACAAATGGCTATAGAACAAATGGCTATAGCACAAATGGCTATAGCACAAATGGCCATAGAACAAATGGCTATAGCACAAATGGCTATAGAACAAATGGCTATAGCACAAATGGCTATATAACAAATTATAGAACAAAAGGCTATAGCACAAATGGCTATAGCACAAATGGCTATAGCACAAATGGCTATAGAACAAATGGCTATAGAACAAATGGCTATAGCACAAATGGCTATAGCACAAATGGCTATAGCACAAATGGCTATAGAACAAATGGCTATAGCACAAATGGCTATAGAACAAATGGCTATAGCACAATTGGCTATAGCACAAATGGAACAAATGGCATAAAACAAATGGCTATAGCACAAATGGCTATAGAGAACAAATAGCTATAGCACAAATGGCTATAGAACAAATGGCTATAGCACAAATGGCTACAGAACAAATGGCTATAGAACAAATGGCTATAGAGAACAAATGGATATCTGTACTGGTACCTAACCTATCCAATACTGGTACATCTCTGCAATGGCACCTAATCTGTCTAATACTGATACATCTCTGCACTGGTACCTCTCTAATACTGGTACCCTTCTACACTGGTACCTATCTAATACTGGTACCCTTCTACACTGGTACCTATCTAATACTGGTACCCTTCTACACTGGTACCTATCTAATACTGGTACCCCTCTACACTGGTACCTATCTAATACTGGTACCCTTCTACACTGGTAGTGGTACCTATCTAATACTGGTACCCCTCTACACTGGTACCTATCTAATACTGGTACCCTTCTACACTGGTACCTATCTAATACTGGTACCCCTCTACACTGGTATCTATCTAATACTGGTACCCTTCTACACTGGTACCTATCTATTACTGGTACCCTTCTACACTGGTACCTATCTAATACAGGTACCCCTCTACACTGGTACCTATCTAATACAGGTACTCTTCTACACTGGTACCTATCTAATACAGGTACCCTTCTACACTGGTACCTATCTAATACTGGTACCCCTCTACACTGGTACCCCTCTACACTGGTACCTATCCAATAGTTTACATCTCTGCACTGGTACCAACCCACTGGTACATCCTTGCACTGTTACCAACCTGTATGTGGGGAAGCTACATTAAATCTCTGTTGCAGTTGATAGTCTTAACCACTTAAAGGACCACTTCACCACTTTTCAACCTACATTCATATAATTGGTCCTCACTAATGTTCATGATAAAATTCCACAATTTCTTTCTACTCAGTCTATGTCTCATAGGAGGGCTGTGGGCAGTTCAGGAACCTGTCCACCAGTGACATCATTGATGGGGAATCCAAGCTAATAGAAACTGCAGGCTTTTTTATTCCTGAAAAGTTGCAATGCGAAAATGGAAGCCATCGTTCTCACGATAATACAAATCGGAATATTCTTTAAAAAAAAATCTGCCTAACGATGATGTCACTGGTGGACGTGTTTCTGAACTGCCCTCAGCCCTCCTCTGAGACACAGACTGAGTAGAAAGAAATCGTGCCATTTTATCATGATTATTAGTGAGAACGATGGCTTCCATTTTCACATTGCAACTTTTCAGGACTAGAAAGCCTGCAGTTTCTATTAGCTTGTATTCCCCATCGATGATGTCACTGGAGGATGGTTTCTGAACTGCCCTCCTATGAGACACAGACCGAGTAGAAAACAAATTGCGCCATTTATTCATGACTATTAGTGAGGACCTATTATATGAAGATAGGTTGAAAAGTGGTGGAGTGGTCCTTTAAAACCGATATACTTAAATGACTACCAGTATGCTATTTCTCTTTACACCAAAAATGTCTTCGATATAAATAACGTTAGGGTTGTACATCTGTTACTTTTGCAGAGTGTCTGCCCTGCCAGAATAGGAACTACCGGTAGCTAGCTTCTTGTAAAGAATGTGCGTATGGTCATTGAAGGAGATGTATTATGTGGCGTTGTACTTGTGCGAGTGATGTCATAAGCCAAAGTCTTGGGCATCTGGTTACCATTTTTGTCAGAGTGTATGTGTCGACAAATGAGGGTCAGAAATGGCCCAGTTCACTAGAATAACAACCTTCTCAACTAAATGGCATTCCTATGGTGGTGATACTACCATTATTACCTTGTACCGTACTTCTATAATCACACATTTAGCCATCAACGTTAAAATGGCACACAACACTGACACACTGACTCATACACTATTTCAGTTTAAATAAAGGATAGTTTTAAAGCGACACTTGATTTTCAACCTTGACTTGACATATATTTGGTCCTCACTCACTCATGTTCATTATACGATGGCACCATAATAATGTCTGTGTCTCAGATGGGGGCTGTGGAGAGTTCAGAAACC
Organism: Protomyctophum parallelum; assembly: GCF_964188405.1. Classification (NCBI taxonomy): domain Eukaryota; kingdom Metazoa; phylum Chordata; class Actinopteri; order Myctophiformes; family Myctophidae; genus Protomyctophum; species Protomyctophum parallelum. Next base: position 19,149,641 of record NC_139702.1, on the reverse strand, counting down.
TGCTGCCTATACCAATGACAAGGCTGGGTTCTGCCATTTTTACTGTTGAAAGAGCTTAAGTGTGTCTGTGGGTTTTATATTGAACCAATGGAAAGTATTAACAAGAGCTTGAAGGTCCTGGGTTCGATTCCCGCTGGGGACGCTGTGGGCACTGGCGGCGTGTTCCCTCCTCCGCGTCATCAGTGCCCATACCCGAGGCGGGGGTTGGCGAAAGGGCCTTTCTGTGTGGAGTTTGCATGTTCTCCCCGTGTCCCCTAGGGTAGATACCCTCACAAAAACATGCAGTAATCCTGGTCTCTAAAACTACCTCCGCCTGGCCAGCCGAGGCGCCTGATGGAGGGGAAAGGAACTGGTCGGAATAACGTGTCCCTTCCACGCGCTATGTCCGGCCGGGGAAATTCCCCTCTGTCAGATGAAAAGAAGCAGCTTGGACTCCTCATGCATAGAAGGAGGCATGAGGTCAGTCCGCTGCCCCCCCCCCAGGTTGGCAGAGGAAGTGTAGCGCCCAGGATTACATTAGATAATTGGCACTGGGTGAAAAGAAAACTCGTGGGATAAAAAAAAAAAAAAAAAAATAGCTTGTGACTAAATAATAACTACACTGGATTCATTGTAACGCATAGGCCCTTTATCATGTTTTTTTATTTGAACAGTTTTGTTTTTTTTGTAACCCAGTTTTCTTTTCACCCAGTGCCAATTATCTAATGTAATCCTGGGCGCTACACTTCCTCTGCCAACCTGGGGGGGCAGCGGACTGACCTCATGCCTCCTTCTATGCATGAGGAGTCCAAACTGCTTCTTTTCACCTGACAGAGGGGAATTTCCCCGGCCGGACGTAGCGTGTGGAAGGGACACGTTATTCCGACCAGTTCCTTTCCCCTCCATCAGGCGTCCTTGATCTGTCCTTGATCATACTGCAGTGGCACACAAAAGCATCAAAAGTAGTACTTTTGTTATTTTTTTATTCAAATCCTGAAAAGTAACATTTTTGGACATGGTTTCCACCCGACACAGAGACGACATGAAAACAGTTTGTGTGATATTGTGGCCAGCCTCTCCTCCCTCAGATCTCTATCTTGATTGGTTGCTTACATTCTGCGTGACTTTGAATTCACTGTTTACTCGCGTTTCTTTATATACAATCAGCGTTATCTGGATCAAATTACCCTAAATTGTATTTACTTAAGTTGAACGCAGTTATCGCACTGATTAACACACTATAAGAGAAACTCCAGACAATTTAAAAGCAAAAACACCATATCGCATACATCTGGAAAATTACATTTAAAAACGATAATTACCTTGGGAAAGTTGGATTTTTGGGCTGTACACGTTATGCAAAAATAATTGTATTTAAACCACATGAATATCTCCCTTTGTAGACTGTCAAGTTTTTGTTGATTGGCTATATCAGTGTGGAGGGAAAATGAAGGGGGCCAAGGATAGAACCCTGGGTGACCCCAGTCAATTAAGTGTATAAGTATTTAATAATTTCATCCTATTCTTGGAAAAGGGGACAGACTGCAGTAGTGATTTATGGCACGGCAATTATATTTGTGTTCAAAGTTGAGAGGTTGAGTGGTTGGTTGGTTGATGAGAGGTTGTTGAGAGGTTTGGAAACCAAACCTATCAAACCTATCTATCCACAGCCTGCAACCTATACTATACAAGCCTGCCTGCTCACCAGAACGCCATCCAGAGACAACATCACACCAGTCCTCCCACACCTTCACTGGCTCCCGGTTGCGTGAATCACGTTTGTGTCCGAGCTTAGGCATGACTGAGGCATGGTAACGCCCCACCTGCCTGTGATTGGTCTATTGACACTGCCCGTGTTGACTGTCCTCCGAGACGCAAGGTTACTCCGTGGTGAGATTGAGAAAGAAATAATAGGCTACAAGAGAATGACAGCTTGGCACACGCGACAGAATGCAGCCTTGTAACTAACTTGTAAGCTTTATTTTTGTAGAAGAGGCAGACTTGTTTATGCCGTTTGCTTTGATTGAATAATTGATTGAACACGATTTGATTTGGGTGTGTTCTAGCCTCGGTACCAGGCTTTCATTTTTGGTGGTGCAAAAATTGAAAGCCTGGAGGAACGCATTGGCCGCTCTGGTCTAAAAGTGTGAGTCAACCCTTCCGGGTGGGTGTCGCTCCAAATGATGTGACGTAGCGCTGCACTAGGGGGGGAGAGGAGGGGCCGGGGGTGACGGACAGATCGATGAGATCCAATCATGGCGTGCACAAATCTGAGCCGCGACCCGCCCCTCTAGACCAGAAACCTAACACGTTAGCTCAGGCTAGGTGTGTTCTAAATAAAGTTAGTGTTGATTATCGTGTATTAATCTAAGTATAGTAAACTAATACTATTACACTAAAAAGGATAAGATGAAGGGAAAATAGACCTTTTTATAGTACAATAATGTTTCAAGTTTACACATACAAATTACACAATAATCATAATAATTACACTTTATTTTAGAACACACCCAAATCAAATCATATTATGGCGTGCATGCATTCAATCAATTATTCCATCAAAGCAAAAGGCATAAACAATATTAGTTTGCCTATACAAAAATAAAACGTACAAGTTAGCGTTCTCTTGTATCATACCATACTAATTGTATTATTTCCCACCACGGAGTAACCTCGCATCAGACTATCCAGGCATCCAGCATATCCACCTCGGAAGACAATCAAGACGGGCAGTGTCGGTAGGCCAATCTCAGGCAGGCGGGGTGTTACCATGCCTATGCTCGGACACAAACGGAATTCACGCCTCCCGGTTCAAAGTACTGCTCACCACCTCCACACCTGCTCACAAGGCCCTCCACAACCACCAAGCTCCCCCTACCTCTCTGACCTCCTTCACCACCACGCCCCCCTCCCGTTCCCTTAGGTGTAGTGATGCCAGCCTCCTGGAAGTCCCCATGACAAAACTAGGAACCTGGGGTGACAGGGCCTTCTCAGCCCCCTCTCCCTTTGGAACTCAAACTCAGCTCACATCAAAGCCCCCATCCCCTTGCCCTGTTCAAAACTTAATTCCCTCAAAACCCACCAATGGGAGTCTACAGACTCGTATTCCCTACCTAATTCTAATCCCCCTTTTTGCCTTTAATTTTAATGATTTTGTTTGCTTAGTATTTAGCCTTTTAACTAGTGATTTTATTTGTTGTTTTTGTTTCTTGTTTTGTAAAGCTACTTTGAGTCGCAAAAAAGCGCTATATGAATTGGATCTAATATTATTATTTTATTACTAAATCTTGATTGGCAGACAAAGTCCTGGAACATCTCGGGTGGAACACACAGTCTCCTGACCATAGTAGAATCTCTGGTGGGAATTGAATAAGACGGCTGCAAATCGCAAAACCCAAGAATATTAGTGAGCCTGGAGGCCATTGCACAGACTAAGATTCCTCTGGAACACTTCCAGAATCTGGTGTCTGGCCATGCATCATGTTTGCGGCAGGTCATAACAGCAACAAGGGTGCTTCTACTAAAGACGCTTGCCATGAAGGGGCCGAATAATTTTGAGACCGCATGCAGTCATTGAAAGTGTGTAGAATTTGCAGAAACCACTTGTAATATTAGCTGCGTTGAGCTATTAAAAATGTGTTGTTTGACTTGTTTATTGCAAACAGCCGGCGAGATTTTGGCAGGGGGTGTCTACTCTTCTCCCTGAGTCATTATTTTGAAGTAACAATATACTTGAGTACAGTTTTTACCCAGTGCCCACTCCAAATCGTCTGTCGGTGGAAACCTCATATATGTCCAAAACTGTTGCCGCAACTGTGAATGAAGGCCAAAGCTGTATTTACAACTCGGCCCTCCATCGAATATTGTTGGGATCACATCAGGTGACTGGCTAAAGCCCAACACACACCGTCTGTGATTGCCGTGCGGCAAAACAGCTGCCTCCGTTATTTTCAATGAACCTATCCCACACCGGCGGCGTCAGACACGCGCTGGCGCGCGTTCACGCCTCGCCTGACGCTCCGATACGCCGCTGTTCTATTTTCCAGGCGTTGCCGCGCGGCCTCCATCCGGGAATCCGTGGGTGTGGCTGGCCAGCCGCGCGGTAGCGCGCCGCGTCCTGTGGGTGTTGCTGTGCGGCTATGACGCTGCACTGCGCACCCGCTTCACAGACAGTGTGTGTTGGGCTTGACCTACACCCAACTGGTTCTCAACATCAGGCCTGGACACCACCATCAGGTCCAAATGGACCCTCATGAGGGTCTGTAACTCTGTTGGATTTGTACACTCTCAGAGTTCAATTAATTAACACAGAGGACTCGAGGAGTGCAATTTAGAACAGTAATTCTCAATCATTTTATTTTAAATGATCCATATTTGATGCATGATTAGGCCAAATGGGTCCATTTGGTTTCATTTATCAGAGTTACAGTCCCGTAACGGGTCCTTCTGGACCCCCATTGGTCCCACGGACCTGATGTTGAGAACCAGTGACCCTGCAGCCACTGTAGCTAAAATTAAGCAGGGTGGGGTTTTTTTTTAACTCGCCTCCTAACCCCCAGATTCCGGCGATGAAGCTATGTGAGATTGTATTTCACAACACAAAACCGCCAAACGTCAAATGATCCTTGACTTGAAGCCGGAGAGAGGTCGTTTGTTCACGTCTCAAAAACGACTCCCGTTTAAATTAATGATTTTCCTGAGACTGGAATAACACGCAGCTGCAATTAAATGCCGTGTTATTTCACACTTTCAGCTGCCAGCATTTATCATCGCTTTTTTCTTTTTTTTCCCTGATGCCAGTGTAATGTGTCTCAAAATTAGACAATAATAATGTTTTAGTGTATGTGTGTGTGTGTGGGGGGAGGGGGGTGCTGGGGGGGGTGCGTGTTTTAACACACACACACACACACACACACACACACACACACACACACGAGTGGAAGTGGCTCAGGGAAGAGTGGCCAGTAGAGCAGCCGGATGCATCATGGGGACCACAAGGTTTCCAGTTCGATCCCGTGCTCCCCCATTGTTACTGTCAAAGTGTCACTTTCACTGAATTAATCATTTAAATCGTCTCTGTTGGGTGGAAACTTCATATGTCCAAAACTGTTCCTTTTCAGGATTAAAATTATGTTCCCATGCCAGTCCCTTTTCTCATAAGACAAAGCACTGAAATGCATTTTAATACTCCGCTCTCTTGCTGAAGGACTGACTGACTTGGTTTGAAACGGCTACCTTCCTTCTGGTATGGAATGTGTCTCAGTCAGGGGGGGGGGTGGGGTTGGGCTGGGGGATTGAGATGCCCTTCTCTGTATGGGGTTGAGATCAGGTCTGGGTCACCTTTTAGAGACACTGCTGGAACAAGCAGAGAGCTGCCTGTACTTTGGTCTTCTGAAGTCATAAAAAAAAGAATCCCCCTGCGCCGTGACCGAGACCCCCTCACAGTGTGAGACTTCCAGCTAGAGTGTCAGTCAGGAGGTTAGGAGTTAGAAGCCTCCACACGTACGGAAGCATCCCCTTGTCGCCGGGCTCCCGTGGACATCTTGCTTACATAAACCCTACTATAGGCCTGCAAGCCCTGCATGGCATGTGCTTCATGCTGTCATGACGCATGCACACTGCTGTGAAACATCACACTAGAAATCTTTCACTTTGGTTTCTCTTAAAACCCGAGGCTGATTCTACAAAATAATACAATAAACGATATTGCTATATCAGTGGTGCTCAAACATTTTAATTTCAAGGATCCCCAAAATTATATCCGCAGCAAATTTTGAGATTGGCTGCGGATCCCAATCTCAAAATATGTTGTTCCCCAAAGCAAAGAAAAAAGGCTTTAAAATATATACACTGTATATAAGATTAATAATAATAATAATAATAAACTTTATTTGTATAGCACCTTTCATACATAAATGCAGCTCAAAGTGCTTCACAGGGCAGGACACAAAAATATCATACAATAAAACACATGTAGTTAAAATGATAGAACAAAGAGCAAGAGCAAAGAACAAAATTGAATATAAGAACATAAAATAAATTAAAACAAATAAAAACACTACATGCAGCAAATCAGTCAGGGCAGGGTAGGAACGTGCATAGTAAAACTCAACTAAAAGCAAGAGTGAAGAGGTGAGTCTTGAGTTGAGATTTAAAAATGTCTACAGGAGGGTGCTTGTCTGAGCTCGAATGGAAGTTTATTCCAGGCTGTTGGGCCGTAGAAGCAAAAAGCTGCCTCACCATATTTTTTTGTGCACATTCTTTTAGGCACTTCAAGTAGGCCAGCATTGGAGGACCTGAGGGCGCGGTTAGGGACATATCTAGGTAGGCAGTCACGGAGGTACGGAGGTGAGAGACCATTGAGAGCTTTATAGACAAGTAAAATAATTTTAAAATCAATCCTAAAAACAACCGGAAGCCAGTGCAGTGATGCCAAAACTGGAGTAATATGTTCTCTCATCTTAGTTCTAGTTAAAACTCTAGCTGCTGCATTTTGGACAAGTTGTAATCTGTCAGTCGTTTTCTTAGGCAGTCCTGAAAAGAGTGCATTGCAGTAGTCAAGCCGAGAAAAAACAAAGGCGTGGATTAGCGTTTTTGCATCGTCCAAGGACAAATAGGCTCTGATTCGTGCAATATTTCTAAGGTGAAAAAAGGCAGTCTTGGTAACATGATTAATGTGTGAATTAAAATTCAATTCAGAATCAATAATAACCCCCAGGTTCTTTACTGTACTGTTACTTTCTACAGTCAGGTTGCCAAGTCTGCTTATTATTGATTCTTTCTGCTCGCTAGAACCGATTATGAGAACTTCTGTCTTATCCTCATTTAGCTTGAGAAAGTTCTCACTCATCCAACATTTGATGCTAGACAGACAGGTCAACAGCGGGTCTAAAGCACAGGGATCATCTGGGGCCACAGAAAGATATAGTTGGGTATCATCAGCATAGAAATGAAAATTGACTCCGTGATTGGTAATGAGTTCGCCCAATGGCAGAATGTACAAGGAGAAAAGCAGAGGACCAAGAATTCGAGCCCTGTGGAATACCAGAACTGATGTTGTGTTTGTCTGAGTCAAACTCGGCTAGATTGACAAAGTAACTTCTGTTTGATAGGTAGGAGGTGAACCAGGACAGGGCCGTACCAGACAGGCCTATCCAGTGCTCCAAACGCTGTATTAAAATTGAATGATCAATCGTGTCAAATGCAGCCGTTAAATCTAGAAGTAAGAGAACGGATACATGTTTCTTGTCAGCAGACACCCTAAGATCATTCATTACTTTTACAAGTGCTGTTTCTGTGCTGTGCCCTTTCCTAAAGCCAGATTGGAATTTGTTGTGCACATTATTGTTCTGTAGAAATACATCCAATTGATGAGAGATGCATTTTTCTAAAAGACAAATGTTCACGATTGTTATAGCAGATACAAGCTCATAGTGTGGCATGAGCTTGATATCTGCAAGCTATCTTTTAATGGGCTCAACCTGTCAACAAAATTAAACGCAAAATGGTCCATTTGCTTCCATCTGTACCCTTCCAGAGTTAAATTAACATTTACATGCGTACTCCTCCAGACAAGCATGTAGGCTTTCTTCTTTGGTGGAAAGCTCATATGTCCAAAAGGATTAAAATTCAAAAACAGCATATCGACAAGCTCAAAATGCGTCGCTTCATGCCGCACTTCGAGCCTGTAAATCTGCTACTTTTGATGCTTTTTTTTGTCTGACGCTGTAGCATGATCAAGTAGGGCATTTATTTACAAAAAAAGAAAAATAATACAGAGTAAAGAGGTTTCTGCTCCGACAGCAACGATTTGCGATTATAATGCAACCAGAGTCTGGGAGAGTATAGCGTATGTGTCAGACAGCTCTGCAGTCCGCCCCATACTGAGTCAATTAGAGCTTTACAATAGGAACATTTCATGAATTACGCCAAGCAGGCATAATCTCTACGACTGCCGAGACTCTAACGAGATTAATTCCTCTTCAGATGGGGATGAATGCATGCCATCCCTCCCTCCACCGAAAACGTCAACGTAGGGAGCGGTTGATTGAGGGTAACAAGCTCATTACACAACCACCGGTCTCCATGTTGCACGTCAGGGGCCCATTCAGAGCCTCTGCTGGGCGCCTGGGGGCCCCCAACCGGACAAAGACACGCTGCGGCTGATGCGCCATCCTGTGAGAGGGTTATCTAATAGTCCAATAAACAGGCTGTACACTTAAAATTATGGATTCACAAGATCTGGCATTTATTGATTGCCCACAATTATCCCAAATTGAATGGTCATGTGATATACATATGAACAGCAAAGACATATATGAAAGCAAATACGACCTGTTACATCACGAATTCGGATTCGATCATATCAGTCCACAGATTTGGGGGCCCCGCGAAGCGCAGGCCAGAGGGTTAGTCTGTCCTGGAGAATTCTGACGTGTCACTCTGCTCTCAGCCGCTATATAGGAATCTCACTGAGTGACCTTGCATGCAGCTCAGCTGCACACTCATAAAAGTAATGGTAACTGCTTAAAGGGTCTACTTTCCCCCATCACTACTTCAAATATTATTTATTGTCGCTGTCGGGCAGAAACCATCTTATCTGCATGTTCTAACTTTTTGTGTTGATTCATTCTACATTCTACATTCGACACATCAAAAGTAGCAGTTCTGCAAGCTGGAAACGTGGTGCTACACGTTTTGAGCTCGTCAATCTGCTACTTTTTTTTTTCATTTGCATCCTGATTTTGCATCCATTTTGACAAATGACAAATCGAGTGGCAATGTGAGTCACTGTTGTTTAACGTTGTTTAATGCAATCAGATAGGACTTTTGTGTTTGGATGTATATGGGCTGTCATGGCCAGGAAGTATTTTTTTGCCACTCACTCAGCCTGCGTTCATGCATAACTTCCGGGTATGATGATGATGTCACACTCATACCCTGTATAATAATGTCTGCTGCTTAAGGGAATGGATTCATTCAGAAGGAATATTGCTCAAAAAGGTTTGTTTGTGTTGGTTTTAAAGGGACACATGTTTAGAAGATTCAGAACACTTTGAATTTGTGTTCAAAGTTTCATCATGCTTTATGTAGCATGTGACATGTCAATCTAGGGGTTTTTCATGATGCTGAATCCATTCCAAGCACTAGTTTTGCAAAGAAAACACTAATTGGGCTAAAAATGGCCATAGCCATAGTCGTTTTCTTAGGCAGTCCAGAAAAAAGTGCATTGCAGTAATCAAGCCGAGAAAAAACAAATGCATGGATTAGCGTTTTTGCATCGTCCAATGAAAAATGGCTCTGATTCGTGCAATATTTCTAAGGTGAAAAAAGGCAATCTTGGAAACATGATTAATGTGTGAATTAAAATTCAATTCAGAAACAATAATGACCCCCAAGTTCTTTACTGTAGTGTTACTTTCTACAGTCACTATAACAGATGAGAACTTCTGTCTTATCCTCATTTAGCTTGAGAAAGTTCTCACTCATCCAGCATTTGATGCTAGACAGACAGGTCAACAACGGGTCTAATACACACACACACACACACACACACACACACACACACACACACACACACACACACACACACACACACACACACACACACACACACACACACACACACACACACACACACACACACACACACACACACACACACACACACACACACACACACACACACACACACACAACTTTGTTCTCTTGATTGTTCTTTATTATTTGTATCTTTCGGTTCTTCTGTTTTGTTGCCAGAGTTTGCCTGATTTGGCAATACAACAAAAATAAAAACATTGTAAATATAAAAGTCCACAGACCTAGTAGACAGGTTTGACTTGTGAGATTTGTGACATTCTTGATTTGATGTATCGGTGAAATGAGTAACCATATAATAGGTATACATATGTATGGTTTTTTTTATTATGTTTTTTTAAATGTTTTTAATTGGTGTGCACTGACATTTCTCAACAGATTAAATGAAAAAGTCACTCAGGGTTGACGTGTCACACCTGTAGTGTGTGGGGCACCAAAATGTGGTGTTTTGATTGGAAAATACTCCCTTATTATAAAAGTACAAACTTTTGTGTATGTTCACATGACCTGATGAAGATCAAATAGATCAAAACGTTGTCAGAATTCTCAATAAAGAACGTCTTTCTTGTAACTGTGGTGTGCGGGCTCCATCCATTATCTGCTAAAGTTTCTTTAGCCCAGCACCCAGCCTGCCGATGTGCGTATTCTACGTCCGCTCATGGTCACATGCCAAAAAAATTGCTCAACATATGCAATTTTAGCATCCGGCAGTTTCTCCATGCTGGGGACCCATACTCAACATTTCTAACATAAACGTTGGTGTACTCAACATGCCTGGGTTCACATTCTGGCAAGTGGACTACTAGGTTTGGAAGGCAGTCATAGCCAATTCACCAAGCCCCCAGGGAGGCTCTCCAGCGTTGAAGCACTCAGCCCTAGTGGTTAGAGCGTGAACTGCAGGCTGACACGTCGATTCATGACCGGGAAACCCCATGCAGCTGGGCTTTAACATCGAGCACTCGTTTGCACTTCCGCATTTGACCACCAACATTTGGTGCATGTAGTAGACGGTTCTTCCGGGTGCTTCAAAACGCCACTGAGCAACTTCCACTGACATCGCTCCGGTTCAGTCTCTATCCTTTCTGTGAAATCTGACTTCTACATCTTGATCACATGACTCCAGAGATAAATATGTACCGTGTACGGTATGGACAGAATTATTAGGAGTAGTAGCATAAAGTCAGAACTAATCTCATTTTAATCTCATTAAAATATGTCTCGCTAAAATATGTAACCTAACATTATATGTTAGAAATAAGCCACGTAGTAGCTGCATGCTTTGCTGCCCATCTGTCTCTGACTTGTAACGGAGCGGAGCTACATTCAGAAACACATAGCCTTTCGTTTCAGACAAAAACTAAAAAAAAAAAAAAAAGAAAGAATGGTAGGGGTTCCTAGCGGTCTACAGATGGACGGTTAAGGCCGACAAGCTGTGTTTGATTTTCACACAGACAGGGTTGTAATAAGAAGCCGCTGGTCTGTCTTTAAGAACAGACCTTGGATCAGCTTACCTCAATCCAGCAGCCTTTAACCTTCCCTGTCTGTGGAGCAGGCCACTGGACCACATGCAGTGCTGCTTGGAAGAACTACTCACATCTGTGAAGTAAAAAGTAGCAATGTCACAATGCACTCGAGTAAAAGTAAAAGTATTAAAATTACAAGGCAGAAGTACAAACATGTATTAAAGAAATGTATAAAATAAGTCTTAAGTTGGTTAATTAATGTATGTTTTGTAATACTAATGGAACTATAGTAGCTATCAGAGCATTGATCCCTGCCCGGCCAGGTTGCCTAACCTGGGCTGGGTTGTGGCCTTTTATAGCACTACCATGAGGTTGATTTGAAACATTTGAGTTTGCTGATTTCCCATGTTTCACTAGGGATGTGCGTGCAAAGTTTCACGCCAAATGGACACTGCGTTCGTGATTTGTGGGATTGTGCCACCCCCACAAACTTTGGAAGCCAATTGGACTGGAAATCGGTAAATCTGACAGATGTGTGTAAAACCAATGTGTACTGATTTGCATAAGGTTTGGACAAAACAAAAAACAAAATGTTTTGCAAAAATCTGCCTCATGGTGGCACTATAGCAGGCCGATTTGAAATGGTGAGTGCAAAGTTTTATGTCGATCAGTTCAGCTGTGCTTGATATTAGCTCAAACTTTTACTCAAGTACTGTATAGTGATGTACTGTACTACTGCATGTAGTTAGTTATCATTATGTGTTCTGGGAGATAGGTTATCATAAATCCGTACTTTTTTCCCTGCTGTGTTTGGTCGCAGCCCAGAAGACGCCACCGTGAGCCAGTCCCATTTTTGGATTCTTTAACCCCTCTTTGAGCTTTGATATGTTGCAGCTTGCCAGCTTGCAAGCTGCCGCAATGTGAAGCCTCTGTGATGCACTGCTTTGACTTCTTAACCGCATTTTACATAATGCAAAGTATACTAGACGTTTTACATAATACAACGTATACTGTATGTTTTACATAATACAACACATTACTGTACATTTTACATATGGTTACCATACTGTCTGTCTTAGGGTTTCCATGCAGCCCAAAAGGAGTGTAGATACTTCAAACAAAATGTTTAATTTAAATACTACTACTACTACTAATAATAATAATAGGTCTACAAACTCACACAAGTTGCGATGCAAGAGGATGTCATGAGGTTCAACGCCAATGTCACTATTTAAATAGGACAAATAAGTGGTTAATTGTATTTATGCAAGTCTGGGTCTTGGGTACCTTCTTAGAAATGTCAAAAGTGTAATATTTGTCTTTTAAATGTGTAAGGATAGCAGGATGACTGAACCCAATATGCAAAGCCACAAACAGGAAAATCAAGATTTATTTAAGTCCAAGGCAGAAAAGGGTAAACAAACAAATGAGTACTAGCAGCTGTATGCTCAGGAAACTCAGGAGAGCCAAAAGGCCAAACTATCAAAAGTACAAAAATAAACTAGGAAGTCCAAAAAGGCAAACTGTAGAGTACAAGGCAGTAAATCATAAAGTCAAAAATTCAAACCTCAAGAGCACAGAAACAAGGAACCTGGAACATCAAGGGATAGCTCAGGGAAAATGACAAATGTTCTGACAGTGAGTGTTTGTAAGGAGTCCAGTTATATAGAGAGCAGGTGTTCACAGGTGGGCTGATGGGGGAGTTGGAGACAGGTGAGAGAATGGGACTGCAGAGTGGAAGGGAAAGTGGGAGTGGCCAGGGCTGACACGCTCTGTGGAGAGCCAGACCTTGACAAATGAAGCATAGCCTACTGAAAGTCATAAGCTTCCAGAAATAAAAGTACAGATACCCCCAAAATGTGCTTAAGCTGAAAGAACATCTATCAGCTCCTGATACCACAAGTAAATGTATATTCCCATCAAAAGGAGGTGCCATTGACTGCCACCGTTTGTTACATGTATTTTTTTCATGTACATTTTTAATGCTATTTGATTAAATGAATACATGGGACCAAAAGGGAAACAAGTCCCCAGGACTTTTTGTGTTTAGCCTTAATGTCTGACTGGACCACGTGCTGATTACAAAATAAAGTATATTGAATCAATAAATCAGTACAGTCCTCAACTCAAGTAATACTAGTAGTACTTTGTTGTTACTGTCCCGTGTCCACCAGTGCACAGAAGAAGCAGAGCTGGCCCACAGGGCAACAGAGTGTTCTCTACATGAGGAGGTATATTTCATGCTACAGAGGTTAGCATGTGACCCAACACACCACAGGCAGCCCGCAGCCCCAGCCCAGCTGACCTACTGGGTCTGTTATAGAGTGCCGGGGCCAGGGGGAGTCCAGTTGCAGGTTAATAGGGGACTTTAACACTTAAAATGACCGTAGGGGTCAATCCTGAACAGGCCTGAATGGAATCAACACACATAGGGAAAGGGAAAAGGGCACTGAGGAGAGGAAGAGATACACTGTGAAGAAGACCAAAGCACAGAAGCTAAAATTAAACCATGTCTTCTGGACCCTGGCCCTCAGTACAGTGGTTCCTCAAACATTTTTTCTTCTTTTTTCATGCCAAATTTAAATCGTTTTGCTATTTTGGAATTCTAATCCTGAAAAGTAACAGTTTTGCACATATGATTCTTCCATCCAATTGGCCCCAAGGAGCGCCATATCAGAAGATTTGGCCAAGATGTGTTTGCTGTTGAATGGTTGGTGGGTGTCGTGTCGCAAGTTGTAGTGAGGCTTCATTCGACTGCCACGATCTACCAGTCTGTAATCGGTTTGGTGGAAAGAGACCTTTATATAGGCTAAAGAGTTCAGTCACTTGGGAGAGACTCAGAGTAGAGCCGCTGCTCCTTCACTTGGAAATGAGCTTTGTTTGGTTTGGGAGTCTGGTATATGGATGCTTCCTGAGCGATCAGGAAGCATCATCCCACCGTGAGGAGGCCACAGGACTTATTTTCGACCAAAGATCGCGCTTATTATGAAAACGTGCATCTCCCGTCTGTTAGTTAGTCAGTCACCCACGTCTCCATATATGGTATCGTGCCACGTGACATCTCGTGTCATCATGGAGACACTTAAATCTCCATATATGGATCTGACCTCGTGACATCATGGATACCCTTAGATCTCCATACTGTATATGGTTGTCAGTGCATCATTATGTGAGTCTGACATCATCAAACCCTCTACACTCAAGACACGCTATATATGGCCATGAACCCTGGCCATACCCGTTTTTCATTGTGCATTCTTTAGTCAAAGTTGATCCCATGCCAAAGCGACAGCACTCGCCCAGCAGTCTGCCGTCACCCAGGCGGATGCATGCACGTGCTGATCGGCACAAATTGACATCATTAGGGATCTCCATATATGTAGGCAGACCAAAACTGGACATTTGCGAGCGAGACCTGAAGGCCTTGAACATCGATCTGGATAAATGCTGATAAATGCTGGGAAGCTGCAGCATTCGATCGAACAGCTTGGAGACTGATCATCAAAGGCGTTCCTCCAGGTTTGAAGAAACGCTCGCCCAGCAGTCCGTGGCAAAGAGACCGAGGTGAAAGAATAAGGCCCAAAACCAACCAAACAGACCAGCATCAGTCTTTCCCTGTGTGAAGTGCGGAAGGGAGTGTGAATCCCGCATTGGTCTACTCAGACACACTGAATGCTGAACCAAAAGCCGAAGAACCCCTTTCCAGAGCGTTACTCCATAGTCTCTCGAGACTGACGGATGCCAATGAAGATGATGTAGTCGTGACGTAGATGACATCGCCAGGGGCCCTTCCCCATATATATCAAACCCTGTACAGTGTACACTCAAGACACGCTCCATATATGGCCAGGACAGAATTAATTTCATATGTTGATCTGACCCCCCATGCCAAAGCCCCAGCGCTCACCCAGCAGTCTGCCGTCACCCAGGCAGATGTGTGCACTTGCCCTTTAGGGCCCTCAGGGTGTCCTACTGGTTATTATAAGTGTGGGATTCTCTGCTGGAACTGTTACAGTCTGTTTTTCTTTAATTTTATTCTTTTTTATTGGCCAAACATATTGTCTATATACATGTATACATTCATGAATCCACTTGCTGAACGGCTGTCTGTATTGAGCAATTTCTTTTATAGGGGTTTATGTGACCATACCATTAACAACCTATTTAAGGAAAAAATGACAAAATTGTTGCTTTAAGTAGCATGTGACGTGTCAAACTAGGGGGTTTTCATGATTCTGAATCCATTCCAAGCATTAGTTTTGCACATAGCCGTCATCACAAATGTCAGGTCAGCACATTTTGGGCACATTTGGGCAAGTAGCCCTGCATACAAATAATAGCAGTCATAGCAAGTGCTAGTAATGTGTTTAGACGTGTACCTTCCCCTACACAGCACGCATTTTACAATCTCAGAGTAAAACTTGAACGATTAACAATGTCACCATGCGACTGCGCAGCATCACCCAGTGAGGTATTAGTGCCTTCTGAAAGGTGCTTAGATAAATTGTCGAGACGGTGTAAAACATTAAACTGCAGCGTCACACGTAGTTGTCAATACGAGGTCTATAATTCCACTGTGATTAAATGCATGAGTCAGCGAGAGGAATGCCCAATCAGTCATGAAGAGAGGTTCTTTTCCTGGATAAACGGGGCATTCTCCCCCTCGCTAGTGAAACAATCTAGCACTTAATTTACGGGAGCAGTAAATTACCTATGAAACACTGTTTATTCATGCCAAGTCCTCTCGCCATTTATATAAGTCCTGTCTTGTTTTACAGTGGAAAGAAACCGGTGGTGGAAAGTAACTAAAGTACATTTACTCCAGTACTTTACTTAAGTAGCCTATAATTTACAGGTAGGCTACTGTACGTTTACTTATGTGATAAGAAAAATTGTATAGTCTTTATATTGTACTTTTTACTACACTACAGTTAGTTGAAATCTTTAGTTACTTTACAGATATGGATACAAACATACATTGAAATGTTTTATACATTCTACAAGCTCACAACGCGTTGCATTGCGACGTTTGACACATTTGTTTACTTTTAGTTTGGTAATGTAAATATATTTCATGCCAATTAGTTTGTACTTTAACTCAAATCAAATGTTGAATACAGGCCTTTACTTTTAAAACAGTATTTTCAAATTGTTACTTTTAGTACAAAAAGTTTAAGTGGTTCTTCCACCACTGGGGAAAGAAACAAATTAATCGGTGAGCCCGCTTGCCAACTTTATCCTCTTTATCCTTCACTGCGAACACTTTGAGACCATAAACTTTATGATAGGTTTAATTGAGACACAATAAAGTACAACAGTGTTTTCAATTGAAATAGTTTCAGCACTAAACTAAACTATTTTGACTTGTAGGCTATCAACTTCTCAGATGTGAGGCAGCTTCAACGCAGTGAGAAGGTTAAAAGTCGGGTTGAGATGTCTCGCTTGCAAAGAAAATGTCCTGCACCCGATGACAGCTTTTGGCGTTGAATTAGTCATCAATAAAAGCTATGGTTCTCAAAGTGGGATCCCCAGCAAAATATGTTTAATAGACTGCATCAAAATCTACATCGGCGGCCCAGGCCGTAGCGTAACGGTCTGGGCACCGGACTGGTGATCCAGTCGCGGTGTGCCGCGGGTTCGACTCCCGGACCCGACACGGCCTTTACCGCATGTCATCCCCCCATCTCTCTCCCGTTTCCTGTCAGCCTACTTTCTATCCCTTAAAAAATCAATAAAGGCGTAAGCCGCAAAAAAAAAAATCTTAAAAAAATAAAAATAAAAAAAAATAAAAAAAAAATCTACATCGGCTATATCAACAATATAGCCAATCTACAAACTCACAATGTGTCGCGATTAAATAAATGTGAAAAATGTGAAGCTGAGCAAAAAGGCCCTGTTCCCAATGATGTAAATTGTCGCTGTCTGGTGGAAACATCATACTGTATGTCCAAAACTGTTACTTTTCAAGATTCTAATTCAAAACCAGCAAAAGTAGCAGATCTACAGTACTACCACGAAACACATTTCGAGACTTCAATCTTCTGCTTTTGATACTTCTGTGTGACACTGTAGGGCATTAATTTACGAAACAACACAGCGCATTATATGGAGTATGGAGATAAGAGGTTTCTGCCAGACAGCAACAAAATTATCTATGCCAAATAAAGAGAATAAATCTGCACACCAAACGTTAATTCCCATTTGCAGAATGTATTTATCTGTGAGTAACGTTTTGAGCCTTCCTCACCTCAGACTTCTGGCAAGTCTTGAGTGGCTCGAAATGTTACTCACAAACAATGAAATCCTGCTAAATGAGTTAACGTGTGGATTTATTCTTGTTTATTTGACGTACTCTTGTTTTTGATCCAGCAGCCCGACCTAATAGCTATGGGATGTGTGCGTGTCTTTTACCCTTTTTCACAAATGTTCCATAGCTCTATATTGTTCATCAATTCACAATTCAAGTCAACGGTTACTGCCAAATTCACGATTCTGAATTTCTTCATGCTGCGGACAAAACGGAATGGAATGAAGTTGGTCATTCTGAAACATCGTGGTAATGCAGCCCAGCTTGGCTTTGTTGTGCTTATGTCCTGCTCCATGAAAAGCAGGGGCGGAAAGTAACTAAGTGCATGTTGTTGCTGTCGGGCAGAAACCAACCATCATCTCTTTAGTCCAATTCTTTGTGTAATTTCGTAAATTAACGCCCATATGTGAGCATAGCACAGTCACACAAAAGCATAAAAAGTAGCAGATCTGCAATCTCGAAACGCAGCGTGAAGCAACACGCTGTGGATCGGCTACTTTTGATGCTTTTGAATTTGAATCATGAAAAGTAACAGTTTGACATAGGTTTCCACCCGACAGAGACAATTTACTCAAGAAATGTTTAGGTAATTTTTCTTTACTTGAGTATTTCCATTATTCAATACTGTAAATACTGACAACTTTAGTTATCTACTTTGTAGATTTAGATCATTATCCTATTACAAAACATACATACATTAACCTGCACTTAAAGGAGTAGTAGACTGAGTAGAGTCAAATTATTTGCTCAAGAATACGACAAAAACAAAACAGTCTCCATGAATTCAAGGCTTCATGGGGTGTGTAATTGATAGAAAATAAGCCCTATTTTATGTCTATTTGAAAATTGGCAAACATAACACGACATGTTGTGAGCTTGTTAGATCTACTATTTTCGTTTTACTTGTAGCAGAGTATTTCTATATTGTGATATTGACACTTTTCCTGAAGTAAAAAACTCCTCCACACCTCCACACTGGTTGTGCTTATATGTCCTGTTCTGTGGAAAAGAAGCACGTCAACATTAGTATTGCTAAAGCTTCAGCTCCAGTATCATGACAAACCAAATTGAATGATTTAATAGAAGCGATGTCACACGAGGACACAGGGGCAAAGGATCGGCACAGAAAATGAGTTCAGAAAAACATTCCCAGATAACGTAATTTCATCCTCCATTAAACGTCAGCCTGTGAGAATGTCGAAGTTGATCTGTGCAGCAGCCGACTGGCACAATGAAGGCAGCATGAGCAGTGGTAGGGATCCTTGTGTGTTTACTATAGCAATATCATTCTCAATGTGGGGTTGGAGGACCCCCGGGGGGCCTTGAGGGGGTTCCAGGGGGGTCCAATGCAGCTAAATGATTGATAGTTAGGAAAAGACAAAGTATTTTACACTAAACTGGCAACATTTTTAGAATCACTGTACTAGAACCAAATCATATATCGGTTGGGCTCTAATGGTCCATGTCGACAGAGATATTTCGGCTGAAAAACGCTTCCCATCACCCGAGTTGATAATATTTCAGCTTTCAGCAGGCAGATAAAAGCACCACATGTGAACAAGCATGTGCAAAATAAACGCTCAGCACCTTGTCAAGCTGCTGGGGTTTACAAAAATGCGGCAAGATATAACCAATTCAAAACAGACGCTGCGCTCAGGAGAAGAAAATAAAAATGTCTTGGTGCATATGGCCAGTTATTGTTTACTATGGTAACCAAAAACAAGATGCTGGAATGGGAACACAATGCCCCATACCTCCTACTGCCCAGGTGTCCATTGGCAAGGCACTGCTGCTTGCCAGGCTGGTGTCATGCTGTCAAAATGTGACTCATTCTATATAATTAATACTCAATTACCCTCTTACTTTTGATACTTTAATTATAATACTGAAATTATGCAAATAACTAAGAAAAAAACTTGTATACAAGACATTCATTGTGGTATTGTTATTTACTTAAGTAAAAAAGCTTTTGGCTTGGGGACATGAGTGGCAATAGGGTTGGGATCCCGAACCAGAGGAACTGGAATCGGTTCCATCACATTTGGGACTGTTTCCGGAACCAGTTTGAGTGGTTTTCAAACTTTTTAATTTCAAAGACTGCCATAACTCTGTGAGTGTAAATATGAAACCAACTGGACCTGTTAGGGTCCATTTGGTTCCATTTGTACGCTCTTTTGTTCAGGCCCATTTCCACCGGGGTTGAACCGGTTCAGTTATTCTTTCCTGTCTAATATTGAACCAGTTCAGAGTGTTTCCACTGAACATAAATTGGTTCAGAACCCTACAAGTTGGTTCGGAACCTGAACTAAAAAACCTGATTCTCTGTAGACTTCCAACCTTCCTTAAATACATTATTGAACAACCCACAGGCTAACATTACAGACTGAGGAAAATTAATTACACAAACATTAACACACATCAACGTGAGATTGAAATATCCACTCATATTTTCTCTCTGAGGGAAGGGCATAACCTCAGCGCTGAGAGAAACCATTTGGCTGTCTGTCGACCAGACATGTGTGCGTGTGCATGTGCGTGCGTGCAGTGTCTGTCTGTGTCTGTGTGTCTGCAGTGCGCGTGCGTGCGTGCGCGTATGTGCACTTGTGTTACTATATACTTGTGAGGGCCAAACGTAGAATTTGAGAAATGACGGCTAGGATTAGGCATTTAGAGGTCAGGTTTAGTAGTATGTTTTACGCCTGATTTATACATAGTTGCGCACGAGGGTCGTGTACCAAAGATTGCAGATCTACAAGCTCACCACACGTCCCAGCAGGATTGCATTGTGAGCTTGTAGATCTGCAACTTTCGGTGTACGACGACACAGGCACGCAACTAACTTCGGCTTCATGGTTTGGGTTAAAAATGGTAAAAATGCCATTAATAAAATGCTTTCCTGTTGATGTCCTCACAAGTGTAGCAAATTATACAACGTCTCTGTCGGGTGCCTCATGTGTCCAAAACTGTTCCTTTTCAGGGTTTCAAATTCAAAAACGGCAAAAGTAGCAGATATACAAGCTAGAAACACATCGCTACGTGCCCCGTTTCAAACTAACTTGTAGATCTGCTACATTTAATGCTTTAGTGTGATCAAGTAGGGCATTCATTTACCAAAAAACACAAAGTTAGAATTTGCATGTGTATGTGTGTGTGTGCGTGCTTGCGCGTGCGTGCATGGAAGGGAGATAGGATCCAGGGCCTGCAATGCTAGATTTAGTTTCTCCCCATGGGTCCTGTGAATGGAGGCCTGCTTCCCCCTCCAGGGACAAACTGTATTTCACCATGTGCTACATGAACCTGCAAGAGCAACTCGCTGCTTTTCACTTCCCCTAATGATGATAAATTGATGCACGAATGAATTGAGTGAATGCCTCTTTTCAGAGCGCTTTCAAAACTACTTACCGGCCTGAGTCTACAAAGAATAACTTGTAGGGGGGGTTCATTTTCACTGATATATGTCTGTTGTTTTGGGCACGCGGCAGTCAAACGAGCCCAAGAGATCAATTATATCGGGACGGAGGGAGGCCGAAGAAAAATGCTAAGACATTTTGTTATGATTTCCATAAACACAGGAGAGCACAGTGCAGCGATGAGTGGTAGGCCCAAGGAAAATGGTGCATTGTTTCGCTCGGTTTTGTGTTATAAAAATATAACCGGTTTTTGTATGGGGGGGGGGAAATCTGAAGAAAAACAGGGGCCTATCAGTGGATATATATGTGTTTTGGTTTGTCTACAAGTTTGACCTATATGCTATAGCAAAGGTCAAACCTTTTCAAGTCCGGACTCTAAAAAGAGATATCTCCCCGGGATACATAACAAAATATGTTATGAATTAATCGCTTAAAGGACCACTTCACCCTTTTTCAACCTATCTTCATATGGTACTCACTTCTTTTGTCTACTCAGTTGAGACAGTTGAGAAACCTGCCTACCAGTGACATCATCGATGGAGATTTCATATAGAGCTAATAGACACTAAAGCCTTTCTCTTTCTCGAAAGTTAGAATACATCAATCATCATCATCAATGAAAAATAAAATAAAAAGTTTTAAATCTAGTTTGAAATTACCAAAACTGCCTGCTGATGATGTCACTGGTAGACAGGTTTCTGATCAGTCCACAGCCCTCATCTGAGACACAGACTGAGTAGACAGAAATACCATATTACAATAATAATGTATTAGTGAGGACCAAATATATCAAGATAGCTTGAAAATGGGTGAAGTGATGAAGGAAGGGTGAAGGAAAATATTGAAAACAGCAAATCTATAAGCTCATAGCATTCTGAGCTTGTTTATCTGGCATGTTTTTATTATTTCTGAAATGTTTAGTTTTTTTAAAGAATCCCTGGCTAATAAGAGTGAAAATGAAGATGTAATTTGCCCATGTGTGGTCTAGCCCTACGGACTGTGCTGCTAATAAAATGTGTTAATACAAATAATTGAAAATATTGCTTTGATGCTCATATTAACAGTTTCCGTGCCGCGAATGGATTACTCCAGGTTAATGTCGCTGCCGTATCGGACATACCCGCCTTTTGTTTTATGTGTTTAATCCGCCGTAATGTAATGAATCAAAAGAAAATCCGTCTTCGTCGCGGAGTATGAGACTGGATGGCTTCGCTTTGATGACGAAACCGGAAATCGTCACATGCTGTGGGCTGCTAGGGCTTCTGGGAAATTGAGGCCAATGGAAATGCATTGGTTGCAACGCCTCATTGAAACCAATCTTGTGTGCGTCTTCCGGGTGCACCAAGATGGTGGATGCTACACACAGATCATAACAAACCACGGGAGCTTTTTTTGATGGATTTTCGCGGATTAAAAGCCCAAATAATTCAGCGTATGCTCTAAAGGTAATACAACAATCTCGGCAGTGAAGGGGGGTTGATTAAAATGCGGGTTAATCGTAAAAAACAGTCAAACTGTTAACCGTAGATTCTTAGAAAGTATTAAGTTGCATATGCATTCCATGGTGCTGGACCGCACGTTGATGATCAACTTGCGAAGGGAGAGGCCCCTATTGAGTGAAAAATCACAGAATGTTGAAATCATGCATCAAGGGCCTTCTGCCAGAAATAAGCCCCTACTGGGTGGGGCTCCTGACAGGGTTTCTTTCTTTTTACATGCATTGGGCATTGTCATATTCTAACACAGCCTGAAAATCTATTCTGGCAGCCAGCTCAGTAGCATGCCTCGCTATAGTCATTAGACTCCCTGTACATTATATCCCCCTTTGAATCCTGTTTGCGCCACAATTTTTGTGCCAACCGCAAACAACCTTTTTTGCAGATCAAGTGTTTTAGACCGCAACGGAGTCCAACATACATGGCCGGTTAAGACTTTGGCGACAGAGTCCGACATACATATGGCTGGTTAAAACTGAGGTTAGGGTTTGGGTTAGTATACGACATAGCCTATACGTGGTTAAGACTCACCGTGGCTTCCATGTGCGGCAGAGACTAAATGTTTTTATAATAGGCTAGTCATGGGGGCCCGCCCCCTCCCCCCGCTTATATACCCCCACACTAAACCCAGGCGGTTTAGGTTCTAAACACTTATTTGTAACACTTTTTAAACGTGTCAGTGTTATAAACAGAAGTAGCATATTACAGTATATTACTATGCATACCCTACCTGGCAGGTGAAAACAAGCCACCAGATTTGCATTTGAATGCCTGATCTGCATGTGTACAAGTGGACAGGCAACGCGGTCCACCCCCCAACACCCCCTGCCCCCTGGCCAGGACAAAAGAGGTGTTAAGGTGCGTTCAGACTTGGATGGTTAGAGTGGCGCGATTACATACAAAGTCAATGCAAAGACGAGAATTGCGCGAACGGACGCGGCGCGGTACAAACGGGACGGACCGAGGCGAATATATATTCCATAGAGTAATGATATATTCAGGTCTAATTCCTCATGGGGGCTCGAGCCCCGCCACCCCCCCCAGAGTCTACGTCACTGATGTGCGGTCTGTCACTGTGGAGCCACTCAAAGTGACTACTGGGTGGCATGGGCTGCTGGATGCAAGGGGTTGGGCTGTTATGTCTGGCACTGGCAGATATGGTTAATATGACGAATATTTAACCTGTGTGCGTGCTGAAAAATGAGTGAGTGAGCAGCAGATTTTATCATGATGATGAGGATGATGAAGATCTATAGACAGTGACACAGTGCTGCAGCTCGACTAATATACACCCACATAGACGACACACAAAGTCACATGTTGGAGCGGCACGCTCAAAAAACATTATCTACAAACATACATTTGAATTATAGGGCAAATCACCAGAAGAAAAATACTTTGTTACTCCACTGCGACCTGTAGGCCTACTGATATTGCCAAGAGAAAACCCCATAGACAAAAAAAATACTTCCGGTGAAAACAAATCCCTTTCTGGCCAAAAGGTGCATTTTATACATGTGGTGGGGGGAAGAGTGCGTCCACCAAGGAAAGTAGGCTTTCTAATAACACAAGCCGCCTTATATTGGCGAGTAGTGAAAACGTTATTTTTGAGTGGTGCAACCACTCCTACAACCAGCAATGTCCGTGTACACCTATGTACCGGTATGTGTTCACCTATGTATGTGTTCACCTATGTATGTATGAGCACCAGTATGAGTACCAGTAGGGGCACTGTTGTGCCATGCAGAAACAGAGAGAGAGAGACAGTGCTGCACTGTTGCCTACTAATAAGAGAGAGAGAGAGAGAGAGAGAGAGAGAGAGAGGGGGGGGGGGGGGGGGGGGCAGTGTTGGGGAGTATTAAGCTACATGTAGCTGAGCTACGTAGCTTAGCTACATTTTGCTGTAGCTTGTGGTATTTTAGCTACATTCATATTTGTGTACCTCGTCAAGTAGCTCAGCTACATTTTGGGTCATTTTTTGTAGCTTAGCTACTCAAGTTACAAGCTACAATTTTGGGGAGCAGGGGTCTCCCAGAGGGGAGCAGGGGTCTCCCAGAGGGGAGGAGGGGTCTCCCAGAGGGGAGCAGGGGGAGGAGGGGTCTCCCAGAGGGGAGCAGGGTGGGGGGGTCTCCCAGAGGAGAGCAGGGTGAGGAGGGGTCTCCCAGAGGGGAGCAGGGTGGGAGGGGTCTCCCAGTGGGGAGCAGGGTGGGGAGGGGTCTCCCAGAGGGGAGCAAGGTGGGAGGAGGGGTCTCCCAGAGGGGAGCAGGGTGGGAGGGGTCTCCCAGAGGGGAGCAGGGGTCTACCAAAGGGGAGCAGGGGTCTCCCAGAGGGGAGGAGGGGTCTCCCAGAGGGGAGGAGGGTGGGAGGGGTCTCCCAGAGGGGAGCAGAGGTCTCCCAAAGGGGAGCAGAGGTCTCCCAAAGGGGAGCAGGGGTCTCCCAGAGGGGAGGAGGGGTCTCCCGCATGTACATTCTCAATTTAACGCTGAAAAATAAAAAGTAGCTGAGCTACTTTTGCCTATGTAGCTGTAGCTTTACAAGCTGCATTTCTCCAGGGGTAGCTATGTAGCTTGATCAAGCTACTGCCATGGTGAGCTACTTGTAGCTTTACAAGCTACGCTTTCAAAGTAACTTCCCCAACACTGGGGGGGAGAGAGGGGAGTTGCACCACTCGGTTCACAGTTCACACGGTTTTCGCTACAGACAATGCGTTCTGCATTTCAGCGCAGGAAAAGAAAAGTAGCATAGCTCTAACTTTGGCTTAGAGCCTCTAGCCAAAGGCAGCAAAGGGATTTATTAGAGCTATGGTTCTATGGCTGGACCAGAGCTAGGGCAAATCAAATGTTAAAGCATACAAGTCTTATTAGGCCTACTAGCCAGCCAGCCAGGGAATGGATCATTTTAAGATAACAACATGACTATAAAAAGGGTAGGAAAAAATATATATTTACTCGCGGCCCCGCCGGCCCATAAACATGAATCCGCGACCACACGGTGTGCGCCCATATGGGTGCGCCGCGCGCGACCATATACGTTTTGGAAACCCTGGGTGCGTAGTGCGTACCAAATAGTGGTCTTCCTTCAAACTCCTCCCTAACATGCTTGGAAGAAAAAGCAGTGGTACAGTGGAGTTGACACACAGTCACTGACAACCAACCTCTCTACAGGCACTGGACCACCGTCCACCTCAATAGACAATAACCCCCCCCAAACATATACAACAGCGTCCTATATTCTCTATAATCGCATCAAAATGCGTGGCTTCCTCCTGACAGCGATGTGGGTGCTGACAACATTACCGTCTATGGAAGCCATCCACGGATTGTACAACTTCGGCCAGCCCGAACTGTTCTACAAAAAGAATAACTGCAAGCCCATACCTGCCAACCTGCTGCTGTGTCACGACATCGAGTACACCGAGATGCGGCTGCCCAACCTGCTTGGCCACGAGACCATGAACGAGGCGCTGCAGCAGGCGTCCTCCTGGATTCCGCTGGTTCAGAAGCAGTGCCACCCGGACACCAGAAAGTTCCTGTGCTCGCTGTTCGCCCCGGTGTGCCTGGACGACCTGGACGAGCCCATCCAGCCGTGCCGGTCGCTGTGCGAGGCCGTCAAGCAGGGCTGCGCGCCGGTCATGAACGCGTTCGGCTTCCCTTGGCCGGACATGCTGGACTGCAGCCGCTTCCCGCTGGACAACGACCTGTGCATCCCACCGGCGGGCGTCGATAACCTGGTGCCGGTCACCCAGGAGGGTAAGGGTGGCGTTAGAAACGTGTGTGGTGGAACTCAACAAAGTATCTAGGCTACTCCGATGTAGTCTATTATTTGCTATAGCCTACTTATAGGCTATATAAGTAGCAATCCAACAATATGTAGGGTACTCTGTTGTATTGTTCTAACTGTAAGTCCTGTACTGTGCAGTGTGTAGCCTGAGTAAAAGGCTACCCACACAGCCCGTCATTATGCCGAATGTCCCATATAGCACAAGTCCTTTCAAAAGTTTTCAAAGAAAATCTACTAAAGTCAATGGTTCTCTCTCAGATACAGACCTGTAAACTGTAAGGGTCCATTTGGAACCCGCTCCCTGGACCCTGGATGATTTAGTCTAAGTTCTAACATTAGCCTACATGGGGTGGTGGAAGAACCACTATAGCTGCATGTATTCAAAATGTTAAAAGTAAAAGTGCATTACTATGTGTTGTGAGCTTGTAGATCGGATATGTAATATTTATTTACTATGTATATACAATCTTAAGTGGTTTATACATGTTTTGTAACTTATAAGTTTACTAAAGGTGTCATGTGGTGGAGTAGAAGTGAAGTATAAAAAATAAATAGGCCTACTCACGTAAAGTAAAAAATAAAAACAGAAAGATCTCTAATTTGTATTGGTTACTTTCTTCCACTGATGGGGATGAGTCAATAGCACGTACACAATTGGGACCAGTTAGTGATGGTTAGAATTAATTGAGCTTGACTTGTCATTGATCGAATACAGTAAAATGTAGGCCTAAGTGTAATTAGAACAATACTATTATTCTGTAGGATATTGTTGCTGTCGAGCAGAAACCCCTTATCTCCATAGTGTTTTTGTAAATGAATGTCCTCCTACTTGATCATACCACAGCATCACACAAAAGCATCATTCAAAAGTAGCAGATCTGCAAGCTCAAAATGTGGTGCTTAGCGACAGGTTTCGAGCTTGAAAATATGCTACTTTTGATGCAATATGTTGTATACCTACAGAATACCAATAATTTTCTATATTTTGCTAAATATGTTCTTGCGTCCTTTCACTTGGCATTAACAGTAACCACTTTCAAACCTGGCATGTTCATTAGATGAAAATAAATGTCAAATAATTAATAATATTTGAAAATAGCAGATCTACAAGTTCCAAAAGTCATGTGTTGTGAGCTTATAGATCTGCAATTTTCATCACTGAACATGTCTAAAATTGGCGGTTAATCCTTTAAGTGGTTTATTTTGTTTTAGTGCCTAGGGTGTGCGACGCCTGTAAGGAGACGGATGAAAATGACAATGAAATTGTAGACAACCTCTGCAAAAACGACTTTGGTAAGTCTTCATTTATAACACCACCACCACTACGCAAACATAATGTATACCACTGGAAAGAAATGGGCATCAATTGAAACTACTCAATCCAGATCAATGTTTTTGCTATACAACAATCACTTCGTGTTGAGAGCAGACACTGCACACAGGAACCACTGTCCACTAGAGTCAGACCCATGGGTTTGGCAGACATTGACAATAAATTGACCCTTTTGCCAGCTGCTTGAAAAGCGTCTGGACAACATTTACTAGTTAGTACCTCTAGTCTAGTAGCAACCATAGTGGACTTTCATGATTGGCCGCCTCTAAGCCAATGGGAGACTTACCCATAAACCCATACTTTGAACGCTGCAACTTGAATCTGTATTGGCTGCATGCTCTGAACGCTGCAATGTGAAGCCGTGATGTTCATAAATGAGAGCTTGCTGCAGCTGCAAATTATGACTGAGCCGTTCTCGTTTACTACATCGTCCGGTATTAGCAGTTACAACTTTCAACTTGGCTTCCCTATTTGGACATGTCATTCATTGTAGGTGGAAATGTTCAACCGTTTTTAAACATAAAAAAGTATCCAGAAAATTTAGAAATGTACAAGATCTACAAGGCGTACAAGATTAAAAACAGCAGATGTACAAGCATATGAACCATAATTAAGCTTTTGAACTTCAAACTAAAGTTTTTCAATTTTTGGATAAAACATGGGTCAAAATATCAGTAATCCGGTACTCTAGGACATTCCAAAATAAATATCGAACCCAAAATTCTGGCAAACTGCCTAACTACAATTTATCCAAAACACGAAGGATGAATGTTTTCATCTTTGTTCATTCACATCATCTCCCGTCCCTGTCCAGCTCTGAAGATCAAAGTCAAGGAGATCTCCTACATCAATGGAGACACCAAGATCGTCCCGGAGACCAAGAGCAAGACCATCTACAAGCTGAACGGCGTGACGGAGCGCGACCTGCGGAAGACCGTGCTGTGGCTGAAGGACGGCCTGCAGTGTGTCTGCGAGGAGATGAACGACATCAACGCCGCCTACCTGGTCATGGGCCAGAAGATGGACGGCCACCTGGTCATCACCTCGCTGAAGCGCTGGCAGCGAGGGCAGCGCGAGTTCAAGAGGATCTCCCGGAGCATCCGTAAGCTGCAGTGCTAAGAACGGAGAGATAGAGAGAGAGAGATTTGTTCTGTTCGAATGTCAGACACCCTCCCATTTCCGTCCATTGCTCCCGTTCGACTCTTTCATGACCATTAAACAGGTGTTCTATTGGCTGATGCCTAAACATAGACCTACTCATATCTCCTGGGTGTTTAACAGAGAGACGGTTAAAATCGACCACAGGTCCATTAGATCAGTGTCTCTCAACCTTTTTTGTCCCGGGGCACACTTTTCATAGCCTAAAAATAGTAGCCGCCGTTGTTGCTGCATGTTGCTGTGCCGTCGTCAGGTGGAGGTGACTCGGCGGCGCTGTGTGTGCTGCTGTCGGGTTCTGGTGGTGTCTTTCTGGAGGGATTGACACCACCAGGCGATTAACATTTCTATGGCCGATGGTCGTTAAGAGTCTATTGTTCCGTCGTCATGTTGTTTTCGGACGTCTATTTAGACGTGTGACAACAACAACGACGCAACAATAGGACGCCTAGCTATCGCTTTCGGGGGAGGGCTAGTGTTACTTTCGGTCAAAATCTCGAGGCACACCTGGAGATTTCAAAGGCACAGTAAAGTGCCGCGGTACATAGGTTGAGAAACACTGCATTAGATAACCTCTCAGGGGTTTTGACTGTGTTGGTTAGAAAACAGCAACATCAAGTGCTAATTATGAATACGAAATTAAAAAAAAGTTCTCGAAGAGAACAGCAACAGTAGGCTGTCTACTCACCAGAGCTTCCTTCATGAGACTCTGTGAGCAATGTGCCTCCCATGGACTCAAGCTATTCTTCATCCAACTTCAATTCTGGCATTGGGAACTAATCACACTAGCAGTAATATGCCTGTGGTCTCCGAGGCTACACTAGCAGCTATACAGACCTGGTGTTTGCCGAAATTTGACTCCCTGGCGGAATCCCACTCCCCCTTCACTACCCACCTATGGTAGTCTGTAGCCTGCTATGGTTCTCTGTAGCCCCCTATGGTACACTGTAGCTCCTTAATTATGTTGGTCTTTAGCTCCCTATGGTGCTCAGAAGCACTGTTAAAGTACTAGTTCCACACAGACTCAAAACACACAGCCACACACAGTCAACCCAGCCACCTCAACCCTACCGTGCACCCCTGCCCCGCTACACTCCACCACCTGGGCAGGAACTGGAGAGTGGAGACCCTCCAGTGTATGAGTGGGTGAAGGCGAGTAGGATTCTGTAGTGGGAAAACGATAAGCCACTCTTCTATCCACCTAAGAGTGTGCGAAGGAGAGTCGAAATGCCAGCAGGGAGTCAACTCTTGGCACAAACTTTCAGACAGTCCATCAACAGAAAATGTTTCCGGTCTTCACCACATCAGACAAAAGAAGAAGAAGAAGAAAATAAGCTTTTGTGTACAGAACCTTGTCAGTACATAGGCAATATTTGTATCCAATACATAGCCATTTCTAATATAGCTATACATACAGATATTTAGTTCAATGAGTATCAATAAAGTATCAATGAGTGAATTTGTGAGACCTGTGTGCCTGATGATATCAAGAGACAAAACAAAGTGATTTGTGTGTGTGCGTGCATATTTTTTTCTTCCCCCCTTTTCTCTAGCAAAACGAGAGATAGCTGGCTATATTCTCTGCCTGTTCAACTATTGAACAGAGATATTGTTGGTCATTATTTTTTATATACTTGAGCCTCAATACTGCACTGTATAACGTTACTTTTCTACCCCACAGTGTAATAAATGGAATATTGTTCTAGTTTTAATATTTCCCTTTAACATTGATTATATTATTTTGGGTCTGCAACTTTTGACCATGTTGGTGTCATAGCTGTCGGACAGAAACCTTGTAGGCCTATCTCCATATTTCAAACTACTTATGTGTCTTGTTTTTTGAGTGTTATGCAAAAGTATGAAAATAGCTGATCTACAAGCTTGTCTGGATTGTATGGAATTCATATTTAACTATAATGGAAAGAGTTTGTGACTAAATAACAACATTGGATCACAGCTTTTGTTTTTATTCCTGAAAAGTAACAGCTTTGGACATACACGGTTACAGTCCGACAGCGACGATTATGTTTCCTGCTTTTAACTATGTTTCAACTAAAACTAAGAGCATCAGAATTGTATATTAGGGCTGATAATGATTGTTCTTTGTTAAAGTCCAACGACTTGGAAAATGCAGATATTCCCACTGGTGTGTATGTGTGTATTGTAAAGTATTATTTTGCAATATTACTCTGTAAATATCAAATATGGTTGTTATTATGCTTTGTACATAGTCTTCAGAGATAAATGTCACGGTTTGTAGACACATTCAATTTTGCTCTGTAAGCCAGTGGTTCTCAAAGTTTGGTCCGGAGATCCCCAGGGGCCCTTGGGGGAGGGGGGGTTCCAGCAAAATGTGTTAATACAGTATCATAATTATAATAATCAATAATTATACGTTGGATATTCAAAAATATCAGATACAAGCTCACAGCACGTCCCTTTGTGCAAGCTTTGCTGCATCTGTTATTTGAAATTTAGCCTTTGGACATTTTTTAATTAGTTAATACAACAAGTAACACAAATCTTCTCTTCTGGGGGTCCCTGGCACAAGATATTTGACACAAACTTGCAGGGAATACACTCATAAAGCCGTATTCGTATTTTTACTATATGCAAAGTGCAAACCAAAAACAGTGAAATAAATGACATACACATTTACATCAATGTCTGTGAGCATAAATCGACTTTGCCAACGGGGCTGTAACTATCTATTATATTCTTAGCTGTAATTATATTGATTACTATTTCGATTAATCATATAATTGAAAACAGCAGATCTACAAGCTCATAATGTGTGGTGGTGGCATTGTGAGCTTTTATGTTGCTGTCGGGAGGAAACCATCTATAACTCCATTTTTGTTTTTCATAAAAAAAATATAAATCAGTGTTATTGAACACCCTTTACGTGTTGGTTAAAAATAAATCACACCCGTGTGACATTTACAATGTTTGTGTTTACACAACCCCGGATAGCTGGGCCGCCCCTCAAAAATGTTGAACAAATGAAAAAGTAAAAAGCGCTTCTGACAAAACCTCTTAAATCCATTGGACCCCTAAAACAGCTAACTCCACCACCTCTCATGCAAGTAATTGACAATAGTCACAACACCAATTTTGATGATGAGGTATTGCTTTGTTTTCAAAATAGAAGGTATTCTTTATTTCCTGAAAAAATAAATTATATTTTTAATTTTCATAAAAATGAACAATTTTGAGGTTTCTGCCCGACATCAGATCGCGCGCGCACGCTCTGAGGTACACACACACACACACACACACACACACACACACACACACACTTATAGAGCACCTTTCATGACATACAAATGCAGCGCAAAGTGCTTGAGGCCTACAAAAATATAGGCCAAATATAGCCTATACGAATATAGCCCAGAGACGATTATTTTCTAAAATCGATCAGTTTGTTGCACTTGCTGGCCCCAAACCATTTAAGTTTGAACCAGAAAGAGATAAATGATCAAACATCGCCATCTAGTGGACTATCCATATCACTGTCTGATATGAATGTCATTTCCATTCATAAGAGAGGGGGAACAAATCCATTGGAGTTTTCTATGAGTCTTTGAAGTTGATTTCCACTTGTTTTCCAATGCACCGATTGGCCGGTTTCCTCTCAAAACCAGACTACATGAAGAATACATCAGTAGCCTATATGCTGCCGCCTGCCTACAGTATATAGCTGTATGTGGGGGGCGTGCAACGGTGCGTGTGGTGTCTGAACTACTGGGGCGGCGCCCTGGACAGCCCTACCACCAGCTCACCACTGTTTAGAGTTAACATTAAGTAGGAATGCTAAACACCAAAGCAATATTCGGCTATTTCACTTTCAATAAAAAAAATAAACAAAGAAAATATAAAAAGGTAATGGACAATATCAGTCACTCACTAGAACCAAGACAGTAGCCTACCGTAACAGGACAACTCACCCATGTTCCGTTTCCCTCCCGGAATTGTCCCCTGAGGGGTGGGAGAGGCAGGACGGCAGATAGCTCTGGCTGGTAGCCTACTTTGAATTTCTCTATAAACTTTCACGGCAGCAGACAGCCTAAGTACAAATGTAATTTATGAAAAGGTGTTACGCACCCTAGTCTAGGGTTAGGGGAAGCAACATAAAATGTAGAAAGACAATTGCAATAAAACGGAATGTGCATTTATTTACAGCCCGAAATCAGGAATATTTACAACAATATACAATAACCCAAATCTAAAAAAACACAACTTCAAACATTGCAAACACAAAACAGAACAGAATCTCTCTCAGGGGCACGGTGGCACAGTTGGTAGTGCTGTCGCGTGTTCCCTCCTCCGCGTCATCAGTGCCCATACCCGAGGCGGGGGTTGGCGATAGGGTCTTTCTGTCTGGAGTTTGCATGTTCTCCCCGTGTCCCCTAGGGTAGATTACCCTCACAAAAACATGCCGTAATCCTGGTCTCTAAAACTACCTCCCCCTGGCCAGCCGGGGCGCCTGATGGAGGGGAAAGGAACTGGTCGGAATAACGTGTCCCTTCCACGCGCTACGTCCGGCCGGGGAAATTCCCCTCTGTCAGGTGAAAAGAAGCAGCTTGGACTCGTCATGCATAGAAGGAGGCATGAGGTCAGTCCGCTGCCCCCCCAGGTTGGCAGAGGAAGTGAAGGATTACATTAGATAATTGGCACTGGGTGAAAAGAAAACTGGGTTACAAAATCGTGGGATAAAAAAAAAACAGAACTTATCCCAAATAAAGAACTGGACAGGATGGTCGCAGGTTGTGGTGAGAGGACAGGGGGATCGACCGATTCCCTGCTGCCCTGAAGCTGCACAGTCCTCTGAACAGAGTTGTTTGCGACTGATCTTTATAGTAGATTGGGTGTGGCCACCACCCAATCCACTGCTGGTGTCATAGGACACAGGAAACAGATAATACAAAATAACCTAATTATGGCTGGCCGTAACACCCCCCTTCCTAAAAGAAAACTTCTCTCCTGAAGTTTTCACCAAATGTTATCAGCAATTTCATTAATTCACTTTTCACAAAATACCATGGCAAAATATCATAGATCTATTCTCACATTTAACAAATACATTCATAGAAGAAAACTTCCCATGAAGTTCTCACCCTAAAGGCCAAATCAGACTTTTTTACTTTGCACATCCAAGCTGACCATTTAAAAGTCACAATTCTCACTCTCAAATCATCTCATAGTGTGTAAATATTCTCAACCTGCATCATACTCAATGATAACCGAATTAAGTGCACCCAGCCTCGCAGGGGCATTATGACTCCCAAGTGGCATAACAGTGTAGACTTACTGCATATACACCATTGGATTAACTGAAACTGTAATCTCACAATGTAATTGAACAGCCAATTAACCTTTCACCTGTCTGAATTAATCAAAAATCGTCCGGATCTAAATGACAATTCAACTTGGCTTGTGGGGCTAAAATACTTTTTTTTTTAATTGTATTGACTTGAACATATTCACACAACACACAGTCGGATAAATGGCCACTGGCAGACATTAAACTACTAAACAGTCAGATACATGACTACTGGCAGACACAAAACTACTAAACAGTCAGATACATAACTACTGGCAGACACAATAAACAGTCGGATACACGACTACTGGCAGACACAAACAGTCGGATACACGACTACTGGCAGACACAATAAACAGTCGGATACACGACTACTGACAGACACAAAGGTTCTGTCATGTGAGTCCTTCTCAGCACACATGACAGGAGCTAATCAGTGGCCTGAACACAAAAATAGACACCAAAACCAATTGTAACCATTTGGTTGGCAGATTTACCCAGGAACAAATTATAATTCTGTGCAGCATTCCCCACCAATTTATACTGCAATAGCAGCAGAATACACACCAAATCACACTCAAATCCAAATTAGGAGTGGAAGTGTTAGCTAGGGCGCTTGTACACATAGGGCCGGGGCACACCTTAGCGCACAGCCGCGGACAGAAGAAGCTGACGCCCGACGTCATTCCGGCTTTATAGACAGCTGGTGTGCTAAGGTGTAGCTGCGCCGATAATCAGCTCTAGCCTTAACTCCTTTCTTGGAGCGTCACCTAAGTGGAGGGCCAGCTGCCTAAGACTCTGTTGAGTCCCCCACCCAACACAAATGAGAACCTCCCCCACCCTCCCCACGGAAATGTC
Source organism: Protomyctophum parallelum (assembly GCF_964188405.1). Taxonomy (NCBI): domain Eukaryota; kingdom Metazoa; phylum Chordata; class Actinopteri; order Myctophiformes; family Myctophidae; genus Protomyctophum; species Protomyctophum parallelum. Next base: position 19,114,940 of record NC_139702.1, on the reverse strand, counting down.
AAACCATGGGACGTAAGAGTTTCCTCTCCCTCCCCAATCCCCATGGTCACACTTACCACGGTAGAGGCGAAGGTCTCTCGCTGAAGCGAGAACGAAAAGATGAAATTACCTACCTAGGTTCCATCCTGGAGGCCAATCTTTCCGGTGATAAAATGGCCACCAACGTAATCAAAAAAGTCAATCAAAGAACAAGATTCCTTTACAGGATCTCCTCACTGGTCAACAAAAACACCTTGAAGACCTTAACAGGAGCCCTCGTACAAGGTTTCTTTGACTATGCATCCACCTCTTGGTACCACAGCACCTCAAAGGCCCTTAAAACAAGGCTCCAGACCTCCCAAAACAAACTGGTCAGGCTCCTACTTGGCCTCACCCCCCGAACCCACCTCACCCCTGCCCACTTTGACAGGCTGGGATGGCTTAGGGTCGACGACAGAGTACAGCATCTTGCAATGGGTCTGGTCCACAAGATTCGATACACCACCAAGATACCCATGTACCTGTCAAAATACTTCCTTAATGTAAACGAAGTCCACACCCACAACACCAGAGGGAGTGCAACAAACCATGTACAACCCAGATTCGGCACAAACAAGGGACTAAATTATTTTCGCTCCTATGCCACCAAAATGTGGAACGCCCTACCAACAGTCATTAACACATGTGAATCCCTTGACTCCTTCAAAACCGCTCTCAAAGGGCACCTACGGATGGCTGCAATTCGAAACTGGCCTCTGTAAAATCTGAATCCCAACCCACCGCCCCCCCCTTTCCCCTCACTGTATATATACATATAGGAAGCAAAAAGGGAAAGGATACATATATGTATCCTTTCCCTTTTTGCTTCCTATATGATGAATTCCTGTTCTGTTCTTTAACTACATAGAAGTGTCTATTTGTATGTCTCAAAATGTTTTGATGAATTGAACAATGTGGACCCTGTTGTAAACAAGTGTAATGCTTAATTGGGTCGTCCACTCACAGTATTGAGTTTGTGCTTAAAATGTACTGTAATTCTACAAACTGTTAATACATATTTCAATCAATCAATCAAGCCACCAGAATACACTTCTCAGAATGTTGCAACACCATTCTTCTCTCTCCGCCTGCATTGCAGAGATTGAGACATTACAAATCCGCCAACCTAAAACAAAACAGAACCAAACCAACCGGCATGATCAAAATTACCCCAAAAGTTTTAACTTTTACTGAGTGAAGTCGTTCACAGAAGTTGTTGTAGGCTTGGGATTATCTGAGGAAGTACCATTTGAGTGGGCAAAACCTTACATATACTAAATTATACTAAATTGTAGAGAACTAGAACTCTGTCGAGTGCATACTTGCTTGTATGTAGTACATAAATGGCCAACTAGTGCGCAAGCAGAGCGCGCAAGTCCTTTCGACCGCTGTAAACTGTCAAATCTCAGTATCTCTGTGAAGGAACGTTTGAAATGTATAATTTTTAGATTATTTTAGTATTATTAAGTATGATTCAAGTTTCTATCTATATAAGTTTGGGTGAAGAGCTAGTCATACATATACACACCACGTACTCTGGTCCCAGCAGATCAGGCACAATTTGCCATTTTATTTTTTACTGATTATGTATATAGTATACGTATGACTAGCTCTAAATGACGTAAGAAATATGGTCATTTGTGGTAATTTGGTCCCAGCAAAACAGGCACAGATTTGATGTTTTTCTGCATAAACATCGAATGGCGGGACAGCTGTCACGGCGGAAGAGACCGGGCGAAAACATTACTTGCGCGCTCTGCTTGCGCAAGTAATAATATAGCCTTTCCATAGGAGTATCTTTTTATATTTTTCCCAAAAGAATACAAACAGCCAATAGCATATTACAAGTTATCCAGGCTCACTAGGGAACATTCCGGGAGGAAAACCGGGCAAGTATCGATTCATTAAACTCCAAAATCTACTTCATTTAAAAAAGAAAAATCATTAATACTATTATATATGCCTAATCTACACTACAGTATTTTCGTGAATAAGGTTTGATGCATAGGCTACATGTATTGATGGCATAATCTGTGTTAAAAGTTGTCCACCAGGTAGCACTATAACCCATCATTAGGCCTACTTCCTTTGACGCTGCTGTCTGATCCAAAATCTAAATAGAAATTGTATCAAAAGTACAATTTGTATGTTGTCCTATGGCTGAGCTTATAGCAACGTCTGGTCCGGAGACCACCACCACCAGCGGTCCAAATCGATACGGGTCTGTAATGTAACTGAGTGTAGTAGGTCTATAGCTACAGACAGTATAGGCCTATAACTATACATAACTCTCAGAGTTGAATTAGTTTAAACCTACATTAGATTGGGCTTGAATCTGTGGACTAATTCATATGGGTCAAAAAAAGATTGAGCTGAGAATCACTAGAACACCATATTGTCCAAGGCTCAAATAAACATATAGAATAGTGAATACCATTACTACCAATAGGCCCCTCATATTGTCCTGTCTGTATGTAGACATTTAAAATAAAACTGCTTTTTCACCCTTGCATTTTTTACCTTTTATTTTTAGACGTACCTTCACAGATGACACAGAAGTGAAAGAACAGTAATAGGATAGCAGGCTATGTTATTTCCCACCTCGGACAATGCAACAGCTTGCGCAATTTACGCCAATAGGCCGTAAGGAACATAATGCTACTTACTTACAGGAACATATTTGCCTCATTGACGAATTACAACATTTTAAAAAACACACAGCTAGCTATTGTAGTTTTAAACCATTTCACAATTTCTGGGAAGGACATAGCCTGCATGATGACGCGAGGTTTAGGAAGGACAAGAATTAAATATGTCAGCATGTCAGTAGATGAAGCATAATATACAGGCTACAGAAAACTCATTGTTCCACGCTATTAAACAATATTTGCATGATAATGATCAATGGCTGATAACGGGCAACGTCGGTCGAATCATCCGTGATGTGTGTAGAGAAAAGGCAAGGTGGTTCAACTCTATTAACCCCACAGTTTAGATATCCCATCGCCTGGAGGCCAGCCACGCTGTTATTGGGTTTAAGAATACCCTTTCCTACTTTATATTGTTTTAATATTCACCCTCTTTATACTTTTGTGTGGAATTGTGCTTGAAATGTACTGTAATTCTGCAAACTGTTAATAAATACTTCAATCAATACGCCACACACCCTCCCTTGATCTGTGTTGATATGAACGTAAAATGATTTCCTTTTATAGGCCTATTGTTGGATAAATCAATACAGGAATAATTGCAGGCCTACTACTACTATTAAAAATATAATAATACTTTTTTAACAACAACAACAACAACAATACGTGTTTAATGAATTGATACTACGTTTTTAGTTTAAATAAATAAATATATTGTAGTTCATGTGGTCGCCGTGACAACGCCCCGGGGCCTTTAACCAATGATAGCTCAGTCGTCCGGGCAGTGGGATGGTTGCAAGTATACCAGTAAAAAATTCCGCGTACTACTACTTTGGGGAAGTCCCCGTACTGAGGAAACCCCCCTGTGAAAAACTACATGATTTATGCGACCCTCCCTCCACTTCAGTCCTGCTAAACACTTCCACTCCGCAAGCCGTAGAGAGCATAATATTACACACTTCATAACAACCTCTCAATGCTGGAATTAACTCCTGTTTTATCCGGCTAAACAAAATTCTATAGCCTACTTATCGGGAGTATCGGGGAATCGATACAGTCCATCGATCGATCGAAGCCAACAACACACATACACCGCGATGGATCATCATAGTTTCAGCGTGAGCGACCAGGACGCGATTAAAGACAAACTGCGGAGTTTTAGCACTTTGAACACTCTCTACCACGAGACCCGGCAGGAGATCGAGGCGTTGAACCGGGAGATCTGCAAGAGGGACGCAGCAATCACGGACCTGAGGGCGCGTCTGGCCCGGTACGAGAGGATCTACATCAACGTGGATCTCCTGCAGGAGGAGGACAAGGAGAACCAAGGAGAGTCTTCTCCCTCCGTGCTGGTAGGACCATCCCGGTCCCTGCTGGAGAGTCTGTGCAAGGAGATCTGCAAGCTCAAACAGAGGAGGAACGAGGCTGAGGTTAGAGCCACACGACAGGCGGAGACAAGCCAGCAAGTGAGTTAATATCAACGCTGTTAAAGAACCCCACACACTTAATTCATCTCCCACACAAATGACCAAATGCCAAATGGGTCCATTTGGTCACGTGTGTGTGTGTGTGTGTGTGTGTGTGTGTGTGTGTGTGTGTGTTGTGTTGTGTTGTGTAACTGTAGGCTACTACTATACATGAACTCCAGGGAGTCAGTGGTGGACAGTTTGCCTATAACATAATAAACAGTTTGCAACAATAACATAATGTAGACATAGGCCTACGGTAGCCTACCAGTATGCAAAAATGTTGTCATAAAGTACAAAAGTATTGGCATAGAATATACTTGTAGGCCTACCAAAAGTGAAAGTATGTCTATTCATTAGGCAGAATGTCACATTTAACATGTCAAAGGTTATTATTGTTTTTAAACTGCTCCAACATGTGGCCATTTGTGTAACTTGTGTCTATTAGTAGTATGCTGTGGTTACTGTATAATCTTTACTGTGTAATCTATAGCCTACAGGGTATGGGTCTAACGGTAGCAATTAACATGGTTACTGTGGTTACTCATCATACATCATCATCATCATGATCATTTATATTATTCAATGTATGCATTTACACTATTAACATGCAAACAATCTAGATCAGGCTTAGTAATATTTAGAAACGCATGAGGCTTTGTTCTTAATAACTGTTAAAAAACATGTTTACATGCCATTATGACCACCACCATTGCTGTATATCATCTTATTAACATACTAAGGTCAATAAGCATACATCGGGTGAACTATGAATTAATGCTTAATTACAGCAACCATTAAGTTGTTGCCCATATGATATTGGATCAGCAGCATTTCTTAACCAAAAACACATGACACCTTCCAGTTCAAATCTGCTGCTGAGCCAATCTGAAAGTGACTCGGAGCAGGGTATGTTTATGTCACCTTCTGGAAAAGGGAACCACAGTGATCATCTTTTTATTAGAAGATAATAAAGCTATTAAATAAGACGTCCTTCATTTATCGTACTCCAGTCAATTTAAAAAGAAATAAATCATGATATTGATTTGAATAAATATCATGCCAGTCCTAATATGGATCTTCCATTGTTAATTATAATGTCCTGATACTGTATCGGCCCTTATTTGTCACATCGGGTGACTGATCCGACACAGGGGTAAGGAGTTGACACTATGGCAGGTAAATAACAATGTTGGGGCATGTGGGGAAAAATTGGGACATCATTATTAATGTAGCATCACTGAATCACAATAATTTTAATTGTTTTATCCATTTATATGTTGGCGGCAGTATACCTTACCTATCCACTTTGTGCATTGTGGCACATAAGGCCTTCACAGAGCACTTCCACCTTTCACGGTCAGCTGCTGCAGTCCTCACTTCAAACCAGGATTTCCATTTTCCATCCTGCCCTGCGCATCATGGCGTCTCTCCTGTTGTGAGGACTGGCAACAGCGTTCCCCAGATTTGGTGACTTTGCTCTGCTTCTGGTTTCTGTAATAATGTGACCTGGATGGCCAGTGGAATTGCTCTTTGTCTTATCTCTACCCTTTGACCTGTTCGGCATGGGTGACCCTGCCAGAATACTCTTGCTGACATAGTTGTACGGGTCATGGAGACGCGCAAATCACCCCACCATGATAAGGTGGTGATCCCGCCGGGGGAGTTATAATCTAAATAATAAGATCCACAAGCTCACAGTGCAAGCGTGTACATCTGCTTTTTTATGTTTTTAGTTTTTAGTTTGTTACATAAATGTTCTCTTCTGGGGGTCCCATGGCACAAAACATTATCAGATTGATAATATGAATTAAAATACACATCAATTTGGATGGTCCTTGACGTGGAAACAGTTTGAGAACCTACTGTTCTTCGAACCCCCTCAGGAGATCCAGAGGTTACGCGTACAGCTGGGCGAGAAGGAGCGAGAGCTGGAGGTCGTGCGGTGCCAGCCAGACCACCAGAAGGACCAGGAGATCGAGCGGCTGCGCTCGGCCCTGGAGGAGAGGGACCGTGTCCAGGCCACCAGGGCCGTCCTCTGCAGCTCCTTGGCCGAGGAGGCCGACCAGCTGAGGCGACAACTAGACGCCACAGTCAGGGTGTGCCAAGAGCTGCTGGGGAGACTGGAGAAGGATAACAAAAGTGGAGCGAATACGGAGATGTCTCGACAGCAGGAGTCTAAGGAGGTTTGTGTTTCCTCCGCCATTGGTGTATGAATGTGTGTGAATGGTTTAATGTATTACAATGGACAATGTATGTAAAGCGCCTTGGATAAAGGCCCTATATAAATGCACCATTTGCCATTTATAATCCTTCTTCTGGTCAAAAATAGCCGATCTACATTCTACAATCTATCTCGGAAAGAGTCTGACACATTGAGAACTTTTGGAAAAACCCATGAAACAATTTCTACATAATGAGTACATTTAATTGTGGTACTTTATGATTTGATTGCAAGTACGTTTAGTAAAAATTGGAATATAGGACTTTTACTTGTAACTATAACTAACTAACTAAACTAACTAAAGTATTAATATTAGTAATGCTACTTTTACTAAAGTAAAAAAATAAGTGTGCTTCTTCCACCATTGGTTGTGTTGTAATGACTGTACAGTATGTGCAGTGACTTAGCGATAATTGCTATGTTTACGCGTTTATTTGCTTTGGTAATAGCGGGGACGATTTGTGGTTTTTCACTTAATGCCTCTGCTTTGGATGATGTGTGCAGTGTGTGGAGGGGAACTCTCTACTTCTGGAATGTCCCACTCTGTCTCATGATTAAAAACAAGAGTTATATTGTAATTTTGGTTTGGAAAGGTTTTACGGTGCCTGTTGTTTCATCCTTCATCATTCATTGTGTTCCAGATGACAGAGTCTCCTGACGTAGTCGCCAACACCCAGATACGCCAACTGGAGCAGGAGAATCATCAGCTCAAGCAAAGAGTGTCATATGTAAGTGGAACGATGGAACATTTCCTTTTTAACTTCCAATGTACAGTATCTTGTATCCTGTATGAGCTCTCCTGATTGCATAAAATTGGTGTCCTGAAAATGCATTCTGTTTATTAAAGAGCTATAATTTAAAAGCTCATAGACCAAGCTTGTAGTTCTACTTTCATAAAACTAGAGGTCACTACACAGCCTTCACACCTACGGCCGATCCGACCGATATCCGAGTCATGGTGTCAGGGGCTTTGTCAGAGTATGTCTGAGTTATAGTGACATGGCCCTGGTTAGGTACTGCCTACAGTATATATGACCGTATAACGGTTGCAACAATAACAATTAAGGAACCAATTATAGGAAAAATGAGGGAGGTTGTGGGTCAGTTCAGAATAAGAATAACTAAAGAAATCATTAAATAAGTTTAACTGTAATTTATTAAATCAAAACAAAATAAAGTTTTCAATAGCAAAAGTTCACTTAATGAAATCAAAATAAAATTAAACTGCCTCAAAAGGGAAGGGTGTAAAGCTCAAGTGTCCTGGCACTGTCCAAAACTAAACTTAAATGTCCAAAAAATAAATCCAAATGGAACCCAGTCAATGCTGTGTAGTGGTAAGTCTCCTCTTATAAATAAATCCAAATGGAACCCAGTCAATGCTGTGTAGTGGTAAGTCTCCTCTTATAAATAAATCCAAATGGAACCCAGTCAATGCTGTGTAGTGGTAAGTCTCCTCTTACCACCCTTTACACTGTTCCGCAAAGTCCGTCCTCAATCGAAATCCAAACTCCAAAAACTAAAAGAAGCTCTCTAAATCCAATGGTAGAATCCAATATTCCGGAAAGTACTCCAGAAAGGAAATATGGCAAGACTTGGGAAATATTCCTCTTGCTTCTCCAGTAGCCTGTCTGTCTCTATATTCACCTCCACTCTGGACTGACAGAGTCAAACTCTCCAGGTGGCCCAAACATTGTGATTGCCCATCACTCCATCAGCCAGGCAGCCAGGTGAGCTGTGGGCGGGGTCTCTCAATCACGGCTTGTTGCCCTAGCAACACATGCATCTCACTGGCTTCTTGTAGCATATAGTCCAGCAGATAAATAGGAAAATTTCATAGAGCAGCGGATTGGTAGAAAATAATAAAATACATGAAAATTGAAACAATGTGACTTTGGGCACAGAGGTTACAACCGTATAGCGATTATTTATGGTCTGATACATTATGGTCTGCCCGTCCGACAATTTTAATAAAAGATAATCAATACTGAAACTATCTTTTCAGGTGGAAGGCCTGAACTCTAAATGGCAGAAGTACGACTCCAGCAGGGAGGAGTATGTCAGGGGTCTGTGCCAGAGGCTGAAGGAGTCCGGGAGCCTCCAGGGGGGTATTTCCTCCTCCGGCCCCCAGGGGCCCATCAGGTCCGTTCTGGGGGCCCCCGCTCTGCTGCACCAGGAGATCGCCAGGCTCAACGGTCTGCTGGAGGAGAAGATGAGAGAGGCAACGAGGATGGGCCGAGACATGGAAGATGTGAGGAGACGAGACCAGGAACGCATCCAGACACTGGAACAGCAGGTAGACTAGTGCGCATTGCTCTCTCTCTCTCTCTCTCTGTGTGTGTGTGTGTGTGAAATTTTTATGTGTATATACAGTATATGCACATATATCTATGCATTAAGTGTGTTTGTGTTTGCCGTCTTTATATGCAAAGTGCGTAAATATGGAGGTAGGGGTGTTTGGCTATGTGCGTGGATGCTGCTTATTACAGTTTACAGTACTTCCCTTTGCGCATTTTCAAACAAAAATACCAAGCAACACACCAAGCTCACAACATGTTGCAGCATGTGCTTGTATATCGGTTTCTTAACCCCAACCTGAATATTGTCCTAATTGTAACTGTAAACTCCAAAAACCTTAAAACAACCATTTCTCTTGTGATTACCAGGACACGTGTCCTCTCTATTTCTCAACTTCTACTATATTTGTGGGGGCATTTGGTCCTCACTCCTCACAGTAATACATGTACACGCATGCTGGCACGTGTGCGCACACGCACACACACACACACACACACACACACACACACATAGTTTGTATTTATATAACATTTAGCAGCCCGTGACTAAACAGCGTTTCTGTGCTCTCCTCAGGTGCTCATCTACACAGAGGACTTTAAGTCAGAGCGTGCGGACAGAGAGAGAGCACAGGGCAGAGTCAACGACCTGAAGGAGGAGATCTCCAGACTACAACAACAGCTACACAAACAGGTCAGACCACTGTCTCTTCACCAATACCAAAGACATTGCTCTCAGAATGGTTTTATAAGTTAAAACGTCCTTTGGTTTTTGTACCTTGTAGAACTGCAACTCCCATGAGTTTTGTCAGTGCCATTTTTGGGACAGGTGACGCACGCGTGACACATTGATCGATCAAGTGATGACTTTATGCCTGGAGAAAGTCTATGACTTAAACTGATGATAACGTTGGATTTCATGGTTTTTCAGGGAGCGGGAGGAAGAGACAACAGAGACATGGCTCCGGTGTGTCGCGTCCACATCGGACACAGGATCTCAACGCGGCGGCACAACAAGGACTCTACTGAACAGTTCCAGAGGAGCGCGGCAGACCCTCCCCGACGACAGGGCGTTAGCGCAGGGCGTCCGGCGCTAACGGCCACGGCGGTGCCCCCCAGCCCCAACTGGACAGAATGCCGGGGCCTGTCAGACCTACAGTGCCCGCGGTGCCTCACCACGTTCGACGAGAATGATGCAGCGGAGTACCTGAACCACTGCGAGGAGTGTGCCAAGCTATGATCACTCAAAACAAGCTATGGGCACTCGAAAGTCACCGTTGAGGTTAACCCCCAGGCACACAAGCCCCTTCTGACAAATGGTAAATGGTAAATGGTGCATTTATATAGCGCCTTTATCCAATGCGCTTTACAGAGATTGTGCATTACATTCACCCATTCACACACACATTCATACACCGATGGCAGTGGAAACCATGCAATGCACCAACTAGCACATCGGGAGCAATTAGGGGTTCAGTGTCTTGCTCAAGGACACTTCGACAGTAACTCTCTCTGACAAATCCTGAGCACTGAACAGCACTGAACAGCACTACATGTCACGCCCAGAGGGATTACGTTGTCCTTGATGACAGATGGGATGGAGAGACGGTGAAACTGCAGTCCGAGAGTTTTGGGTGTCACAGCGGGAGTACTGGGTAGAGCTAGGCCGATCATATACTGTATGTAACAGTTTTGGACATTTGAGGTTTCCACCCGTTATATTAAATAGATTAGAATTTATTTCTGCACTTTTTTGATAAGATATGGTTCAAAACATCAGCTAACTGGTGTTCTAGGACTAGGACAAAATCGGGATCGCCATCGGACACAAATATCTGCCATCGGGCCGGGTTCCAGTGTCTGTCACATGGCCGGGTGTTGCCTTCATTGTTGGACAGTGGATGCCAATGCAATTTATTATTGCCACATACCTCAATTTATCAAATTCTACGTAAACCTTGTTGCACTTTCTTGACGTGTTGGCCAACAAACCTAAAGCGTGGGAGCAAGTCATTTTTGTTGTTAAAATTGTGTTAAATACCTCTATTATGATAGTAATAATTGGTATAATGTGTTTGTTTCCGTAACAGGCGTCTTTCCCATCTCTCTGGCTGATTAGTAAAAACAGAAAAATACATGTTTAGGTCGGGGTACCTAATCTAAGGATTAACGAGTGAAATTGGAAGAGAGTCAACTCTAAGACTAATAATGAGAAGACCAAAGTAGAGTTGGAACACTACAATTTAAAACGGATAAATTGGGTTCTCTTTTCTGATTAGATGAAATTGGTGACCACCAGAAAATGTGTTTTATGTTTACTAAAGCGTTGGAGAGACTGTCACACCCCTACTCTATTGTAATGATTACAATCAGAATATAGGGCTTTAACTTTTACACTTTGTTGTGTGCTTGTTTTAACCAAAAACATCACATTCACCACCTTTAAAGTAGAGGTTAGGATTTAGAGATTTGTAACGCATAAGCTTCTGATTCTAAAATGTCTAGTTTAAGAATATGGTGCTATTGTTTACTTACCGATTGATCTCTATTTTTGGAGGTCTAAATATTATATATTCTGAGAAACATAATTAAATATATATCACAGTATTATCTTAATATTTATTCTCTTAATATAAACATACATTTTAGAAAAAAGATCATTATTAGTGCAATATTTGGCCTTTTTCTGTCACCCAAAAATAGGTTGTTCCTTTTCTAACTGGTAAAGCAAGCATTGTGGGACAAAAAAGGGAAGTGAGTTTAGAATGTTTTCTTTTTTTTAAAACACATTTTTGGGGAAAAAAAACAACATCTGAATTGAGACTTTGGCTTCGATCTGACATTTCCCCCCCATTACAATCTTGAGCTGGCAAAGAATTATTTTTATAATAAAAATAATATTGTTTACTACATTATGCATCATATTGTGGTGATTTATGAACTGTAAAACAAAACAAAGATGTAACAGAGATTTGTAATTAGTTGTCGACCTGAAATTCTGAACGCAAACCCCTACAAACCACGAAAATGTTGACCATAGCCAAAGTGTGTACGCGACTGTGTCCGTGTGTGTCACGTGTGTGTGTGGTGTGTGTGTGTGTCTGTGTCTGTATATGTGTGTGGACATACATGTGTACACAGTGGAAAACCCCTTCTGAACTCAGCCTGAATGGGCATGCTGTTAGTGTGTGACTGCCAGATTCCCAGCTGTTGTGTCTGAAGTGAACGCGTACTGAACTGAAGCTCTGGTTACAGTTAGACTAGCCTAACTAGTAACTAACTAATACAACCGGGTTTGAATATATCTTTCGGGCAGAAACCTCTTATCTCCATATTGTTTTATAAATGAACACCCTACTTGATCATACTAAAAGAGTCACACAAAAGCATCAAAAGTAGAAGATCTGCAGTATCTTGTGTCTACTAAAGTGACAGTTTTGGACATATGAGGTTTCCACCCAACAGAGGCGATAGAAGGAGATAGCTGTTGTAGGGTGCAACAGTTAATTGAACTGTGTGTGTGTGTGTGTGTGTGTATATATATATATATATATAATTTACTTTTTTATACAAAGTAATGACATTGAGATTTCTAAATAGTGAAACTAGTGTGACACCGTTTTATGATGATGTATCAAATAGCACACATACATAAAACAATTGAATTATTTGATTTATGGATAAAGTAAATAGTATGGTCGCAGCCCTAGAGAGCTGTGTGCACGAGTACGTGTGTGCGTATGGACATCCCCTGCCGAACAGGAAGTAGGGCGTTACAGAGGGCGTGCAGATCAAACAAGTCTTTTGTTGGTACTACAGTACAGTACGTGCGCTTGGCCATCATGCCACCATTGTTTGTTCACCTTCATACAAGGAAATTACACTTTATCATGTGATCATGTTTTTGGTATGTAAATTACACAATGACTCCACTAGATCAACTCAATTCAAATGTACTATAGCTCTAAACCACAGTGGCAGAAGTAACCAAGTCAATTTACTCAAGTATATTATTGAGATACTTTTTTCAATTTTGTTATACTTCTACTCCTTTACATCTCAGAGGTAAATATTGCACTTTTTACTCCCCTACAATTATTTGAAAACCTTTAGATTTGCACTACTTTTTCCAGTCTTAAGTGGCAGTGGATGAGGAGGTAAGAGCTTGGGAATCGGAAGGTTCCCGGTTCGATTCCCCGGCTCCCCCTGTGTTAGCGTATCCTTGAGCAAGGCACAACAGACCAGAGGTTCAATAGGCCTACCTCTGGTCTTTTGAGCACGGAAGCTCCGGAAATGATCAGAGGATAAAATGGACGTGACCCCGCTTCCGTTTCGTCTTTACAGTTGTGCAAATATGTCCTAATATGAATCAAAATAATCAAAGCATATATCGCTGGCTGCTTATTACAAAAGGACAAAACGACGAACAGATGACAGCTTTTGGGGGATGTGTAGTCCCTGCCTCTATACTGTAACATTCAGAGACCCAAAACAGCTCGTGATGAGCAGGTTAGTGCCTTGCATGGGTTCCTCCGTTATGTGCGTTTGAATGGGAGAATGTAATAACGCATATACCGGTAATTGTGCTTTGGATAAAGGTGGTGATATAAATGCACCATTTACTGCAGCAAAGTGTACCCAACTAACTCCCACGAGACTCGGCAGTGAAGAGACAGAACAGTTTAACCACATGAAACTCATAGTTTCTATTCTGTGGTGAACATTCTGCGAAAGTAGCTATTTTTGGCAAAGAGGCCTACAGTGTGTTTTACATCTATTATATTGTTCCATTACTGCACCATAACTACAACACATCTGCTGCTACTTTTAACCTCATGTTATGAATTATGCTATATATTAATATATTTCTCACTATATCTCCCATCAGAAACATTTGATTATTATGGAAACGATAATAATTTTACACACTCAATTCGGATTCTGAAAAAAGTTTTGGTGTGTGGGGTGGCCTTAGCCACCCTTTGCTTGTACACATCTGAAAACCCCTTACTTGTTTTGTAAATAAGCTAAGAGAAACCCTACGAGTGTGCCGTTTGTGGAACAAGCTCCTAAATATCTGAAACCCTTTTTTGTGGTAAAAGCGCTCAAACGTTCTTCTTTCCTGCCTTGATCTCCTTACAACCCTGGCGGAAAGTAACCAAGTAGGCTATGTTTACTCAAGTATTGTCTTGAGCACAAATGTGAGGCACCTTTACTTTCATTGATATCCTTTTTTTCCATAATACTTTAGAATAGTGATATCTAAGGTAAGTGTAAGGTTTTCCCATAATAGTGGAATAACAAGCCGCCACTGTCCATAATTATTTTAAATGTTATTTTTGTAAATTTAACACCTTACTTTCATACTACAGCATCACACAAATGTATCAGTAGCAGATCGACAAGCTCGAAACACAGCTTGTACATCTGATAGTTTGCCATTTTTTTATTTGAATCCTGAAATGTAACCGTTTCTACCCAACAGAGACAGGGAACAGTATTTGCCTCTGAGATAGTCCAATCCAATCCAACTTTATTTATAGAGCACATTTAAAAACAACAGATTTGAAGTGCTTTACATAACATAACAAAAAACACAAATAAAAGTGCACAAAATCGTCAGAGATACAAATATACAACAGGGTGGAGAAAAACTAATTGTTCCATTTATAAACTGAACTTACATAATTATATTCTCTCAGAGATTTAAGCTATATTTCTATTGGACAAGCACGTATAGCATTACATTCTGATTATTTAAACAATACATCTGATAATATGAATGGGGTAATGAATGAGTAATCTTTCAACTAGATACTGTCTTACTCAAGTCATTATTTGGATTAGACTACTTTTAGTCATTATTTTTTAAAGCAACAACACATTTACTTAAGTGCAGCTTTTTGGCTACTCACATGATGGCCTCACAAAAAGCTATTAGTGGGCTGGCAAGGGATTCTCCCCACGCCAAAACACACCTACACATTTACAATAGCACAGTTTGCGCACACACACACACACACACACACACACACACACACACACACACACACACACACACACACGTGTAGAGTGGAAAGAATTACGTAGATCAAAACATTCCCTCACTATGGTTAAAAACCCTTTGTCTGTAACAAAAGACACATCTTAATGAGAGGCGGGTGTAAGATAAATGAAGTCAGATGATGGTGATGATAGCGGCCGGTCCCTTTCTGAACGGGGAAGGGGCTTTTTTTTAAACCTATGTAAAATTAGCAATGACACTAGGCCTATATATAAATACCCTGTGCATCAAAATACACGCACATTACCAATACAAACAAATGCTTTCTAGATATTTCTAAATATGCCTAAATTGTAAATTGTAGATTTGTCAAACGTTTTGAAAATAGCCGATCCATAAGCACATGCATGCTCACAATCGCAAGCTCACAATGTGCCACGATGTGACGTGTTGTGAGCTTGTAGACTTATCTTTGAATAGCCGAAGTATAAAACATTTGCTTAAATGTTTTTTGTAATAATCTAAAACTAAGTGACTAGGAACTAAACACATAATTGTAGTGGAGGAGAAAAAAAAGTACAATATTAGCCTTGCCTCTGAGGTGTAGTAGTCAAAGGCCTTGCCTCTGAGGTTACCTAGTAGTCAAGATTCACATTCAAAAGTAGCAGATAGACAAGCTAAAAACACGTCGCTTCACACCGCGTTTCGAGCTTGCATATCTCTTTTGATGCTTCTCTGTGATGCTGTAGTACTATGATTAAGTAGGGCATTCATTTACGAAAAAAATACATAATAAATACATATAAATATTAAATAAATAAGACGTTTAGGCCGACAGCAAAAAATGTACCTCAAAATTGTACCCAAGTACAGTACTTGAATAAAGGTAAGGTACTTATAGTTCCTTTCCTCCACTGTCTGGATGTATAACTTGTCAAACTGACAGCTCTGGTCTGAAACAACAAATAGAGGCCATGGACCGCCATCTGAAAATGTTATGGGCCAGGGACACATTTTCAAATGCAGATGTACAAGATGTAGCAACTGTACAAGCTCGCAACACAGCACAAAGTGACGCGCTGTAAGCTTGTAGATCTATTTTCAATAGCCAATGTATAAATGGATAAAGTGATCCAATTATTGTGACGCTGTATTAAGTCCTTTAAGCTGAGGATCCCCTTGGAAACCCCAACAATGCTGACTGATTTCAGCATTGGTGAACCTAATTCTTTGAACCTCTTGCAACAAGACCTTAAGGGAGCGTACCCATGTTCCCCAGGTTCTATGTTCCCCACCATGCAAAAAAGGTTCTTTGTTCCCCACTTAGAATAAACCAGAAACCTAACCTAGTACTTTTTAAATTCTAGTAAGACTAAAAGTGTTTTAGCAACTTACCGCCGTCTTAGTGTTACTTTTAGTAGCAAATTCTGATTTAAGCTCAATCTTTGAAGAGATCCATTGAACTTTAGGCCTGCCTAGGCTACTTAAACTATCTATCTTAGCCAACAAAAATTAACACTGGCGTAAAATAAACGAAAACATAATTGCTCAGACTCTTCAATAAAGATGGCAAAAACAAACATTCTTTGTTCTGTACTTATACATACAATTGTATAGTACAAAACACTGAAGTCCTTTAACCAGAAACCTAACGCTAACCCTAAACCCTAAGGTAAGTGGGGAACATAGAACCTGGGGAACATAGGGATGACCCCTACCTTAAAGGGACACTTCACCCTTTTTGCAAAAAAATTTATGTTAATGACGTTTAGAAGCTTTAGATAACTTTCCTGGGGGTATTTATGTGTGTAATATGTGGTTTTAGTTATTTTAGATTGTAGCAGTGAGCCTGTTGTCTCTGATGTCATGGACACTGGGCTCACTTCCTTCCTGGACTACATGTTGTCTCAGTAAGACAGCTCTCCCCCTATCCGCAAGGAGGAGCAGTGCACCAAAGAATTATGGGAATTGTAGTCCAGGAAGGTAGTGAGACCAGTGTCCATGACATCAGAGACAACAGGCTCACTGCTACAATCTAAAATAACTAAAACCACATATTACACACATAAATACCCCCAGGAAAGTGATCTAAAGCTTCTAAACGTCATTAACATATATTTTTTTGCAAAAAGGGTGAAGTGTCCCTTTAAACTGAATACCCTAGCATCTATTGGCCATTTTGGGAACTTACTTAATTATCATGTATGCAACCGTTTTAACTGATTGCTGTTAACATTGTTTTTCTTTATTGTTCTTATGTTATTTATGTGTAATCTCGGCGTCATTGTAAATTAGGGTCTCCCTTAATCTCTCAGATAATTTTATATAAAGCTCCATCCCATGTAATTCGAATATTTTGTAAAAGTTCATTTTCTTCTGTAATATAATTCAAAAAGTGAAACTTTCATATATTCTCAATTAATTGTGCATAAAGTGAATTATTTAAAACCTTTTTTTGTTTTAATCTTGATTATGGCGTACAGCTCATGAAAATCAAAACAATCCTAGCCCAATGAATTTTAATATTTTACTAGACCACAAAAATAAAAGAGTTAATACTTGGTCTGGGCTACATTTGAACAAATCAATTCATCAATGGGGCGTGGCATGGAGGTGATCAGCCAGTGGCACTGTTGAGGTGTTATGGAAGCCCAGGTTTGCTTTGATAACAATTGATGAAATGATTTGTTCAAAAGTAGCCCAGACAAAGTATTAATTGCATTTGTTTTCAACTTAAAGGTATATTCAGTGATTTCACTTAATTCAAATATCACCTT
Source organism: Protomyctophum parallelum (assembly GCF_964188405.1). Classification (NCBI taxonomy): domain Eukaryota; kingdom Metazoa; phylum Chordata; class Actinopteri; order Myctophiformes; family Myctophidae; genus Protomyctophum; species Protomyctophum parallelum. The sequence continues at coordinate 19,097,512 of NC_139702.1, read as the reverse complement.
TTTGTTTTTTTTTGTTTTGTGATAATCCTCTCTACTATAGTGTGTGCTGACCATATAAGGAGTTCCTCCCTGTCCCCAGTTAACCCCTGGGGGTCAAAAAACCTTAGGTTTCGTTTTTGGCTCTCTATCCTGATTGGATGAAAGGCTTAGGTCCCAGCCAAAAACGAAACCTAAGGTTTTTTGAGTGAAATCACTGAATATACCTTTAAATTTTATTCATTTTTCATGAACAGAAATAGACAAGGACATACAGAAAGCAAAAAGACAAACAATTGAACATTACAGTATGTGTTGCCAACTCAGTAAATAAAAAGTAAAAACAGCAGATAAATGCTATAACTGTAGGAGATCACACACAGACAGGATAATAATAAAATGCAAACAATATGTGAGCGTACACGCACACACACACAGACACACACACACACTCACACCCCCACGCATACACCCCCACACACTCTCACAGTCATACACACACCCACACACAATAATATTGGACAGTAAAGTACCGTATATAAAGAAAATAAATAGAACAGTTACCATCCCATCTATGGGGTCACCCTCTAGAAATATAAGCATCTATGTATCATAAACATGAGTATTTGTGTCAAGGATTCAAGGATCATATATTTTGTTTACATTCGGAGAAAAAGAACAAAAAACAAAGCAAAACAAAAGCCAAACATTCTGGTTCCTAGCTCACCTGTTGTTCAGTAGTATAATCAAACCATTTTTCCCATTAACTGCATACATTAATATACTTTTCAGATGGTCGACATTTCTCGTCTAAAAAAATCATTTTTTAGTCTCGTGAAATATTCTAATTCATTGGGATAGGATTTTTTGATTTTCATGAACTGTACGCCATAATCATCAAGATTAAAACAAAAAAGGGTTTTAAATACTCAATGAATTGAGAATATATGAAAGTTTCACTTTTTGAATTATATTACGGAAGAACATTAACTTTTACAAAATATTCTAATTACATGGGATGGAGCTGTATAGGTTGAATGAATGAATGTTAGATAAGATATGGCTCTTCTAAAATGGACGTCAAAAATCTTCTCAAACACATTGGCAAAAGCATAGCCTCGGTGACAAGCCATCCAGACAGACACACAGAATGGATGGATAGATCAGGGGCCTTTAATCTGTGTGCGTATCTGAAAAGAATGGGAATTTCCCCGTCATCACAAGGGAATTCCCAACAAAACAACGCAGACAGACGCTCTCTGGTCGACTTGAAAGTACAGCACAGACACTGGAGTGAAGTGAGGTGATTATTTTAACTTTATACATACGCACAGGGGTGGGGTGGGGTGGGGTGGGGTGGGGTGGGGGGGGGGGGTTGCGGATGGGGGTGGTGGGTTCTATTATAAACTGACAACGTTTGCATATACAAATGCTCATTTTGCCCCCAGGTTCTCACAATACATTTTGTATTCACAAATAGATCTTTCGAATAGACAGAGTAATTGGTTAATGCATATTTTGTAATAATAAATAATATAAATCTACAAAGTAACTTCTAACAATTTTTTGCAAATAACTGTAGTGGTGTACACAAATTGCCTCTGAGATGTAGTGGAGTAGAAGCGTATTGGGTTATGTACATACACAAGCAAAGTAAAAGTACATCAAATGCACAGTGCTTGTCAGTCGGGTGGAAACCTCATGTCCAAAAATATTTTCAGGATTCAAATCCTCTAAATCTAAAACTGCCAAAGCAGCAGATCTACAAACGAGCTTGCAGATCGGCTACTCTTGATGCTTGTGTCATGCTGTAGTATAATCAATTAGGGCGTTAATAAAAAATAAAAATAACAGGTTTCTGTCCGACAGAAACGTTGTGTACAACTGTACATCCCACCCCTGTATAGAAGTCCTTACTTGGCCCACTGGCAGTCACAAAACACCAGTGCCTCCATGTTTGAGGACAGGGGGATGGGGTGTTTGTTGTAGGGGTGTGCAGGGATGTGTGTGTGTGTGTGTGTGTGTGTGTGTGTGTCGGGGGGTTTTCCCTGCTCTGTGCGTGTGTGAGCAGTGTGTGCATGTGATCCTGAAGCGCTGCAGGCAAGGTTGACAATGAAAAGATTCCCTTACTGATTACAAGCTAGGGGCAGCTCTGATCCCTTCTTAATGGGGCCCATTGGTGCTCAGCGCCGTCCCCTGTCATTGTACAGGGACCTGCCCCCGTGCAACGGTGCGGGACAGCATGGCACCGACCGACGCACATCAGCAGCGCTGGGGTTTGTCCCTAGTCTGCGGGCCCACAAGGCATTGGCTGGCTTCATCACGAAACCATCCAAACCTGGCACAACGGGCTCGTTTTTCTTCGTCTCCAGGCCTCGAAAGCCCCTGTGGATCCCTTTTTTTTTAAACTGAGCCCAACTATTGTCCAAATGGCATTTGGATATTTTCTTAAACCCCATTATGGTTGAGTAGTCCCTCAGGCCTCTAGTCTATACTAGTGTTTTCTGTTAGCTCACGACGCATGAACTTGTCAATCTGCTATTTTCCTGCGAAAGCTTTCCTCATAATACGGATGCTGGGATTTCAGTGGTTTATCTCTTCATAACCAACAAATAGGGGAAAATAGCAGACCTGTAAGCTTGCAAAGTGCTTGTAGACGAGCTATTTTCCTTAATAGTTGCATGACGAAGAGTCATGGCTTAATCACTTTAAAACCTACATGTTGTTGCTGTCAGGCAGAAACCTCTCCATCTCCATATTCTAATGTTTGTGGATTTTTCGTAAATTAAAGCTCGAAATTGTTTGTGGTGCGTTTTGAGCTTGTAGATCTGCCACTTTTGCTCAAATATATATTTTGAATCCTGAAAATTAACAGTTTTGGACACCCAACAGCGACGATATCAAAAGTCTTCATTGACCATAATCTCCCCAAGGTCTACTAGGACCCATCCTTTTCTCGCCTCATCACCAACTCTTTTTGACGAAAACAGCCAATCTACAAGCTTGCATGTCAATTGGCTGTTTTTTGTCAATGTTCGACCCAGAATAACCCCAGGTTTACATACGTTTGACTAGAGATGTCCAGATACTGTATCGGAATCGGACAAGTATCAAATCGGCCCTTATTTGGGCATATCGGTATCGGCAAATATGGCCGAACCACCGATCCGACACAGGGGTAAGGTGTTGACACTATGGCAGGTAAATAAAATGTTGGGGCATGTGGAGTTTGCTTTCGAGTTGCCCAAACTGCAAGTGCACATTTGAGTGAGGAGTCTGCTATAAAGACAACACAAGATACAGTATATAGCTAGATACTGTAGCTATAAACACTATTCCCAGTTGGTGGACTTCAAATTAAGATGTTTATTTTTATAATTATATATATATATATATTATTCTCTGGTATTGGTATCGGCTAGCACAGAAATTGTGGTATGGGGATCGGAAATGAAAAAAGTGTATCAAGACATCCCTACTTTTGACCATGCACAGTATGTATGTATTGTACATTCAGCGGCACACAAGGAGGCCCTGCACCAGACAGGGAAGCTCCGACCTCAGCGTGACAGCCAGCAACACAATGTCAGACAATCACTCATACCTGAAATAAACCATGAGTCATTATATGCTCTGCCCTCGGCAGGACGGTTGTCTCCTTCAGACATATTATACAGTATACATTTCTCACAGCACGCTCATTCTCCATGTTTGTAAGAATGGTATTTCTCCCTCTCCCACCAGTTCTGAAATAAATAAGAGGAAGGAGTCTAATCTTTCTGGACATTGTTTAATCTCACTTCCTCTTGTACTTTACCTGTTCTGATGATGACCTATTTGTAGCTGCAATAAAAAAGACAAAGCAATAATTAACTTATATACTGTACTTTGTCATATTACTTAACCTTGCTCGCGTCACCAGTCTTTCCACATGGTGGAAAAGAAAGCCTGGTTTTCATTCTGAACTCCTCTCTAGGTCGTCCTCAGTCTGAACTGACCAGTTACTAATGTCTGTATCGCAATCCTTCCCCTCACAATAATGCTGAATCTTGTAGCCCAGTCGCCACAAGTTGTAATAAAACATGATATACTAAATAGCTGGATAAAGATTTTAGCAGGTTTATGGGTAGTCCGTACCAACACGACAGCCCTGGCTCAAAGGGAATTATTTTTGGGGAGCACAGACCATAACCCACATCAGATCATCACAAATGGCAGATCTAGACTACTAAAAAAAGGTTTGGAAAAGTAACTTTGGCCAATTATTTCTCCCCTTCACTGATTGGTCACCTTTACGAGCTCTAACTTGGGGAAAGAGCAACACATCTAAACGTGTGGGTAGCGCTCCCAAACAATTTGACAAAATCTCACAAAATGTTGGTTATCACTCTCGTTTTGAGCATCCTGACAGCACGTTCCATGATCCTTACTAGTTACTACTAGTTATTACAAGCATGATCCTTACCAAGTTATTCCTCGTTATAAAATGTGACTATTATCAAATTGAGGAGTTTTTCAAGCTCACAAAGTGTCGCGGTGTGTTGCGTTGTGAGCTTGTTGTCTAGTTTGACTAAAGTCTGCAAAAATAGTGTGTAACAACTGTTAACGCACTGCTGTTAATATCAGCAGTGGCGTGCACAGATACACTAGGGGATGCTAGAGCACCCCCTGCCCTTTTGAAAAAAAGAAAGTGTACACTGTACAGTATGTGGACCATGGTGGCATTGATCAATTCTTGATTAAAAAAAAGCTTCTAATTTATTATTTAGGCCACAAAATCTATAAATCTCACACTATTAAGGCAACCGGCCGGTTCCACGCGCTGCACAAGGTGCCCTTTTTTCACTTGAGCACCTGCCCCTCTAAATGTCTGTGCACGCCACTGTATTTCAGCCACGTTGGCGATCAGTCAGAGCGAAAGCGTATACTGTACATACATAGATGTGAAACGCCACATGCAGGAAGTGTAGCTGCTCTACTATCAGCAGCCATCATCTAACCTCATTCACATGCTCTAAGTAAGAGCATGGAAATGTTATACAGAAACCACTGCAAGCTGATGGTAAACGCAGTGATGGAAAGTAACTAACTACATTTAGTACAATTCTGTACTTAGTTACATTCTGAGGTACTTTTACTTAATACTCAACCCCCCCAATGCATTATACCTCAACTCACCACTGGTGAGTTACGTTTTACTCCACTACAATTATATAAATGAACACTTTAGTAGTTTAGTTGCAAGTTACTTTGCAATGCAATACGACACAAGATGCAAATGTTGCATACTTTTGAAAAACAATTGTGAAAGGCACATTCTGCATATTAAGTTCTTTCACTTTTGGTGATGCCATTACTTTTGTACTTTTGCTCAAGTAAAACCAAAGCAAAGTAAAATACTTTTCACTTTCAAAAAAACTTTTGGTCTATTCATCCTCTACTCAGGCTTATGTGAACACTGCAGACAGTTTTTAAATTGCTTGATTCAGAATTTAGACATTTGATATTTATTGTAGGTCTATACAAACCAATTGTAACTTCTAACTCCATTTTAACCATGTTAGATTGATCAAAAACACCTGTCCTTTTTCTGGTGACTGATAAACTTATGTGAGGGGCCGTGTTTTTAATTAGTTTTTTAATTTATATTTGAGGGGCGATAGCCCTTCCTATCTCCAGCTATTGGTGTGTGTGTGTGTGTGTGTGTGTGTGTGTGTGTGTGTGTGTGCGCACGCGCAACTTTGTCCTACACAAACATTAAATCCCATTGACAATGAATGGACAATTTTTAGTGTTTGTGTAAACACAAACATTGAAGACAAAGGTGAGGACGCAAATTCTGATTGGCCGGAATGAGATGAAGTATGATGATGTACAATGATAAGATCGCACCTCACTTCACACTGGTGTCAGTGTGATTTTTATTTTTAATAATTCATTTTGGAAAATAATGAGGGTGAGGAATCTCCAGAGGAGACAAAAAACCCCAAATAATTATTAAAAATAAATGAAAAACGTTATTAAAAAAAACACAGCTCCCTCACGTATTAGGTGGGCAGTATGAGTCACAAGAAAAAAGACGGGTGTTTTTGATGGTTGAAATGGAATTTGCAGTTACAATGGGTTTGTATAATAAGGGGGCGGGGCGGCTACAATGAATATCAAACATCTAAATACTGAATCAAACAAATTAAAAACTGTCTGAGGTAGCCCGAGTAGACAATAAACGTTTTTTTGAAAGTGAAATATCCCTTTAAGTAAAAGTACTTCTCCCCCGTGCATGGTGGTAAAGCCAGACTTTGGCCGTGGAGTTCAAAGTATATGCTATATTGAAAAAAGAAAGGGTTCAGAGATGACAGTCAGGTGTTTTTTACGACACAGGGGAGCATGTCAGGTCAGGTGATAATGGGGGTTATGATGTACAGTATGTTTCTGAGAAGTGTCAGTATCATATTTACATTTTTATATATTCTATAGTGTGTCTTGTATTCACTACATTAGTGCTGGTTTCATTCTGACTTCCTTTTATGGTGCCGTTAAAGAACCTTTATGACTTTAATTTGAAAATGTGCAATGCCAAGTATATTTTTCACTTTAATGGTGCGATAGTTGTTTGTAAAGAAGCTCTATATTCTCACAATCGTTGCTGTAGCATTTTTCAGTCACAGAGGTATCCTTGTCTCACCAGCTTTTTAATACATGTAATGTAATTTAAAAAAAGTCAGGTGGGTTCAAATGTTATCCAAAGAGGATCCAATGAGGACTGGAAAAAAAAACAAACACAAAATCACATTTACACCACATTTGAATTTAAATAGCACATATGAGACACACATCATTATTACATTTTCTTTCATTTGGTTAGAGCTATGGACGGATCCACAGTGTATTTGTGGCGAGTCTGGCGATGTTATTGAATGAACACTTTATATGGTGTAATCCATCTATCTCTATGCGCTGAGGTCACACTATGAGCTCATGTCACTCACATCACACCACTGGAGGAGCAGTGGGGAAAGCACTTGATTTCATAATAGCCTCACAGGGCTTAGCTCTACAGTTTCACACATACGCACAGTACCGGCAAGAGCCCCTAGTGGGCTGATGAAGGCATAGTACAACGTTTATCAAACCCTGGGTCGCAGACGTGCTTTTATGGGTCAACACGAGTAAATTAGATATTATTCCCCAGTCCAACTATTCCAACTTTATTTATAGAGAACATTTAAAACAACAAAGTTGACCAAAGTGCCGTACAGGCAAAGCAGTAAAAAACTATAACTATATATATTTTTCTTCTTCTTCATGAAAAATTGTTTAGGAAAATAAATAAATAAAGATACAATAATTTTTAAAAAGCTAATTGTAGATCAGCTAGTTTCACTATTATTGAAATAGGGCTTACATGATTAACTAATAAGTTTGAGTCCCCGGAGAAAATGCCAAATTTCAGTTTTAGATCTGTAGCTGAAGACATTTGGGAAACCCTACACAGTGTATTCCCATCAGCCATCAGAGAAACATAACCTCTAACCTTGGGCTCCACTCGACTCAGTTACTGCAACCTTGGACTGAACGTTGCGACTGTGGAGGGTTTGATTTCCCAGAAGGCACTCACTCACTCACACGGCCTGGATATGACTCACTCTAGCCTTGTGCGCCCGGCACCTGCGAGCAAGGCACACACAGAAAGAGAGACAGCAGTGATGTCAATGTCATTGTATATGGTCTGCATCACCACCACCAGTAAATGTTATTCACCACAGCCTTAGGGTCACAACCCCAACACCCCCCACCACACACACGCACGCGCACACACAAACCTGGAAGGGGTGATGATGAAACTCTCATGTGACTTTGTTCTGCATTTAGATCACTCAGCCGGGTCAGCCCCAGTATCCTGCTTGAGCCAAAGTATAGATAGTCCTGGTCAATATTAACAAATATTATACTCGGCTAATGTTTCTGTCAAATTTGACACTGGAGTACATGATTTTTTTAAATTTCAAAAGAACTCCACAGCACAGGCTTTAAGAAATATATTAAACTTACAAATTACAAAGTAAAAATAAAAATAAATAAAAAGTTCCAGTTAACCCTAATGTTTTGAAATAGGGACATAGTGGTTGATTCATAAGTTTGGGTCCCTTGCGACATGAAGATACAAAGCAACGCCCGATGTTTATAGCTGCTACAGAATCTAACCTCACAACAACAAACTTCAAGAAGCTTCAATCCAAAGTGAGCTGGCTTAAACTGCAGCTACAAAATGAATGGCCAAGTGTTAAACATTTCCACTCACCTTCTCTTCATGTCCAGTTCAGTGGACTCGTGGTGCGATTGTCAGGGTTCAATCCCCAGCCGGGGCATACCAAAAAAAAATGGGACCCAGTGCCTCTATGCTTGGCACTCAGCATCAAGGGTTGGATTGGGGTAAGTCCCTGTGACAAACTAGTGCCATGTCCAGGGGGTGTACTTGTAGGCCTGTGACATACTAGTACCAAGTCCAGGGGTAGGCCTACATCAAGCTGCCTCAAGCTACAGCTACAGGAGGCTCCTGCCCCTATGGGCCTCATGGCTCGGCAAAGCTTACTCTCTCTCTGTAGGGGCTGTATTGGGCCACTTCAATTATACTAACTAGACCTGTGATCGTCGGCCACCGGCCTACTTGGGAACGATGCAAGTTGGGAACGTAATATGAAATACCCGTTGACATACAGTAGCACTCGTAACAGTCAATCTGTGTCTCATATGGAGTTCTCCGTCTGCCTGTGTCTGAAGAGTGCAAACAGTGAAAAGTGGACTGGTTAAGTAATCAAATGGCAGGTGTGGGGTTGCCATGGCAATGTACTCCCTGTGGTGGTGTGTAACATGTGTGTGTGTGTGTGTGTGTCAAATCTGATGTCTGTGGTGCAAACGGTTCTTGAGATATGTGGATTACAGACGTACACACACGTGACATACAGAGACATGGTGCATTTATAGTAGGATAAGGCTGTTCCATTCTCGTCAAACAGTCAGGGTGCCACTGCTGAGTGTGCACGTTGGCTCACTGGAAACACCAGTGGGTCTTAATGTGTGGTCTCAGTTACCCTCGCGGTTCCTTGAGGGGGTTCATAATGGCCCTTTATGGGTGTTTAACTCTTTGAGTGTACAAATGGTACGGGTCAATTTGTACACTTTTGAGTAAACGTTGACAGATACATTGTCCCTTTATATCTTTTCTAGCTGCGTCTCATCTAAAAAACTTCAGCTATTTGAAAATAGACAATCTACAAGCGCACAAGTCGTCATCATATGGCACATTGTGAGGTTGTAGATCAGTCACTTTGTGAAAATATTCGAGAAGATTTTGAAAAATGTCACCTATATATACATGGCCAAAATAGGGATACTATTTTAAGGTTACAAACCTGACATGCCTCTTTTCTTGGGGGTGTTTTTGTCTACTGCCTGCAAGGAAAAATAAGTTTAGACACAAGACACGCCTCCTGCCATACTACTGTATTCCATCTTTCAAAAAAGAAAGACAAGATTTTAATATTACTTAACAATATGTTAAAAAGTAGCCAGTTTGGCTTCAGTGTTAATACAATATACACTCTATAACAGATCCATGGTGTGAGTACTGTTCTTTGTTTTCTCAATTTCATTCTGAAAGTATTCTGATACAAGCCGGCTACAAGTCAAAAAGAAAACAAAAATAATAATAATATAATAATAATTATAATAATAATAATAATAATCTGTAACTGGTACACTTTTACTCAACATTTTGTTAAAAATAACTGAGGAAAAAAAAAGAGAACATTGTCAAGTATTATGCTTCTTCCTTGCGGTGAAGTCAGTTTAAGTTGTAGGAGGATGGGGGGATGGTAGGGGTTTGGGTGACCAGCTGACCAAGCCCATTCCCATGTCATTTTTCATCGATGAGAGGCCGTGCTCAGTTGGATAACGACAGGATTGTAAAGCCACAATAACTCAATTGTACAGCTGTAGTTTTTTTTTTCTTTTTTGTTTTTCATAACATTTGTCTTTTCATGTTTTTCTTTCTTCTGTTTTATCCAGATAATCATCATCCTCCTTTCGTTCTTCCTCTCGTTTGGATGTTAACTCCATCCAAATGTACAAACGTGTCTTTTTGGGGGGGTGGGGGGGCAAATGGTGGAGAGATCACTGGTTCCTCTTCAGTCAAGAGAGAAAAACGACGCACTGACTCAAACTCATGAAGCACACAAAGGACCATTAAATCAGTGAGAAGTAGCAATTTTGGTGATTTTTCCACGTGTAGCGTGTCTGTGTGATATTTATTTATTCATTTATTTATTCATTTACTTTCTCATAGATTCTGCGAGAAGGGTTCATTCAGTCCGGGCGGGGGTTTTGTGGTTGGAACCATACACAGACGAGAGCAAAGCAAGGCATCATGGGACAGATTGTGGGAACAGCAGAGTGGGGATGCATGGTAGGGCAACAGTTATACGTGGCTGTGGGTCAGTGGTTCTCAAAGTGGGGTCCTTGAGGGGGTTCCAGGGGGTCTCCAGCTTAAATATGATTGATAGTTAGGAACCAAATGGACCCTTACAGGTCTGTAACTGCCGAGTGTATACACAAATTGGAACCAAGTGGACACTTACAGGTCGGCAACTGTAGCGCAAACAAACTGACCCTTGTACGGGCACATTTGGTTCCATTTGTGCATTCTAAAGAGTTGTGTGGGTCCGTAGCCTAATGCATTCCAAACTTTTAGATCCATTGGTGTAAGGTGGTTTTGGGCAAAGAGCAGGAGAACACCGGGAAAAGGACGACGACGACATTGTTTTGGGGATGATGGATTTGTCAGATTTGGGGGCTGATTGCTTCCTGCCACGCTCTGTCAGTCAGTCAGTCAGTCAGTCACACCAGTAGACCACGCCCACTCTTCAATGTGCAGCGAAGGTGCCTCTCTTCAGGCTGAAGTTGGACCAGTTGATGGACAATCGCTGGCGGGTCTGCCGGGCCGAGTCTAAACAGAACCTGATGAGAGACGGAAGACTTGCCGTTCAGGATTCAAATAAAAAAAGAAATAGCTAAAGGTCAGATCTTTGTTTCGAGTGTTTCGAGGTTGCAGATCTGCTACTTTGATGTAACGCTGGAGTATCAAGTAGCTGTGTTAATTTATGAAAAAATAAACAAAAACATGTTACGGTTTCTGCCTGACAGTGATGATTTTCATTTTTTTTAAACGTCGGCTATCAGCGTTATGTTGCTGTTATGCAGCTGATTATGTTTAGAGAGATGAAGATACACATGGAGAAGACAGTTTGTATGATTTTAGTGGTAACATAGCAGTACAACTAGTAGTAACTTTAGTGACACTGAGTTTACCAGTAACTCTAGTAGTAACTTTACAGGGAATTCTTGCAATAACAGTTAGTCCATTAAACACATGCTGTGTGAGTCACCAGGACCCAAGTTCACATCTGCTATGCTCTGCCCTCTGTGTCCTGTCTCTCTACCCTATAGTGTCTATCTAGTCTACTAGCTAAATGAAGCATAAACTGACAAAGATCCTCTCTAGAAGATTGGAAAAATGTAACTTTTCAGGGAATTTTTTTTCTTTTTCTAATAGAGCCAATGTAATACATGCTATTGGTTAAGCCATTAAAAGCATGAGTGTCATACTAGATTTTAGCGCTGCGAGCTTGTAGATGTGATCACACCCATGCTCTCTCTCTCTCTCTCTCTCTCGGCTCCCCCTACTGGTACTAATAAGTCATATACTCGTGCTCAGATACACATGTGCGCATACGCTAGGACATTCCTGGTTGTAGGAGTGGTTGCACCACTCAAAAAAAATCTGCCTCAGGTCTCAACAATATTTATTACATTGCTTGGTTGAATGCTTGATTCTGATTGGTCAATCGCTGAATTCAGCGGTGAGTTATGTCTTGATAATGACCGCTCCGCTCTACAGACCGCTGCCTAATCAAATCCTCTGAGCACCAGCTGCGCCCCACTTGATTTACTGCCGTTTCTAACATGACAGCCATGTAAACACACACACACACTGACACACAATATCATTTACATATAAACATTGCTCTCAAAAATGTTTTTGAAAACATTTGAGCGAGAAATAGACAAAGCAGTAACCAAAAATGGATTCTATTCGATCAACTCACTTCCTCGTTTTCCGACAGTGCTCCAACCCTGCAGCTGGGCAGACGCAGCCAGTGTAAACTTATGGAATATTGTGTTTTGGGTCAAATTATTAATTTATGTTATGCTGTGGGTGTATAGTTGTTACTTTTGTTTGACTCAGCAGTGAAGAGAACTGTCAACAATATCGACAGCACCAATATGTATGACATCTTTGCTGTATCCATAACTAGTGGAAGATACCGCCCGTCATGGTGACAACACACTATACTGTACATACCTTTTGAAATATTCGACTTCTCTTTCAGTCTCGTCCATTTCAGTGCTGTCCAGATCGATGTCTTTGGGAAGGAACACATCATCTGCAAGCAACATGGTATATGAATACAAATGGCATCCTTTAGTGTAGCCCTTAACAATATTGTTCCTTTGAACTGTATTAAAACAAGATGATGCATATCTCAAGGGGCTTATCCTTCAAGTAAAAAGGTACTGCGGGATCGATCTTACCTTACCCCTAAAGTTATTAGCCACATTTTACTAGTTTTAAAAAGATTTTAAAATAGTTCCAACTAGCCGAAGTACACATGGCCCCATGAAGCCTTGAATTCATGGAGATTTGTTTTGTTTTTGTCTCCTTACTGAGCCAATATTTTTATGACCGCCGGAGTACTACTTTCTGGTAGGAGACTCAATGAACGTAGAGACTCTCTTGTTTTCTTTTGAGATATTTGGTGTTTACATCGTCATAGAACGAAATGTTCTGTGGGTCTTGAAAGATAAGTAAAACTGCTCAAAAAGCTGGCACGGGCTGGACAGGCTATGTAGGAAACTAGGTGATTTGATGAGACTGTGAAATAAAAACAAAGACACCGACCTATGGAGGTGTTCGTCTTGTCTCCTTTCTTCTTCTTGTTCTTCTTGGTCTTGCTCTTGGGCTGCGGTGACTCGGCCTTCCCGTTCTGCTGCTCCTGAGGCTGGGAGGAGGTGGTGGTGTAGGAGGGTGGAGGAGGAGGTGGAGACGGAGAGGAGGACGAGGTCACCACTGGAGGGCTTCTCCTCTCCTCCTTCGGGTGCTGCCTCTTCCCGACAGAGACGTGGTGGTGGTGGGTTCCGTTCCTCTCCTCTTTTCTGGGGGTCTCGGGGATGGCGATGAGCGGCGCCGGGGCCTCGGCGGGAAGCCTGCCTCCGGTTGCTTTGGTGTCTTGTGTGTTGGTGGAGGTGGTGATGGAGGTGCTGTTAACCATCTTTCCCAGCAGCTCTGAGCCTCTGGGAACCTCTTCCGCTTTCTTGACCACAGTGTCGGTGCTGGTGGCCATCTTGGCCAAATGCTTGGCCCTACCTTCAGGGATGAAAAAATAAAAATAAATGAATGAATGAATTAATGAATACTCTCTCATGATGACTGAATTCTTAGGACCAATCTGCAATTTGTGCAAGATGTGTGAAAGAAAGCCTCCTCACTAGCGCTCTAAACACCTCACTAGCGCACTATAAACTATTAGCAAAATATGAACAGTTATGTTTCGGTGCCGTCAGTGTTGCCAAATATATGTTCCTGCTCCTATACATGCATCCCACCAGATTTAGGCGTTTTACTTTTAACCTTTGCTTTCATGACATGAGATCATTAGGGATTTATGTTTTTATAACATATCTGAGATCATTAGGGCTTTTATGGGAGATTATTTTGAACATCTATATTCTATATACCAATAAAAAAATGCGTTGAAAATAGCAGATCTATACGCTCAGATATTGTACACTGCTTTAAAAATAAAAATAAATGTGTGACAACTACTGATTTAGAAGGAATTTGTAGGCCTCTGGTCTTTAACGGGTCAATCCATGTACCTTTGACCTCGGACTGAGGCGTGGTCGACATGCCGTTGAAGAGGCTGACCGGGGGTTGGAGGTGGTAGTTTGGTTTGGTGGGTGTGGTGGGCATAGGGGTGGCGGGGGTGTGTTTCTCCCTGGCGTTCTTGGGGCTGTGCTGAGGCTGCGTGTGGCGCGGTGGCGCCGCCTCTCCGTTGGTCCGGGGAGGAGGAGGAGGAGGAAGCGGCTGGTGCTGCTCTTGGCGGTCGGGGTTGATGCGGATGAGGGAGTGGAGGAGCTGCGTGGAGGTCCTGCCGTGGTGGAGGTTTTTCTCCAGAACATTCTGGGCCGTCTGCCGCAGGGGCTGGGGGTTGTTGCTCTGGGGAGGAGGCGCGGCGGCGGAGGGGGGAGGAGCGGCGTTCTCCTTGGAGCGCTCCTTCTTCTTCTTCTTGGCGGCCTGGCGGAGGTGCTGCAGCTCCTGCAGGCGGAGGAGCTCCCGCTGGAGCGCGGCTTCCTCCTCCGCACGCCTCCGACTGCGCTCCTCCTCCTCCTGCTGCTGCTGCTGCTCCTCGCGTTCACGCGCCTCCGCCTCCAGGCGAGCCTTCTCCTCCGTCTGAAAACACAGAACACGCTATGATGAAATGAATGCGTGTTCTCGTGACTCGACCATGCCTTGAACTGCGCAGAATGCATTATTTTCCCTTAATGCCTTTGTAATTTTTAGCACAGATCACTTGCTTATAATCTCATCTGAAGCACAACAAATAAATGATTAAAACAAACATTTATTTTTATGTCATAGTGTGCATCACCCACATGACCCGCCCCTCGACAACAGCTGATCGCAATATAGAGATAATTACAATAATCTTTTGCATAATTGTCATAGTCATAATCCTGTCCATGTACAAACCCATGTTAACTTCTAACTCCATTTTAACCATGATAGTATATTCATCCGCCAACTATGTGAGGGGGCCGTGTTTTTTCATTTACTGTTTTCATATATTTTTAATAATGTTTTGGGAAAAGAATAAGGAGTAGGCCAGGACACAAATTTTTAAATGAAAAAACACATATTAGGAGGGCAGTATCAGTCAACATAAAAAAAGGACGGGTGATTTTAATGAATCAGACATGGTTAAAATGGAGTTTGAAGCTACAATGGGTTTGTATAGGAAGGGGGCGGGGCAGCAAAATGAATATCTAAATCAAGAATCAAGCAATTTAAAAACTGTCACCTTCTTCTGTTTGTGCCTGGCCCGTTTGGCAGCCTTGGAGCTGGAGGCGGGCTTGGTTTCGGCGCTGTTGATGAACTGCAGCAGGTCCTCCACCCGCCGGTGGTCCTCCACCCCTCCTCCGACGGTCACGTCTCTCTCCGGCAGCGCCGCGGGCTCCTCCCGCTTGGGCTGCTGCTCCTCCTTCCGCTTGGTCAGCCGTAGACGCAGCTTCTCCCTCATCTCTGCATAGTTACGGCTGGTGGGAGCTGCGGGGGGCTGAGACACATGGAGGGATGGATGGAGGGTCAGTTTACCATTCAAAAGTATAGGCCGCTAGATTAGCGGTAAGCCAACTTTATAGGTTTATCATTAAATAAATGGCTAAATAACACGTTAATGGCACGGTTGGCATCGTTGGTGTGGGATTTCATTAAAGAGGCGTTAAATAAGTCGTTAGCCTGGAATGAGTGTAAAATGAAAACAAATGAACTAGTAAAGATCTATAAGGTTACCAACTCGATAATTTAGCTGGTTGAGAACCTGGTTGAGAACCACTGGATGAAAGCTAAATAAAATATCATGACTGAAAAATTGTCTTGAGATTTGTGAAACAGCGGGAAAAGGAGCACCGACAAACTAGCACTCTGTTTCATAATCAATTAGCACAATATGTACAGTACGGTTATGATTTTGGTTTTGGTGGCGACACACATTTTCTGAACTCTATGGCTATTTTGGCCACTTCAAAGACTCATTGTAAGCTTAACCTATTCTGCGTGACAGGCTTCCATGCTGGCTTCAATAGAATCCAAATGAGTGAAATAATGTTGTGGCGAATGAAAACTTTAATCCATGAGGCCAGCAACGCATTTTGAACGCATTGTGATCTTGTAGATTTGCTATCAAATTTCTCTCGAGTCAAGCTACAGTTTGGGGAACCAGCGGTCTTAGAACCACAAATCTAAGAAACAAACAAAAAACAAGATATGGTGTGTCCTCACCCCGCCGTGTCCGAAGAACTCGCAGTAGCAGCAGTCACAGTACTTTCCTTCCTTCTGGTTGGTGGAGGTGGATGTGGAGGAGCTGTGCTCCGAGCAGCTGTCCTCGTCCTGGCTCTCCTCTCCGTCGTACGCCTGGTGAGAGTACGCCCCGCTGCCGTCGCACCGGTGGCCCTCGCAGTCTGGGTCACTACACACACAAACACATTTGAAATGTTTATTTATCTCCACATAATGAGAAGTACAGGAATACCTTGTACAAAGGACATAAACACTGCCAGTGCAGTTTGACAGTGGGAGAGCAGCCAGTTACAACGTGCATGGACGGCAAAGCATCGTTACATACAGTACAGCTGACACACACACACACACACACACACACACACACACACACAATCAGCGCCGGGATTCCTTCAAAATAGGAGCTCTGGGGTGCCGGAAAGACATGGCCGCTTTTACTGTGAACACCCCCCAATGATCCAAAAAGCGTTCATAATTTGAAAGAGAGGCAGATGAGGAGCAGAAATGAAGTGCTAGTATATCCATCAGATCAAAACCAAGGAGAGCACCCTGGATTAGGAGAGACGAGGCATTCTTTCTCACGCGCTAACAGGCTAGTGAACGGGAAGCTAATATGACCGTAGAGCGAAGTGTACGGTGGCCGAGAGTCCGACTCAAACATTATTATTAATTTTTTTAAGGAAAAAATTCAGAATATTCTCCCCTCGCCTGATATCATTGAGGACATGGTAGGACGTGTACACACGTCCAATGCATCCGTCGATTGGATTCCCTATGACGTGTGGACACGTCGGATGGACGGAAACGGTTAATTTTGACAGCAAATTTTGATTTTGTTATTAGTTTTAGGAATAAAATGAAATTTTGTTTTAGTCGCCTAAATATCATAAGAAGTCGACTAAATCTACAGTTGATTTCGTCAACAAAAATGCAATTTGGCAGGCCTTGATGGCGTCGTAAGTTCGGATTTTACGCTTGGTTGAATGCTGAAAATGGCGTGACACCTTGTGAGGTTGTAGATCTTCTATTTTCAGAGTGCAACACCCGAGTAGTGTAGTTATCTCTTCTACACTAGTCCATCCCTAGCATTTTTGTTTTGTTGACAAAATTGTCAATATATTTAGTATTGGTCAACATAGCTTAGTATTTATTTAGTTTTTGTCTACCTACCTTTTTTCGTGAAAAAGGTAGTCAACGAAAAAAAACTGTCATGGTTTTAGTCAATGAAATTAACAGTTTGTATTCCTGTACTACATCAACATTGAGCAATAGACCGGCTGTATTACAGCGTGTGACATCGCCGCACAACCAAGTATACGTCATACTTTAACTTCAACACCTAAACTTAACCTCTAAATGCCTAATCTTAACCCCAACCTGAATCTTTTCCTAATTTAAGCCTAGCTCCTCAAATCTGTTTTGGCTTCAAATATTCGATTGACACGGTGACACAAGCGAACTGGTCTACGAAAACAATCCCAGAAGAAGGGACCGGTTTCACCACTTCGGCCCCATTACATCAGCTATTTTCAAAAAGACTCTTGAAAGCTAGCCCAAACAAGCAACTACATACACATCAGAAACAAAGGCAACCCACAACTATGAATATTTACTAAGGTTTGGCGATATGCCAATTTTTTTCCGCCCATCGTCTGACAAATATTCGCCGATTAACGATGTATTCGTGTCATAAAAGTAAAGTGAGAACAGCTCACTGCAGGTCGCAAAAAAGCCAGATCTACAAGCTCTCAAGGCGCAGCGTCCTGCCTGTTTTTGCAGCTCCGTTCGCTAGGTGTTGAGAGCTTGTAGATCAGTCCGTTTCTGCAGCGCAGCTGCGCAGCCAGGGTAACTTGCTCCCTTGCCTCCCCGCACCGGTCAGTCGGAGGCTCAGCGCGGAGCAGCGGAGCCCACAAGCTGCTGCGGCCGGGCTGCTGCTGATCTACAAGCTCTCAAGGCATCGCGTCCTGCCTGTTTTTGCAGTGCCGTTCGCTATGCGTTGAGAGCTTGTAGATCTGTCTATTTTTGCAGCGCTGGTGTCGGTGTTCGTTCACGTTGTCAATAAAAATAACTTAGATTACAGGCGGATATGAAGTTCAATCAGTGGGTTGCAGCACCAGTAGGGGCTACATGCTAAGCTAACGCTAAGCTAAGCGCTATTATGATCCCCGAGCCTATACACTAACACTAGTAGACAGTTTTTTTATTTCCCCCCCCCCCCCCCCCCCCCCCCCGACTTCACGGGTGAGGCATTGGGATTGTGATTAGACACGAGACAGCAGTGTGTATTCTGTTGTGACTGTATATTATTAAACTGCATGGGTCTGGACTCCGGAGCTTAAACAACATGAAGGCTACAGCCTCCCTCACCTCCCAGTCTCCCAGCCTTTACTTTGGCTGGCGGCTGCCGTAAGTGCCGTGCCCCGGTGCCCGATGCTGCTGAGTGCGGGGACTGTGGGAGCATACATTATAACGGAGGAGGCGCTCCGCTGTTACTACTTTGCTGGGCCAAATTGATTCACATGTTGCTCACACTTTACAGGTTAATTGGGCTAAATCGTCCAGAGAAATCGCCTAATAAAAATATTCGGCGATTGGATTCGTATATTCGCGATTGACAATGTATTCGTATCTTCACCCAACCCTAATATTTACAAGCACCTTTACAGGATAACAAGCCTTGTAGCTCTCTTTGGTGGAGACCCAAATTACACTACAAGCACCAAGTCTGCCAAGGTATACGGAAATTGCAGTAATGTGTTACTTTTACCAACACTGCTCGCGACCCATAAAAACGTGTATGTGACCCCCAAAATGGGTCCCACTCCCAAGCCATTGTTTTGTTAACACTAAGTAGACCAACCTGCAGACACTGGGTGGGGCGCTGACGGGACCATCAGCCGAGGGGGCCGGGGGCTCCGCGGGGGGCAGGCACAGACCCTGGTGGGAGTCCATGAAACCCGGGGCCGGGGTGGCCATCTTTGGGAAGGGCTGTGGGGATCCCATGGTGGGGAGGTGCGAGGCGGGTGCTGGGGGTAACGCAGGGCCTGAGAGAGGGGGAAGGGAGGCCAGCCCTGTGGGGCTGTTCCTGGGGACACCCGGGACCGTGGACTGCCGATGGTGGTCCTCTTTACCTAGGCTGTGAAAAACGTCATCTGGAAGGACAGAGAAACGAGGCAACGGTGGATGAGAACACTGACGACAGAGAGAGTATTTAATAATCTTTGTATAACTGAGGCTTCCTATAATTGCAGGGTTGCCGTCAGAGAGACTGAGGTTTCCCATTTGAGGAAGCCCTATGGCCTTATGGGACTCTGTCATCTTAGATGGCTAGGAGGGAGCTGGTCAGTACAGCTTGAGCCTGAGATTTAGTCAGGCACCTCCTTCGTATGCTCACAATATTATGTACTAATACCAATGTGTGCGTCGCCTCTATATAAAGGCTATGTGGCGTCATGCTGTGACGTCACGCTGTCAACAGTTTCCGTGGCAACCGTTTCCGTGGCAATACCTTGGTTAAACCTAGTGGTCTAGACTTGGTGAGCTCAGCTTAGCCCACTATTTCTCACAATTTTGGGTCGCAGGCAAACGTCTATTTTCTCTTTCGGGCCGCGAGTGAAAGTATGGGAACCAGTGATTCCCAAAGAGTGGAGGGCTCTTACTAGACTGGACAGTGTTTTCGATGGAGGGCTCTTACTAGACTGGACAGTGTTTTAGGTGGAGGGCTCTTACTAGACTGGACAGTGTTTTAGAAGGAGGGCTCTTACTAGACTGGACAGTGTTTTAGAAGGAGGGCTCTTACTAGACTGGACAGTGTTTTAGGTGGAGGGCTCTTACTAGACTGGACAGTGTTTTAGAAGGAGGGCTCTTACTAGACTGGACAGTGTTTTAGAAGGAGGGCTCTTACTAGACTGGACAGTGTTTTAGAAGGAGGGCTCTTACTAGACTGGACAGTGTTTTAGAAGGAGGGCTCTTACTAGACTGGACAGTGTTTTAGAAAGAGGGCTCTTACTAGACTGGACAGTGGTAGGCGTGCAGGACACGGAGGAGGTGGAGGCGGACGTGGAGGCCATCACCACACGACTGCTCTCCATGAAGGCATCCTGGAAGTTGTACAGACACTTCTTCTTGGCGCCGCTCTTCTTCTGCTCCTTGGCTTCCGGCGAGGAGGAGGTGGTGGAGGAGGAAGAGGCGGAGGAGGGAGGGGTGAGAGGGGTGGGGAGGGAGCAGGGGTGCTCCCCCCCGTGGGGGCCGATGGACGTGGTGGGAGGGAGGGGCACATCGGGGAGGGGCGGGCCCAGCATGTCACCTGGTGGGAAAGAATTTAAGGGGTGCTCATCAAAACAAATCAATTTAATTGACTATAACAAATGATCCATTACAATTAAATAATCGATTTAGCAGATGGACAAGCTCGAAATGAGAGCTTGTAGATCTGCTACTTTTGCCGTTTTGGAATTTGAATCCTGAAAAGTTAAGTTTCCAAACGACATACAATACATATCGACATACACTATTTTCTTTCTTTTCTCATGTTATGAATACAATGTAATGTTACTGTACCTCACCAGCAAGATGTACATTATGTACATGCATATTGTTTTCTGTTGCACAAACTAATACAAACAAACAAACAAAACAAAAACATCCATTAAGCCCTCACCAGGCAGTGACTCAGGCAGCAGCACAGAAGGGTTCCAGCTCTTCATCATAGCAGCGTCACACAGGTTCTCAAACTTGAGTGAGAGGCACTGCAGTGAGTTGTTCCAGTCCCCAGAGCCGCCCGTCGGCCCGCCGAAACAGTTCTGGTAGACGTGGTCCGGTAGAGAGGGGCTGAAGGCCGGCTGCTTGGCTGCAGAGTGGACGTGGTCCGGTAGAGAGGGGCTGAAGGCCGGCTGCTTGGCTGCAGAGTGGACGTGGTCCGGTAGAGAGGGGCTGAAGGCCGGCTGCTTGGCTGCAGAGTGGACGTGGTCCGGTAGAGAGGGGCTGAAGGCCGGCTGCTTGGCTGCAGAGTGGTTGGACGTCGGGGTTGGAGGGAGAGGCTGAGGAGGACAGGAGCCAAGGCGATTAGAGTTCCACCGATGTATTGCTTTGGCCAACATGTGGGTCATTATTTGACTTCTTTGAGGGGCACTAGAGCCTCCTATAAACAGCTATAGTGTAGATTATGTCTGAACACAAACATTAAATGCCATCGACAATGAATGGAGAATTTAAGTCATATGTGCCTGAGCAAATCGGCTGCCTGTTGGTAATATGGGACCACTATTATTGGTGACGTAACTAAGGTATAAGGTAAATTGAATTAATTTATTGATATTTATTTTCGTATTTTTGTTATTTTTTTATTATGCAGGTGATGTGTCACGATTTATTTTACCTTTAGAATTGTTCAAAAATAGCCCATCTACAAGCTCACAACGCGCCATGACACATTGTCGGCTTGTAGATCGACTGTTCATGGATTTATGTTATGAAGTTTGCTAGTGGTTACGGTGATTTGGGTTGTCACAATTCTTCAAATCGACTTGCTGTTTTGAATCTGACATAAAGGAACCGACAATTTTTTTTCATACTTTCCAAACATCGTCGATTTTATTTTTTTATTTTTGGTTATTTTTGTTTTTTCATGTTTGTTTGTACTGTTCGTTTTCTTCTGTAGTTGTCTTTTCTTTCTTTTGTCATTGTTCAAAAATGTATACATTTTTAAGTGATAAAAAAAATAGACATTCATTGGTCCTTTGAAACGGTCACGTCATGTCTCACACACTCAAAGAGTTGAATAGCCTTGAACCTTTTTCTATAGTTGAAGAATTGCAAATTTTCCGAATCAGAATTGTAATAATGCATTAGTCTTAATCATTTACAATTCCAGTGGGAGAGCAAAGTTTAAAAAAAGGTTTCAATAATGCCAATATGCAAAAAGTCTGTCAATATTCATTGGTAAAAATGAAACAGCCTCAACTTTGTTGATATATGAAATTAACTGATTGGACTCTATACTGGGTACAGGGCGACCCCTAGTGGCAGGGAAGCACAGTTACAGCACATGAAACCTAATCAAACCAAAACTGAATCATGCTTCCTGGAACACAATGCAAATCTCCCCAAAGACAAGGAAATGAAAGTGTCATCTTTCCCAGATAGAAAACTACCCCAAACTACCTCACGTTCTGTTCCAGTACCATTGGGGAAAATGGAGAAAAGTACCACCCTGGCATGAGTGCTGGAATAGTGTGACAAAATTCCAATTGCTTATTTGTATAATGTATAGTAGATAGAGCTTACTTTTATAATGTATAGATAGATAGAGTTTTTATTAAAGTGTCCTACATCATAAAATGCCCAGGCTTACAAGACACTCACAAAATTGTACACATCGTGATACATATACCGGTACACAAAATACATAGACAGTTACTTATGGATACATCCTTTTCCAACGTAATTGCCATGCCATCTCTACTGTATGAATGTTCCTAAAACAAAAACTTCATTACTGAACAACCAATTTAACATAAAACATTCAGACATCCAAAACTAATCTGGGTTCTTATCCTGAATTTTTTCAAATAAAGAGTTTCTTAAATCATGGTATAGTGGACAGTAATTATATATAAATATGTGTATATAATTCGATTCACTTGATTATTGTGCCAATCTAACCACTTACAACCCAACTTCCCAACACCCTGAGCGGCATAAACTGAGTTCTCCGTCTTCTAACAAATAGTAGCGCCCAGCGCTCAGGACTGAGATTAATAAAAGGACGGAGATTTAATGATATCAAAACCGATCGCATCGCTCCACAGGGCTGTTGGGCAACATTCAATGTCATTTCCGGTTGGGACGTCATCTAAAATGTTCCCCCCCCATTTTAGCGGATCAGATCAAAAATCTCAAAACGTGAATAACTCTAAATCAATCCGTCCAATTTTAATCAAAGATTATATTTTAGACGGCCCATCGCTAGTTGCGTTAGTCGCTAAATGTACTCCGTTGATGCAAAACTCTGGGCGCTCTGATTTAATGGTCCTAAAAAACCTGGGCGTTCGTGGTGTTAACATAAAAATATATATTTTTTAAAATACGTACAATAGCCCATCTACAAATGAGCAAAATTTATTTTTTAAAGCCATTTTGGGAGGGAAAAGATATGGCTATTTGGGGGTCGTTCCTTGGCATGGAAGAGTTTGGGAACTCCCTGTGCCCAGGTGACATACGGTGACCCGGTTCCACCTTCCTGCGTGTGAGTGTGTGTATGTGTGTGCGCGCAGCCGTCTCACCTTGTTGTGTGCGCTGAGCGGGGGGCTGGGAGGGTAGAGCGTGGGGTGCAGCAGGGGTCTGGGGAGGTGAGACAGGTTGTGCAGGGGCATGTGGCCGTGGATGTGCGGGTAGAGGTGCAGGGCCGGGTGGGAGGTGTTGGGCGTCTTTCCGCCGCAGCTGTCCGGGGAGGGGGGCGCGAAGATCTGGTGTCCCATGGCGGGCGGGGGAGGGGGAGGAGGCGGAGCGGCGATGATGGCGCCGTGGAGGCGACCCGGGGGAGGGGTCAGGGAGGCGGAGCTGGGCTCCTGGTTGCACACATGACATTCACACGCATGCTGCACCTGTTCCACCTGAAGACGACACACACAATAACCACTTTTATTATTACTTGATCATACTACAGCGTCACACAAAAGTATCAAAAGTAGCAGATCCACGAGCCTCACAAATGCATATTGATCTGCTACTTTTGAGAGGCGTTAGCACCTCCTATGTCCAGCTTTGAGGGTGTGTGTAAACACAAACATTACGTAAACACAAAGGTGCGAGGGGGAAATACGACTTTTTCTTTTGTTAAGAGTGTGCGCCCCGTAGCCTGAGCCTACCGTTACCTGTTGGTGGTGGTAGGATGGTGGAGGACTGTTATTGTTTCGTGAATGTAGCTCCTCCAGCTGCGCCGGAGGATCTCCACCACTATCTGCGTCAGCTTCCTCCTCATCACCGTCTGATGAACTGCTACTGCTGCTAATGCCCTGTAGAGACTGTACCACAGAACTCCGGTATGATGCCCTGTAGACTAGAGACTGTACACAAACACCCTTATGATGCACTGTAGAGACTGTACCACATGCCCTGTAGGCTAGAGACTGTACCACATAACACTGTTATGATGCCCTGTAGACTAGAGACTGTACCACAAAACACTGTTATGATGCCCTGTAGACTAAAGACTGTACCACAAAACACTGTTATGATGCCCTGTAGAGACTGCACCACAAAACCTTGTGATGAACTGTAGCTGAACCTTTTTTTATTTTTTTAGCTTTTTTACATCACAGGGGGTCCATGGACTTGGCTGCTACATGAGGTGGCAGTCAAGAATATGGTGGAATGGTGGAAATAGACAATCAACGAGCTGTGACCTTGTAGATTGGCTAATTCATGAAAATCCTGTTGTGCAAATAAGAATGAAACAGGGCTTAAGTGGCTAATCGTTCAGTTGAAATATAATAATGTATATTATGTATAATGTAAAATAAAATAATTACTTTGGAAAGAATCAATAGTTGCATCTCTACACTTCCTGTAAAATTCCTGACGTATACTTGGCTGTGCACGGGTGTTGCACACTGAAAATAGTCAAAAACGTATCACACACCACACCAGTGTGCAACCAAGTATAACTCTGGCTTTAGATTGTACAGAAGAATAAGTGAAGAATAATATTTAATTTAAAAGAGACATAATTTCTTCTTCTTAAAATTGATTATAACATTTTCATTGGTAATCGTGGGCTAGGACGGATGGGGCACAATTCTCTCTGGCATTTGGTGTGTGACCAGTAGAAACTCACCCCGTCCTTTAGTGGCCCTCCCCCGTTCAGGTTGGCGTGCCGACCGTTGACTGTAGCCGTGACGACGCCAGGGTCTTCGTAGCCACCCATGGGATACATGTCCCCAAACTTAGATGACAGCGGAGGCACTTCATCATCATCACTAATACTGAGAGAGAGAGAGAAACGGAGAAAGATTCATCTACTGTGTACTGTGGTTCTCAAAGCGAGGGGGTTCCAGAGGGTCCCCAGCCTAGCGAGGGGGTTCCAGAGGGTCCCCAGCCTAGCGAGGGGGTTCCAGAGGGTCCCCAGCCTAGTGAGGGGGTTCCAGAGGGTCCCCAGCCTAGCGAGGGGGTTCCAGAGGGTCCCCAGCCTAGTGAGGGGGTTCCAGAGGGTCCCCAGCCTAGTGAGGGGGTTCCAGAGGGTCCCCAGCCTAGCGAGGGGGTTCCTAGCGAGGGGGTTCCAGAGGGTCCCCAGCCTAGCGAGGGGGTTCCATAGGGTCCCCAGCCTAGCGAGGGGGTTCCAGAGGGTCCCCAGCCAAATCATTTAGGCAGGGGGTTCCAGAGGGCCCCCAGCCTAGCGAGGGGGTTCCAGAGGGCCCCCAGCCTAGCGAGGGGGTTCCAGAGGGTCCCCAGCCTAGCGAGGGGGTTCCAGAGGGTCCCCAGCCTAGCGAGGGGGTTCCAGAGGGTCCCCAGCCTAGCGAGGGGGTTCCAGAGGGTCCCCAGCCTAGCGAGGGGGTTCCAGAGGGTCCCCAGCCAAATAATTTAGGCAGCGAGGGGGTTCCAGAGAGTCCCCAGCCAAATCATTTAGGCAGGGCAAGTGATATTTTATGGTTCAAAACGTTAAAGCTCTATATTCTGATAGCAATCCTTGCTGCTGTATAGTGTTTGTTGAGTAACAGAGGCATCTACACGAGTCTGCTCAGATCTTTGTGTCATCACTTCCAATTTCAGTTTATCCTGAATAAGTTCTCTCTTCTGATTGGATAAAATATCCTGACACGAAAATGCAATTTCTGATTACTGGCAATATCCCTTACTGAACATTAATTATTGTTCCGTCAAGTCTGTACATATACAGTACGTACCCCACCGCTAGGGGACATTATTTGCTATGTCCGTGCTTGTGTGTGTGTATGTGTATGTGTATTCTTTGTATATATATAAAGTCACCACCAGCTATGGGACGTTAAATCGGATCTCGGTTACAAGCAGGATTTTCAAACCTCCATAAGTCGGAATCCAGCATAGCTGTTCATTTATGATAACAGCTAGCAGATAAATAATTAAATATAACAAAATATAATATAATATTTAAAACAATATGTAAAAACACATACTTGATTTAATGTTGATTATGCGAAAAGGTTACCAACAGAATAATCACTAAGAAAATCTATATTTTGTTAGGGCAGAATAAATTAACGGCCTACTTGATCAAACTACAACCTCACACTAAAGCACCAAAGTATCAGATCCACAAGCTCGAAACTAGATTTGTGCTACTGTTATTATTATTATTTTAATCCTGAAAGGTAACCGTTTTGGACATGTGAGGTTTCCAACCCGGCAGACGATTTGCAGCCATAATCTGTACTTACAAGTTGTTAACGTCTCCGTCGGGCAGAATGAGTCGGGGGTGTTGTTGGATGGTGATGGGGGAGCTGGAGTTGGAGCCAGAGGCTGAGCTTCCAGAGGACAGGCTGGGAGGATGCACCTCTGTCAGGTAGTCCCTGGGAGGCCCCTCCCCCTGCATGGGCAGCTTGATGTGCAGGTCCTCCGCGATGGGAGAGTCCATGATGCCACACGTCAGGATGTGCGAGAGACTGCAGTCGTCACAGGTGCACCTGGAGTGTGGGGTGGGGGGGGGGAGATTTTTTTTTTAAATCCCAGACTTCCTCACCAAGGAGTCTCTCCCAGCTCCTTATCCAGGCCTCAGTCAACGCTTGACAACTAACTCCCTCCTTACTGGTCTCCCGGCATGCACAGTTAAACCCCTTCAACTGATCCAGAATGCCCGCAGAGCGTCTGGTCTTCACCCTCTCTGAATGTTCACCTCTGCCCTCTTTACTTTGCTTCACTAGATTCTGGTTGCTGCCTACATGCAGGGCATAGCAGCTCCTTACCTTCAGGACATGATCAGCCCTTACACCAGTACCTGTGTACACTTTAAGCAGACATGCAGGGCATAGCAGCTCCTTACCTTTAGGACATGATCAGCCCTTACACCATGCAGTACCTGTGTACACTTTAAGCAGACGCTGTCTCTGTCCCTCCCTTCCCTGCAGACACACTCCCCATAGTCTGACACAGCCTGAAAACTGGCCTTATCATGCTCTGCCTCACTTCCCTACTAGCACTCCTCACGGCCGAGCTACACCGGGCATGTGTGCGTTTGACGTAAGCGCACTGCACGCACAAAGTATGCGTGCGAAATGCCCTGGCTACACCAGATCTGTGGCGTGCGGCAGATTTGTGCGGGACCTTCCGGGAGGATATATAGATACGCGCGTATGGGGCATACGCACGTAAAAAAAATTGAACCGATCCTATTTTTAGAGCACGCGTAGGATGGCCCGCGGTATCCGTGCGTCTGGTGTAGCTGGTATCATTGACATATATTGGTCCTAGTGTACGCGCGCAGTAAACGCATACGCACGCGCGCAAAATTGCCTGGTGTAGCTTGGCCGTCAGTCCTTGTATCGAGGGCAGGAATTTCACAGAGGCTATGAAGGCCGTGGGCCTTCTGCCCCTCAAATAAACATATGGCCTGAAGCTACAGTGGCCTTGATGCACTGCCCACACTCCTCTGCCTCTTTCCGGTCAATACAGTTTTTATACTACCAGTATCTTTTGTTGAGATTCTGTATCCTTTTTGGTCAACATTATTTACTCACCGACAGTTGTAGAAATAATAATTCATAAGAATAAGCATTGATAAAAATAATTCATAATTTCCTTGTGTTGTTCACATAATTGCGACATTGTTCCCGATGTCAGAACATGGGCTCACAAAAACAAGTTTAAAATACACAATAGGCAAGCCTCATTAGTAATGGATGATTACAAAATACCAGAAAAGGAAGAGAATGTTGAACTAGACGACTTTCTTATAACAAGCACTAATATGGCTCCGTGTAAAAGAGATCACAAAACTACATTGAAGATTGTACTGACAGGTTTGTGTGTACAACGGAGACAGCATGTACCAGGGCAGGAACTTCACGGCCACTGTTATGAAAAATAACATCCTTTAAATGTATTTATTTCATACCATGTCAAATATCTCTTAAACCTTAGGTTCAATTCATTATTTCTGGCGACCTGAAATCACTGTCATTTCATGGTCTTGCTGCCCTGGCATATGTGCCCTAGTAACCATCATTCCTATAAACTGACCTCCTTCGGTAGTTGCAGTTTGGACAGTCTGGAACGCTGAGTCGAGAGGACAGCATCCTCATGGTCTCTGTGAAGTTGTTATCTCCGGGGATAGACTTCTTAGTGCTGGTTAACTACAAACAGAGGAAAAAGCATACATCATGTCAGCTTAACACTGAGATCAGATCTTCTACAGCAGAGTTCCTCACATGCAGGGGTATATTATCCCATTTTGACCTGAGATCAGATTCTAAAAATGTCTACTACATCCTGACAGTTTTCTGAAAAAGCTATGTTTCTATGTCAGTCGTTCTTCGATTAAAAAGAAATAGCAGACCTACAAGCTCGTAGCGCGCCACTCGGTGGCGCGCTATGAGCTTGTAGATCTGCTATTTTTCAATAGCTAAAGCATAACATAATGCTAACACCAAAAGGGGTTCCCGCCCAAAAAGGGTTATAGGAACTAAAGGGTCTACGTGAGAGAAAGTAGAATATTGAATAGAATAATTTAGCTGTAACATTGATCAACTTTGTGTGAACCTGCTGATCTGTAGTAGCACAACTGTTATTGACTAGAAAGCAATATGCCTACTAATTTGCAATTATGCTGGCTTATTGTGAACACATTGACATCAAACCGCATTTGTAATGTTATATTCTTCAAAAGGTGAGCTATCTTTCATTCATACCATCATATCGGTGGAAACCGAAATGTCCCGAATTGTAACTTTTCAGGATTAAAATTCAAAAACAAAAGTAGCAGATCTACAAGCCCAAAATGAGGTTTCTGACCAACAACAACGCTATGCTAGCTATGGTTATATCTTCTTAAAATGTTGTAGTTGGGTAAAGGAGGAACTTTGATTCAAAAACACGGAAACTGGAGTACAGATTCAGAAGCCAAAAGAAATTGAGAACCACTGTACTACAGTAAAAACACTTTCATGTCAAGTTTCATGTTGTGCCAGGGTACCCCTGTGGGTGGTGGGGAGATGAAACCTATTGGCATTCTCTCATTATGTTAAAGGAGAACTTTCTTACCGAATTCTGATGTCAGTATATCCATTAACCAGTGGTAGAGGCAAAGAAAATATATAATATAATAATCCATTGCTTATTTTGATCGCTCGACTATTCTTTTTTGTTTGTTTGTCTCTTATAATGTAGGAGATGTGTCTACAGAGTTGTGTTTGTTTGCCTTTCATAATGTAGGAGATGTGTCTACAGAGTTGTGTTTGTTTGCCTTTCATAATGTAGGAGATGTGTCCACAGAGTTGTGTTTGTTTGTCTTTCATAATGTAGGAGATGTGTCCACAGAGTTGTGTTTGTTTGTCTTTCATAATGTAGGAGATGTGTCTACAGAGTTGTGTTTGTTTGTCTTTCATAATGTAGGAGATGTGTCTACAGAGTTGTGTTTGTTTGTTTGTCTTTCATAATGTAGGAGATGTGTCTACAGAGTTGTGTTTGTTTGTTTGTCTTTCATAATGTAGGAGATGTGTCCACAGAGTTGTGTTTGTTTGTCTTTCATAATGTAGGAGATGTGTCTACAGAGTTGTGTTTGTTTGTCTTTTATAATGTAGGAGATGGGTCCACAGAGTTGTGTTTGTTTGTCTTTCATAATGTAGGAGATGTGTCCACAGAGTTGTGTTTGTTTGTCTTTCATAATGTAGGAGATGTGTCTACAGAGTTGTGTTTGTTTGTCTTTCATAATGTAGGAGATGTGTCTACAGAGTTGTGTTTGTTTGTTTGTCTTTCATAATGTAGGAGATGTGTCCACAGAGTTGTGTTTGTTTGTTTGTCTTTCATAATGTAGGAGATGTGTCCACAGAGTTGTGTTTGTTTGTCTTTCATAATGTAGGAGATGTGTCCACAGAGTTGTGTTTGTTTGTCTTTCATAATGTAGGAGATGTGTCCACAGAGTTGTGTTTGTTTGTCTTTCATAATGTAGGAGATGTGTCCACAGAGTTGTGTTTGTTTGTCTTTCATAATGTAGGAGATGTGTCCACAGAGTTGTGTTTGTTTGTTTGTCTTTCATAATGTAGGAGATGTGTCTACAGAGTTGTGTTTGTTTGTCTTTTATAATGTAGGAGATGTGTCTACAGAGTTGTGTTTGTTTGTCTTTCATAATGTAGGAGATGTGTCCACAGAGTTGTGTTTGTTTGTCTTTCATAATGTAGGAGATGTGTCCACAGAGTTGTGTTTGTTTGTTTGTCTTTCATAATGTAGGAGATGTGTCTACAGAGTTGTGTTTGTTTGTCTTTTATAATGTAGGAGATGTGTCTACAGAGTTGTGTTTGTTTGTCTTTCATACTGTAGGAGATGTGTCCACAGAGTTGTGTTTGTTTGTCTTTCATAATGTAGGAGATGTGTCCACAGAGTTGTTTGTTTGTCTTTCATAATGTAGGAGATGTGTCTACAGAGTTGTGTTTGTTTGTCTTTCATAATGTAGGAGATGTGTCCACAGAGTTGTGTTTGTTTGTCTTTCATAATGTAGGAGATGTGTCCACAGAGTTGTGTTGTTTGTTTGTCTTTCATAATGTAGGAGATGTGTCCACAGAGTTGTGTTTGTTTGTCTTTCATAATGTAGGATATGTGTCTACAGAGTTGTGTTTGTTTGTCTTTCATAATGTAGGAGATGTGTCTACAGAGTTGTGTTTGTTTGTCTTTCATAATGTAGGAGATGTGTCTACAGAGTTGTGTTTGTTTGTCTTTCATAATGTAGGAGATGTGTCCACAGAGTTGTGTTTGTTTGTCTTTCATAATGTAGGAGATGTGTCTACAGAGTTGTGTTTGTTTGTCTTTCATAATGTAGGAGATGTGTCCACAGAGTTGTGTTTGTTTGTCTTTCATAATGTAGGAGATGTGTCCACAGAGTTGTGTTTGTTTGTTTGTCTTTCATAATGTAGGAGATGTGTCTACAGAGTTGTGTTTGTTTGTCTTTCATAATGTAGGAGATGTGTCCACAGAGTTGTGTTGTTTGTTTGTCTTTCATAATGTAGGAGATGTGTCCACAGAGTTGTTTGTTTGTCTTTCATAATGTAGGAGATGTGTCCACAGAGTTGTGTTTGTTTGTCTTTCATAATGTAGGAGATGTGTCCACAGAGTTGTGTTTGTTTGTCTTTCATAATGTAGGAGATGTGTCCACAGAGTTGTGTTTGTTTGTCTTTCATAATGTAGGAGATGTGTCCACAGAGTTGTTTGTTTGTCTTTCATAATGTAGGAGATGTGTCCACAGAGTTGTGTTTGTTTGTCTTTCATAATGTAGGAGATGTGTCCACAGAGTTGTGTTTGTTTGTCTTTCATAATGTAGGAGATGTGTCCACAGAGTTGTTTGTTTGTCTTTCATAATGTAGGAGATGTGTCCACAGAGTTGTGTTTGTTTCTTTCATAATGTAGGAGATGTGTCCACAGAGTTGTGTTGTTTGTTTGTCTTTCATAATGTAGGAGATGTGTCCACAGAGTTGTGTTGTTTGTTTGTCTTTCATAATGTAGGAGATGTGACCACAGAGTTTTGTTCCAAATGGGCTTCCGTAAAGGCGAGCGGCTGATAAACCCCTCCTCCCCGCTCAGAGCTACAGCGCACTAGTGAAAGATTTATTTTTGCCTCTACATGCTGGTTAATGGACATATTAACATTACTAATTTTGCTTGGGGACCAGATCCCACTGTGAGGAACAATATGAAAGTATTTCAGAAAACACTACCTGCTCTTCTATAAACCTCCTCTGCTTAAAGAACTCCCAATCCTCTTTCAGCATTCGCTGTTTGGTTTTCAAAGTCTGTAAATGGGGGAAGAAAATAAGACCATGAGGGGGCCATCGTCCACAGAAAGCGTGTCATGCAGTGTTAATTAATTTACAGCAAATTCTGATTTAGTTTTAGTCAGACATTTGAACACAGTTAAATTTTTGTTTTAGTCAAATTTTTGTCAACTAAAATGTATTTTGGCAGGCCATGATGCGTCGCAATGCATCACTGATTACTCCATCTGCGCCATTAACCACTTGTCTTAAACCCTATATAGTTGACCAGAGTCCCTCAGGGCTCTATACTAGTGTATTTTCCATTTTCTGTTATCACACGTTGCGAGCTTGTCGTTCTGCTATTTTCCTGCGAAAGCTTTCCCCACAATATGGATGCTTGGTTTTTAAGTGGTTGAGACAAATAACGTAAACATGGTTGTGGTAAGTTAACGATTCAACGGCAGGTTGTAAATGAACGGGTTGTCAAGACACAGCCAGGAGGATCAAATGAGCGGTGCCCCTCTCTATTTTCTGCTTGAAGCACTCAGCCCGCTCTGCCAATAGAAGCTGGACACAGAGCACTGAACCTGGGAAGTGGGCCGATAATCGCGAGGATCGTTTATCGGTGCCGTGTCATTAGTCAGAAGGTTCAGTCAGAAGTTTCATTGTTCCGAAATTACTGTCCCTATCTCCCCTAACCTAAACTTAACCACAAGCACGGGAGCAGTGCACTTCGGATCTATGGGTAGTCCCCGTTTAATAATCGTATCGCAGATTAAAATTTTTTTGAATTAGTTTTTGTTGAGCTGCATTTGGTAAGCTCTTATTTCACTCTACACAAATCGATTCGCCAGAAATAGCAGATCTACAAGCTCATTGTGAGATTGTAGATCTGCTATTGATTGCGAGTGTTTCCCCCCAGAATAGGGATGCTGGGGGTTCAAGTGGCATTTACAATACAATTGTTAATCACAATAACATTTGCCACAATTATGTTTGGGAAGAGGAGCACTCCAGCACGCCTTTACGATAGAAATGCATGATTTCAGCTTCACACGGGCGCGTACAGTCCATTATTGAACATAAAAGGTCAGTTTATTGAGTGTCCTATTATAACTATTAGTAGTTATTTCTGTGATGTCTATCAGATAACATTCAGAAGTGTCCACCAAGACGCACCATACCCAGTGGTTTACTGGCGCCCACCTCCCCCTATTTTTACACCGTGTCAAGTACCGTGCCGAATTCAAATGGCTACCACTTTGCATAACAGCAGCTTTAACTGTTTATACCTGAGCGGTGACTGTGAGCGCACGTAGCCTATACGGTAAGCATGCACACTTGATTTACAGCAGTGTGGACTGCTATGGCTCCAGTAGGCTACTGCTGCTGTGTGATGTTCTCCTCCATCAAAGAACAGTTACAGATTCAATCGTCCAAAGCAAACTTTTTAGTTTCGCTAGTGTGCAGTAAAGCACAAAGACAAAGAAGTGTGTCTGACCATTTTAATACACTATTTAACAATATGATTTTAGGCTATGCAGCTGTTCTGTGTGCATGCCGCGAATCCATGATGCGCACATGCACGCATGTGCGTGTGTGTCGTTCCGTGGTACCAGTAAAACAATCACCATGACACCACTGCACACACATACAGCACACACAGACATGAAATTCATGCTACAGCATGCTGTGTGTAACACGTCTTTATATAGAATATGCCATAAATGGCCATGTCATTGACTCTTTTTTTTCCAATTACATTTTTATCCCACAATTTTTACAAACCATTTTTTCACCCTGTGTCAATTATCTAATGTAATCCTGAGCGCTACACTCCCTCTTCCAACCTGGGGAGAGCAACGGACTGACCTCATGCCTCCGTATGCATGAGGAGTCCAACAAGCCGCTTCTTTTCACCCGGTAGGCGGGAGTTTCCCCGGTTGGATGTAGCACGTGGAAGGAACACGCTATTCCAACCAGTTCCTTTCCCTTCCATCAGAAAGGTCTTTTTGCCAACCCCAACTAGGGTATGGGCACAGATGAAGCGGAGGAGAGAACACGCCCACAACGGGACCGGGAATCGAACCCAGGACCTTCTAGCTGTGAGGCTACAGCGCTACCGACTGCGCCACCGTACCGTGTGCCCCCCCCCCCCTCCGTGTCATAGACTTTGAAAGTGATTGGTGAATGAGCGGTCAACTCGGTGCACGGATGTGATGCTGTGCTTAAAAATATGCATATACAGTAAGTGTAAATTACTTACATTTTTACTAATCAGAGACTTGTGTGGCTCTGTTCGTTGATTGGATAGATTCTGACCCTCAACCTTAAAAAGCAGCTGGAAAACAAAAAACAAACAAAGAAATTCATATGGCATCCCAGATCATCATATATCCACCAAATGTCAGAATTATATCAAAACTAATTTCAAGGTACTAGTCGTTTTTGCATAGTATCATTATGTAAAAAGCTCTCTTGCCCGCCGCTGGCATCGAGTCACTTGGAGCAGCGGAGCGCACACCGGACCAGCTCGTAAATTTACGAGGATATCAGTCATTACCTCGGACACACCCATTTAATGGGGGGGGGGGAAAGCAGCATAATAGAATTCAGCTTTAGGGTTTTAAGGCCCTCATTTATCAACCGTGCGTACGCCAAAATATGGGCGCACGCCGAAATTGCCGACATTTTCGGCATTTATCATTTCCGGCAAAGCTTGAAATTGAACTTGAGTAGGACAAATAGTCACGTCTGGTCGGGACCTGGCGTACGCTTTGTCCTTGGCTGTTTTTCTGTCTTACACAAGCGGAGCAGCCTTGTCTGAACTGCTGAGAGGCTGTCACAGGCATCTAAACATATATGTATTCACTCCTAAAATGTTTATATAAAAGGTATGTATAATGTATATGGGCTACATGTAAAAAATAAATAAATAAAAATGTTAAGGAATACATGTGTCATATGAAATTAGTAGGAGATAAAATCGCGCAATTAAAAACAATGTTGCAAGAGATGCTTAAGCCATTTAAACAGTGTTTTGCATCAGCGCATACATGCGAGGATTTGGGCTGTCTGTGCTGAAACCTGAAATATTTCCATGACGGGACGTTGGAGAGTAGGCTATAGTTTAGCAGTGCTGCAGCTCAGCTGCAGAGAGTCCCAACGTGCAGGTAGGCTATAGCCTACTGTAGCCTAATCTACAGCATGAAGGCCGATGTCTTTCTTACGGTAGGCCTATGTGCAATATAATAAACCCGACGCGTCGCTCGAATGCCAAATGTACCGTGCCAGGCTCCCAGCGCAAGTGGGAACTGCATCGGAGATATAGGTATATTACCCAGCCAGCCCACGCTGCCCACCACCAGCCACATGAGGCTATATACTGTTTTGGCTGCACATTCATATAATGACAGTTGACAGCCCGGCCACTGCAGTGACTAACGACGTCTGCGAGGCAATCTAAATAGACTGTCGAACGTCGGAACGTGCATGGTCAGTTGGTCACGGACGGACCACTGTGATAGAGAGAGACAGACAGACAGACAGACAGACAGACAGGACAGGAGGAGCAGCTGCAAAACAGCAGCGTGTCACGTGTGTGTGCCTATTTGTTATTTAATTATGGTTCACAGGTTCAGGTTTTCGTTCACTAATATATCTTGTTGTATATTAAATTAAAAATACTTTAATAATTTAATATACAACTAACAACACACAGTGAAAGTTGCAAATGGCGATATGTGCGTGCGTGCGTGCGGGGGGTGAGGCGGGCAGCAAGGGAAGCGAAGCGAGAGGAGAAACAGACAGCTTTATTTTAATGTGTCATGTAGATGCGTGCGTGCATGACAGCAAGGCAAGCGAGGTGAGAGTGAAACAGACAGGGTAGGCCTACAACTTTATTTAATTCATGCAGGTGTTCGTTCTTTATTTGTTTAACAACACACCAGTTAGTTGGGCTTGCAAGTTGCGTGTGCGTGCTGTGCGTGTGTATGAGAGAGGGGGGTGAGGCGGGCAGCAAGGCACGGGAGAAACCTATTTTTTCATGTAACCATGGTTTCAGGAAACGTATTGCCGTTGTTCATGTCGCAAAAACGAGGGCGAGGCTTGATTTCTTAGGGCGTGCCAGATCAAATTCAGCCGTGACATTTATTAACGTGAGAACAAAATAAAGGAAGGATCAGCTGTTTGCGATCACTTTATAAATGCCGTGGCGACGTGGGTGTACTACGAAACCTGCACTCGAATCTGTGGCAGATTTTACACCCGATTGATAAATGAGGGCCTAAGTGTCTTGCTCAAAGACACTTGGACCTTATTCCCAGGAGGGCTGAGTACTGTGGGGATCAGGAGGTGTGGGTCTTACCTGTTCATCTACGTAGTTGTCGATCCTCTTCTCACACTCCTGCCACTCTGCGGCCACGGCAGCCATCTCCTGCTGCAGCTGCAGGTAGCCGTCCAGTAACGTCCTGTACATGTCCTCGCTGTATGAGTCATGTGACGTCGTGCCGTGCCTGAGAACACAGGGTTGACAGTTAGGGTTGTCACCATCATGACATTGTACTTGATTAAATCATTATTTGCAATTATCAATTTTTTGGGCACTGGACATCGGAAGTTTGAACATATCGAACTTATCCCTATATTCTAATTTGTGTTTTTTCACAAATTAACGCCCTACCTACTTGATCATACTACAGCGGCACACAAAAGTATCAAACGTTGAACTTGATCATTATTAGATGTCCAATAACGTCCTGTACCTCATGTCCTGGCTGTATGAGTCACGGTATGTGGTGGCGTGCATGAGCAGACCGGATGACAACAGCAGCGGATGAAGACTGCCAAGCCTTCATACGGCTGGCTCTGGGCCACATTACAAAGACACTCATTTGATCTACAAGCTTTGTTTTTCTCCCCCACATACTGACCTGCCTGATACAAGTTATTACCTAAAAGCATTGTTGCAACAGAAAAATATCCTTGACTTGGGTACCTATATCGTCCAAAACTGTTACTTTTCAGAGTTGAAATTAAATGATGTTACGAGCTTGTGGAACTGCTACATTTGATGCTTTTGTGTGACGCTGTAGTATGATAAAGTAGGGCATGAAGTTAGAATATGGAGATAAGAGGTTTCTGTCCAACAGCAACAACATCCATATTGCAGTTTATTTAAGCGTTTATTATTATTATGCTTTGGGACAGTGTGGAAAGTAAAGTTAAGTGTCTTACTTGAGTTGTGAAACCAATGCAGGTAAACTGCTGTGCAAGATGGGTTCAGAGAACACCAGGTTCTCAAAAAGGTGCTTATTGTGCAGCTCCCACGTCACCTGGAACTTCTGGAGGTGCTCATTCTCCTGGAGGCCAGAGGGTTAGAGGGCTTACTGACAGTGGTTTTTGCATTTCAACCCCTTTTGATAAGATTTGTTTAATATTTGGGACCCCAGTCCACACTGTAAAATCCTCTAGTGTTAATTTACACAAATGGACCGAACTGCATTTTGCTTCCATTTGTACACGCTCAGAGTTAGAGACCCATAAGGGTCCATTTGGTTCCTATTGTCAGTCTGGGGACCACTTGGAAGACCTGTCAAGGACAACATTTTCTTGCCAACATTTTAAGACCATGTTGGGCAGCACAATTAATCATGAATAATCAGATATCACATATATATTTGGGAAATATCTAAATAATGCAATTTCATTTAGAAAGGTAGAAAGCACACCATTTTTTACTTTATTTATATTTTTGCTTTTTACCCCTTTGTCTCCCCAATTCAGTAAGTATGCCAATGAATTCCTCTTCACACACATTTGTGTGTTGTCACTGCTGTTGTATCCTACTGACTGTGAGGAGCCTCTAGCGGGAGGACATACTGTTGTATCCTACTGACTCACCTACCAGTGAGGAGCCTCTAGCGGGAGGACATACTGTTGTATCCTACTGACTCACCTACCAGTGAGGAGCCTCTAGCGGGAGGACATACTGTTGTATCCTACTGACTCACCTCCCA
Organism: Protomyctophum parallelum; assembly: GCF_964188405.1. Classification (NCBI taxonomy): domain Eukaryota; kingdom Metazoa; phylum Chordata; class Actinopteri; order Myctophiformes; family Myctophidae; genus Protomyctophum; species Protomyctophum parallelum. Next base: position 19,059,389 of record NC_139702.1, on the reverse strand, counting down.
GTGAGGAGCCCCTAGCGGGAGGGCATACTGTTGTATCCTACTGACTCACATACCAGTGAGGAGCCCCCAGCAGGAGGACGTAGAGCCGTGGCCCTAGTCCTCTCGCCCCACAACACTCCCTGCTGACTCCCTGCCCCCAGCCCGTAGGAGTACATGCAATGACAAATAACACCCTCCCTGGCTCAGCTTCGCTCCCCCGAACATGGGCCAATTGTGTTCGTATGCTCGACAAAGCTCCCCCCAGCACCCACATTATTATGCATGAATAACAAGTGTGCATTGGTAGAAAGTAGAGATGTCCCGATACTGTATCGGCGCTTATTTGACATATCGGGTCATATCGGTATCGGCGAATATGCCAGTCTAACCACCGATCAGACACAGGGGTAAGGGGTTGACACTATGGCAAGTATATAAAATGTTGTGGCATGTGGAGTTTGCTTTGGAGTTGCCCAAACTGCAAGTGCACATTTGAGTGAGGAGTCCGCTATAAATACAACACGAGATATATAGCTAGATGATAGCTATAAACACAACACAAGATCACAAAATTGGTATCGGTATTCGGTATCGGCTAACACAGAAATTGTGGTATCGGGATTGGAAACGAAAAAAGTGTATCGGGACATCCCTAATAGAAAGTGTAGTAGTTTTTTGCGTGTGGACTGACCAGCGTGAGCAGGAAGCTACTGATGGTGCGTGCAGCCTGACAGAGGGCGCTATACTCCTCCAGCAGCAGAGAGATGAACTGGTGGGCCTGGGGGGGCCCCTGGCCCCCCACCACGGCCCCCACCGGGCCCCCGGCCTTGGAGCCCGACGACAGATGCTTCAGCAGTCGCACCTTCATCTCCAGAACGTACTCGCGAGCCTGCTGCTCCAACCGCTGATACAGTTGGTAGGGGTCTTTCTCACAGAGCCTGGAGAGAGAGGGAGGGAGACACACGCACACAGTGCATCAATTACAAAAGATGAGTACTTGTGACCCTTGTGAAGTAGTCATGCACAATTCACAGAGCTTACAGTAAAAGCCATGTTTTTATGTACACACAGTATGTATCTCTGGGAGTCCTTTTTCCAACCAGGCATACCGGAAGAAAAGGTACAAGGCTGGGCTGGAGACAGAAAATGGCATGAGACTATGCTCCTGTTAGCCTAGAATAAATCATTAAAAAAAAGTTAAATGGTGCAAGGCCCCAGGGTTCCTCACCTGTCCACCAGTTCCTTCATGCCCTCCCTGTCCCTCTCCAGCGGTTGGTCGTGGTCGTCTGCCAGGGGAGTGCCCGTCTGCCGGTAGATACACCGCACCAGGTATCGAACCTCCGACCAGTGGTTCTGCAGCTGCTGAGACTCCCGCTCTGACTCTGCTGAAACCTCCCTGTAAGACGGAAACAATCAAGAGGGTTCATCTGGCACTCATACATACAGGTACAGGTACAAGCAGCTAAATGATGGCAATGAAAACTTTTTTTATTTTATTACCGGTAGGTCTTTAGTGTAATTTAACTTTTGAAAAGACTTAACTGTATTAATTTTCCTATTCATTTTCCTATTCAACTACTACAAAACATTACCATCCATAAACGACTGTTTATGGTAATTGAAACACAAAATGAAAACAAAGACGATGTGTATTGCCAACAGAATGTAGGTATCATCAGGATCGAATGAAATTTGTAATTTGTTATTTTATTAATTAAACCAAAAGGTTGTTTCTTTAAATACATTCATGTAAGTGAAGACAAGATGTGTGGGACCTACTGTATATCTGTTCTCTATGTTGACTGTTCTTCTCTATGTGTGCAGATTTGCAGAAGGGCTTTATTGATTACACCCAGAGTGTACAAATATAATGTATGATAAATAATGGTAATGACCACATGCGACGAAATGAACAGCAGGATTAAGTATAATCTTGTGGCCCTAGTCATGAACTCATGAAGGTCACAATAACATTCAAACTTCCATCATACACAAAAGATTGTGCAACTGTCTCCTCCAATGTAGGGAGGCGTCTCCATGCAAATTTCTCACATTTTCCAAAAATATTAAAACTATTATCGCCATTCGTTGAATGAACTGCATAGTGCTTAAAATGTGCTGTAAGTGACTACAAAATGTTTGTTTAAAACAGGGGTATTCAACAGGTGGTCAACAAAGTGGGAGTGATTGGTGTAGGCAGTGAGGTGCTACGACAGTGTTTCTGACACATTCAGACAGACATTGAGCCAATTATAGTATGATGATGATGATTTGGCCATGGATCCCCATGTGAGAAGATGTTGTGCCAGGGTCCCTCATAAGAGAACATTTGTCAACATTAGATAATATTTTACAAAAGTAGCTTATCACACAAGCCATTTTCAAATAGTTGAAAACTGTTGCCAGGGACCCCTGGAACTCTCTCTAGGACCCCTTGTGGTCTCCAGAGCCAACTTTGAGAACCAGTGTCCTGTGTTACTGGGTCTTGACTGACCTTCTCTCATTGCAGGCCTCACAGCTGCACACCGTCTCGGTGGCGGTGGTGGTCAATTGGGTGGCGAGGTCAGGGCCGCCGGGGAGCATGGGTAATGTAGGTGGAGCGGTGGTCATTCGGTCTCCTGCAGTGGCCTCCTGTCCCAGGCTTCCATTAGCCACTGGCATGTGCAAGAGGAAGTCCTGGCTCTGTTGGACAAAACGCAAACGTTATTTAATCCATCAAGTTTTAAGTAACATAAACGTTTGTACTTTGATTTTAATGCAGCAAACCAGTGTCTCTCATAACCTCACGAGTAGGGCAGAGCGACAGGACTTCAACTCACTATCAAGATTATTTTATATGTATACCTCGATTTAGATTTAAAAAAGAAAACTAGTGGAAACAGCTGGACAAGCTCACAGTGTGTCGCAGCGTGACATGTTGTGAAGTATAATACAGGTATAAGTAGTTAAGCAGACCAACAGGTTGAAAAGGTAAAGGCGATGGTAAAGGCTTGTGCACGGGTTTGCCCAATGTGGCCCATGACTTGAAACAAGTTGGACACCCAATTGACACACCTCTTCAAAAGTTGAACTATTTTCTACTCAAGGTGCTGCCGGGCCAAACTGAAAGGGCTTCGAACGTGGGGTGTGGCACTTTGAAGACGAGCACTACTAGTGCCAGTGGTGCTCTGATAGTTTACAAAGTCAATGTAGTGATACCACAATATAAAAAATACTCTGTTATATTAAGTAATGGTCCTGTATTCAAAATGTGTCTTTAGTAAAACTGCAAAGGTATTGGCATCAACATATACTTAACACGAGGAACACAAGGGTGTAAATTAGTACCCTAGCCCGCCAAACACGAGAGTCTCGTGAACCAGGGTTTACATTCTTTAATCCAAGTTTTAATCGTATCGTAGCTAATTTTGCTAACACATCAACACAGAGTGGGACACTGGTTGCGGCCATTCTGAAGGTGTGTGCGCATCCACTTGCATTATTTGTAAGCCCTGCCTTCAAAGGCCTGTATCTCAGAAACGACATTGAGGGGCAGTTTCTGGCCCAGACAAGCGTTTTCAACGGCCTGTAGCAGGCACTGTGATACTCGTGGTCGGCTTTATCCACCATCGACCGAGAGAACAACAGCCGGTGAAGACACCACACACAGTTTGCACAGTTTTACACAGCAGTTTGTCACAGGAACATGCGATTACGGATATTTAGCTCTTCAAAGTAAGTGTTACGCACGATAAAACCTTGGCAATATGCTATCGAGGGATTAATTAATGCTGGCGGGAAATGGGTTTAAAAGTACCAAAGTAAAAGTACTACCATCAACTTTCTTACTAATGATACAAAGTGCTTAATTAGAAACAATATAGCAGCAGTGCAGCAATTGTACAACAAATTGAGGATTTTACAAGACCATTATGGTTTATTTAAAGTAAAAGATAATAAAAGATAATACTGTATATTGTTTGCTTCTTAGTTTATCTGTGATCCTCGTTTGAGGCACTACAATGCATCTCTGCATTCTATGATCCTCGTTTGAGGCACTACAATGCATCTCTGCATTATATGTATGTGATTACCTAGCTTCTGGATAAGAGTGCCTGCTAAATATCTACTCTAAATTGTAATTTGTACTTAGTTCATTTCTACCACTGACAAGCGCTCATGAAGACAGGCACCGGCAGCCCCCATCTGTCTTTGTGTCCATGCTGTGTTCTTGTATTCTGTCTGCTCCACTTCCTCCACTGTCTTTACACCTAAAGTAATGAGTTGCGTTCAGTCACTTGTTCTGTCTGTGGACTCATTCGCTACTGAAGAAATCGCAGGACTTTTTAGCACAGCAATGTAGTGTGTGTACTTGCATGAGTGAGTGAGTGAGTGAGTGCGTGCGTGCGTGCGTGAGTGAGAGAAAGAATCAGAGAAATAAGGACGAGACATGAACATAATCTGTACATTATGGCACAGTTTATTATTATTAATTTCAAAGATTAGTATTTGAATGCATATTTTATGTATACGAGTTATGCTGTCTTCACACAGGCAGATGCAAAGATAGTCTAGTGTGACCGACCCAAAACAAAGAAAAATCTTAACTAGGTACAGACTCAGTGAGCAGTCTCGCGATCGAGAAAGGCCGTCATAGGCAGACCTGTATCCCGAGAGAAGACAGACTATGCACCCACTGCACACTAAATGAAGTGGAAACCGAGCTACACTTCCTAACCATCTGTCCATTGTACCAAGACATCAGAGACACATACTTCCCACAGATTACAACCACACACGGAGATTTTGAAAACATGACCAACTAGAAAAAGTGCCCTTCCGGGCACAGGTCTCCACCAGGTTATCCACAGATCCGTGCAGTTAGAGGTAAAAACACTTTTCGGCCAGTTATAGTGCCACCTTGAGGCTGAGTTGAAATTGTTCATGTGGCATTTCGTCCTCGGCCTAGTGGGAATGTGGGTGCACAATTTCACGGAAATCACGCGATGTGTTCATGATTTGCAGCATTTTGTTTGAAACTGAGCACTCCTGTGAACTTTGGAAGCCAATCTTAACCAATCAGGATGGAGTCTGATAAATCTGAAAGACCCGTTTCGTTGAATGGCTCTAGAGAGACTGTGTACCAATTTGCGTGATGTTTGGACAAAATCTGTAGGTGTACTGTGCAAAAACTTGTTTTGCACAAAGCGGCCTCCTGGTGGCGCTATAACAGGCCGTTCTGGAAAGTTTGGGGCAGAGGTTCATGGTTGGCATCCAGGGAGTGTGTGTGCAAAATATGGCATTGAAAAACTTGTTTTGCACAAAGCGGCCTCCTGGTGGCGCTATAACAGGCCGTTCTGGAAAGTTTGGGGCAGAGGTTCATGGTTGGCATCCAGGGAGTGTGTGTGCAAAATTTGGCATCGACCGGGTTAACGGTGGCTGAGATTAGCTGTTCACGGACACACACACGGACACACGGACGGACGGAGTGCAAAACATACTCTCCCCACATGCCTTCGGCCTGGTGGAGACAATGACAAAAAACTCCCATATCTGCTGGGTGAAGTACAACAATGTGCAAACACAGCAGCAAGATTTGTGAGTTGCTGTGATAGGAGAAGGATATCAAATGGAACACAACCACCGTAAAGACTAATCATTGTGTATATTCCTGCACTATACCTGCATCGAGTGATCTTGGTACATAGAAGTTGATCTATTGAAGATTCTGACAAAGTACATAATTTTTGTTTTGATTGTATTGCTGTATTGTTGTATTGTTCTTTCTGCTTTGGCAATGTAAACGTATGTTTTCTCATGCCAATAAAGCCCTTTGAATTGAATTGAATTGAAATTGTCTACCATTATTTTTTTAATGGAAGCCAGCAACGTGAATCTACAAAGCAAATCTGACGTTTGTAGCTGCTACAAAAGATACAAATTGAAGTTGAGCTGGGTTCAACTTCCAGATGCAAAGCTACAACTGTAGCTCCATGACATCACATTTATGTAGATTACTCGTACACATTTTATCCATACATCACACAATTCGGTATACACCATCTCCAGTCATGTGATCAACACGGATCTGCACCATTTCCCATCTTCCATCCTGATTGGCTAAGATTGGCTTCCAAAGCTCACACGATTGGTCCGTTTCGAACAAAATGCCACAAAGCACAGTGTGCAATTTCCATAAAATTATACCTCACGCAAATCGGTACACATGATCTCTGTAGTCATGTGATCAAGACGAGTCTGTTGGATTTGTCAGATTCTACACTTGATTGGCTAAGATTGCCTTCCAAAGTTTTCAGGGGTGGCCCGTTTTGTACAAAATGCTGCACATGTCCTGCATGCTCATCCAGAATTATATCCTCAGAGATGCTATGAGTAATCTGGCTCTGCATTTCCTCAACAAAATGAAGAAGATTGTTGCAAAAACCAAAAACAAACAAAAAAACATGTTTATATCACTCCTAAACATTTAGCCAAACATCACACACACTCCTATCCTCCTGGTGGAGACCTGTGCCCAGAAGGGCACTTTTTCTAGTTATTTTTATCCCCACCGCTTTTGTCAACCAATATGGGTGACTGGAGGATGAACTTATTTTCGCCAGCAGCCAGGGGTGCCATTCAGATGATTCCATTGCATAACGGTGTCATGTGCTGAAAACAGTCCATCTACAAGCTCAGAGAGGAGATGGTCAGTCTGCAATGCATCCTCCCACAGTACAGTTAATACAACTACCGGTAATCAATTTAATCTATAATATAAGCAAAGAAAATCTTCCATAATTTAATAAACGAAAGGTTTGGGCCGAGTCACATCTACGTACGTTGCACCGCCGATCCGACCCGTATGTCTGAGTCATAGTATCGGGGGCGTTTTTAAAGTAGCTGTACCCATTTGTCTGTGTCCCTTTTGTGCCCATATATGGAGATCTCTGTATCTGTCCGTCTGTCCGTCTACCCGTGTCGGTTTTATGCTCTTACTGTACTTAGAATCTGTGTCCGTGTTATATGGAGATCTCTCTATCCATCAGTCCTTGATTCCCTGATGTCATCCGTATATGACCATATATGGCATGCACATATATGTCGGATTGGCGGTTCTGCACCATATTATATCCTAACTACTCGGCAGGGGGTGAAAATCTCAGATCTACATTACAAGCTCAGCACACATCGTATCGTGACTCTTTGTGAGCATTCCCACTGTTTTGTCACACCATTAAGTGCTTAATCCATTTGTTTATATATCAAAATCATGTCATCATTTTATTAATTGAACAATTTATAGTTCAAATCGGCAACTCTGCAATACTTGGTGCGTATTACAGAGTACACAGTAATGGGGCTTCTCGTATGTCTATGCGTCAGAGTGCAGGGGTCATCACCATGTGCTGAGTGTGTAGGGTCCATTTGGTTCCATTCCATGTACACTCTGAGTTAAGGGGTCCTTGCAAATAAAACATTTGAGAACCACTAGTACTAATGTGCTAATGTGCCATAGTGTCGTAGTCAGTTTAAATCAGCATCATACATATTCAGAAGAAAACATGGAGAGTTCACGTTCAGGAATAGGGTATTATGATCAAAATAAGATTATAATGGTGTATAAAAACGAGAAACTAAATATAGCCACGGACAAGACCAAGTCTTTGCCATGGACACTATTGATGACCCCTGTGTCAGAGACGCATCCTGGACCTCATCTCTCCAGTGATATCAGCCTCGTTGATCTGATTTAAAAAAAGGAAGCCTGCCCTCCAGTCTAATGATGAAACCAAATCAGGTTATCTCTTCATTTTAGGAAGACAATTCTGGAAAATATGAAAAGTCTTAGTTGCTGCTGAGACAACGGAATGTACAGTATGTGTGAGGACTGCGGCATAATATTTCATGTTTACGTTTAGTGTTTTTTGCATGCACCGCCCCATGCGCGCGGTGCAATTATAAAAAGGGGTACAAAACACATTTGGGGAGGTGGGGGGGACACAAGTCTAAAATAACTTGTGTACACATCTGTGAGAACTCAATGGCTAAGAAAATGACTACCAAAAAATATTTTAAAAACATATTTTAAAATAAATCGCCTATGGTTTGTCACCACCGGCACTTAACTTTTCTTTCTTCTTCTAATACTGTCCATGTGCGCGTGTGCGTGTGCGCGATATGTGTGGCGGAGAAAGAGATCTCTCCTCAACGATACAAAGGCATGTCACCAAAGCCCCAGTCAGTCAACCACTTCTTTTCTATAAAAAGGGCAGGTTGATAAGACACAAGTTCTACTCACACAGGGCGTGTAACAAATCACAGCCAAAAACCACACCATTCCATGCACACCACTAGAAAGAAAAGAAAGTCTGTGTTCTGGAAAAGAAAGAGATAAACTGCCTTCTGTTGAATCACAAGATTTGTCTGCACTTAAATTAGCCATGGTCTTATGAAGACATGCTGAGAATAGACTTGGATTACTAGTATAAAACAAAGCTCAAGTGGGTTCAGGGAACACCCAGGGGTCCTCGAGGGGGTTCCAGAGGGTCCCCAACAGGGAACACCCATGGGTCCTTGAGGGGGTTCCAGAGGGTCCCCAACAGGGAACACCCAGGGGTCCTTGAGGGGGTTCCAGAGGGTCCCCAACTAAATCAGGGTCAGTGGCCAAATACATATCAATTTAGTGGTCCTTCTTGACTTGAAAATGTCTGGGAAGCAGTGCTTAGAGTTAATCAATTTAATTTGACTATAAAGAATAATCATTTCTAATAGAATTGAGGTTTGATTTTTATTCAGTAGCAAAAATTAATAAATAGTCACTCTACAAGCTTACAAGGCACCTTGAAGCGAGGCACCTTGAAGCGAGCTTGTAGAAATGAAGTTGCAGTGTCACCCAGCATATGGCTAATGCTCAGGGGCCCTTCGACAAGTATACTAGCCTAGGTGGACCGGGAGGTGAACTAAAGAGCTTCTGATGTGATTGCACGACGGCTTCTAGCTACACCACAATAGCTTTACCCCAAAACAAACAGACAAAAAATGTGTTTAACCGTTCCCGGCTCCGCCATCTGTGAGGTCTGCTGAAGTGTGAACTGAAAGAGTGGAGTCATTTTCACCCCACATGGAGTGCAGTGCCCGGTATGGAGTCGGTCGGACCCGCGGTTGTCCACAAACACCACAAAAGGCTCTGGTCAGGCTCTGCCAGTGGGCCTAATTAGCCCAAGTGCGCTCACCTGTGCAATTCCCAGCCTCTGCCTCAGCCAATTGATTGCCATGGCAACCCCACACCTGCCAATTGATTACTTAACCAGTCCACTTTTCAGTCAGTTTGCACTCTTTAGACACAGGTAGACAAGGATACAGAGATCTCCATGACAGGCAGATACAGAGATCTCCATGTGGGACACAGACAGACAGTTACAATGGGTGCTATGACGCCAGGTATTGCATACTACAGAGATCTCCATAATACAATATGGGCACAAAAGGGACATAGACAGATAGTTAACGGGTGCTATGACAAGTTGACAACGGGTATTATAATTAGGTTCCCAAGTGGCATCGTTCTCAAGTAGGCCGGTGGCCGACGGGCACGTACAGGTCTAGTAAGCATTAAGAATAGCATTGATTGCAAGACCAGGGGGGACATCAACATGGAACAGGCTACTTTGTGGTAGCACCTGTGCAATCTGTTTAAAATAAGATGGCAAGGGAGGAGAAGGCAGGCACTAATCATTAAGTAGGCGGCAGGACTCAATGGCTCTGTTGCAGCTGTGTATGTATGCGAGTGAGTGAGAGATAGATGTGTCAGAGATTTTTTTTTTTTTTTTGCAATACTCATCTAACCACCATGTCCTGTAAAATCCATCAGATACTTTTAATTATAACCATATAAGCTCAAACATGAGTTAAACGCTTCAAAATGTTTTATTTGGGAATCATCCTCCTACTATGAGTCCCGGGATGAAATACATCGCCAAACCATTCATCTAACCAACCTTACAGTAAACATTATTTATTTTAGCAACATTTTGAATGATACAATTCCAAATGATAGAGCCGGGTGAGTCAACACTTATCGTTTTGTGCCACCTGCTCTCATCAAGTCAACAAATAAAAGGTTCAAGCCATACATACATAAAAGCCTAAAAGGAGTCTCCCCTCTCTGTCTCTTGTCGTTTACAATGGAAAGGTCAGACTGTTCCTGGTATCAGCCAGCAATGAGGGCTTAAGTGTGTTTTTAGGTCTCAGAGTATCAAAAACAGTAACGCAACAATTCAACTTCTTACAACAGTGAGGCCTTTCCAGTGGTCTCATAGCAACAACATGACCACAATGTCCTACAGTACACGCATCTGTATAGTGCTTCTTTAACCCATTAAAATCAGGAAAGCATCTGTGTCCGTTTTTGGGCATTAAATAAATGGCAGAAATACAAGCTCATTGGGCGGCATGAAGTGGCGAAGGTGCCAAGTGGATACAGTCTCGTCCATTGTCTGACTGGACACAGCTGTGTGATTGCAAGACATAACATACTAGATTCTAAAGGGCTCTGTGACATGCATGACTATATTCTGAGGTGAAGCGCAGCTATAATCTATAATCTTTCAATGGGTCTGACTCGTATGAATTAATTAAGATATGGTAAACCATCGGACAGTGCACTCAGTCTTTGTATAAAGGAATTCCGTTCACTCCATATGTTAATGCTACTCACAAAAGTAGAAGGCATTCATTAAAGGACAACTTTAGTTTTTTTCAACCAAGGTTCATGTTTTAGGTTGTTATTAGAGAAACTAAAAGGTGAGTGTTCATTTTCTTTCATTTGCTGCTTTCTTTTGTTTTGGGTATTTTAGCAGTTTTTGACAGGGGGCGGGGGCATTCGAGCATGGGGCTAAATATGTATTTTTTTACAAAATATGATGGCAATTTATATTTTTATTATTTACTATAGTCCTACTAGACCCCAAGAAATTACATCTGACCACAAAAGATCACAGGATCTATTGAATGTGACAAACTGACATATTGAGCCTATACACAAAGTATAAGCCTTCCCCCATGTAGGTAGATCACATTCAGTAGATCCTGTGATCTTCTGTGGCCAGATGTAATTTCCTGGGGTGTATTAGGACTATAGTAAATAATACAAAAATAAATCACCATAAAATGTTGTAAAAAAAATACATATTTAGCCCCATGCTCGAATGCCCCCGCCCCCCTGTCAAAAACAGCTAAAATCCCTAAAACGAAAGAAAGCATCAAATGAAAGAAAATAAACACTCACCTTTTACTTTCTCTAATAACAACCTAAAACATGAACCTTGGTTGAAAAAAACTAAAGTTGTCCTTTAAAGGCAGGAGAAATTAATGTTTGTCCCACTACCACCAGACAGGATAAAAATGTAAAAACTGATCCGCTATGAGAATGTACATGCTTACCAAATGGACCCTGATCCAGTCATACTTTTCTTACTAAAATGTGTTGCTCTCCAAAATGTCCGATTTAGTCTATAAATTCACGTTGTGAGCTTGTAGATTGGCTATTTTCAGCAAGTGGCAGAGTCAAATTAATTAATTAGTATAATGGTGAGGTAGCCTACTATATTACTGTGACATCTTGTCTCCACTCACTGGAGCTCATTCAAACGTGTATCTCCAACACAACTATCACAAAGTTATACAATAGCTATAGTCAAATGTTGGAAAATGTAGTCTTTGATGATGGCGAGTAAATAATCCAATCCGGTAGGAATAATTTCTTACAAGGATCCCTGGCAGATAAGTCTTAATACAATATAATTGCCAAACAATAACTAAAAACACATGAACAAATGACATCATCAACTTGGAATGGGCGTTATCCCTCTCGAGTAAAATATGAACCATTTGTAAAATAAATAAAATATTCGTTTTGTTGTTTTCTTTAGTTATAGAGGGCAATAATAATGTATTAAGGCATGCCTGGCTAATTAGCCAAAGATCCTTTAATGTTGGTTAAAGGTATATTCAGTGATTTCACTCAAAAAACCTTAGGTTTCGTTTTTGGCTGTGGGACCCAGCCTTTCGTCCAATCAGGATAGAGAGTCAAAAACGAAACCTAAGGTTTTTTGACCCCCAGGGGTTAACTGGGGACAGGGAGGAACTCCTTATATGGCCAGCACACTCTATAGTAGGGAGGATTATCACAACAAAACAAAAAAATAAGTGATATTTGAATTAAGTGAAATCACTGAATATACCTTTAAACAGTTGACCATGGCCATCTCTAGTGATAAATACAAATATATAATAAATGAATGTGAAATGACTCATTTGTATCCAGACAAGTGACCTTTGTGCCCGGACAAGCAAAGTGGTAAATGTACACACTGACCCTACCCCCAAAAAATATATTTTTCTATTCATCAAAAACACTAATCAAGGGAATTGCTAAGAACATTTCACGGCAGATGCAGCCCTCCTCCCCAGGCCAGTTATAGCCAGTCACTCACCCCCAGCGACTGCTCCAGTGTGGCGTGACGATCCTCTTTCTCCACAGTGCGGCGGCAGTCGGGGCACACCCACAGGGGCAGCTGGAGGGCGCTGGGCGTCTTGGCAGGCTGCGACGAGCCGTTCTGGCCGGGCAGCCCTCCGGTGTCTGCCTGAAGGATGCTGTCTTTGCGTTCACACCGGCACAGGAGGCAGCGGTCTCCGGCCGTGTATGGAGCCCGCTGGTTCAGGCCAAAGGTGAATGGAGTCTAGGGGAATGGAATAGACGCAGAGAGACGGAGAGAGAGACAGAATGTTTTGAGCTTGTGTATTTGTTACTTTTGTGTGACACTTTAGAATGATCAAGTAAGGCGTTACTTCAAGAAAAGACACAAAAATGGAGATAAGATTTCTGCCTGACAGCAACGATATAATAATATTGATAAGAAATACTCCAAAACAAGCAGTCTCAAGTCCGACCAAATATTCTACAAAATATAATAAAATATATTTCCTTTTATGCCAAGCAGCAAACTAAACTTTGACTAATCTGGTTTACAGTAGAATTTACATGACTGCAAAGACAAAACGTGGAGAGGACTGTACGGCAGAATCATTCCGATATTGTGTGAGCCAACAAGTCCGTTTAGAGAGACTATAATAACATAAGATGTATCAAATAATAACATCCATGCATTATACATAATGCTAATCGCTTCGCTGCATCTTGCCAATCTATCTCCATAATACCACAGTTGGACATTGCACATTTGAATTACTGCATTTGCAGCAGAATAACGCCCATAAAACATCACACCATGCACGTGAACAAGGGCAGGGAAAATGAAAGAGAAAATTAAGTAAATTAAGATTAATGTGTGGTTAAGGAATATAGATTACCTGCAGAACACCGGAGAAGTCAGCATTGACGGGCCCTTCCGTAAACTGTGGCGTAACGTTACTGTTCATCTGAACCTGGGGGAGACACACGCAACTCCATGTAAGACCACAGCACAGACATTAGCATCAAAGGAACAGATCAATTATCTGTCCCAGGAATGTCAGCCATTATAACAACATGGTAGTGTATGTCATGATTTAGGAATAGTACACAGTTCGCCTCAGTGAACTTGCGTTTCATTCATTTTGGGGCTACTTCTCCTATGCTGAGCTGCAGGTCAAATTCCACATAGTGGCTTAATGGTCCGAGTTCAGCAGTGTCATAGCAATGCAATGTAGGGTAGTCAAAGCTATATGGTCAGAATTTAGAAACTGGTGATGTATTGACAACGTTGGTCAACAAACAATTATGCTTTAATGTTTTGATAGTGGTTCTCAAACGTTTAAATTTCACAGACCCTCACATTCATACACAATAGGCCACAGACCTCTGTTTGATTAGAGTTTGTCTGAGACCCCACGTCAACCCCTTTCTGAGATAATTACAGAATTCCATAAATGTTTAAAGTCTCTCTATGCTGTACTGGGGAGTTATCAGTGGAGCATGTTCAGAATAGTCACTCCTATAGACCAGAGATCAGAATGTTTGAATGATTGTGAATGAACGGGTATTTCCGGGTAGACAATATACAGCAATACCGTAAATAAAGTGTCCAGGACATTAGCTATGTTTACTTTGTCAACCTGTGATTTAGAACAAAAAAATATATATATATAAAATAGTCAATAAACATAACAAAGTGTCCTGTTGTTGCATAAATGAATGAATAATGCTTCAATGCAACATCCTGGGAATGCTACTTTGACAAAGACTGATATGATGCAGTGTCTCACTGTCTTTATAGATATCAGCAAATTTAATTAAAAAGGGGCTCAAATCAAAATTATATTTATTTTCTTTTGAATGGCAACTTTAAATTCTGAAGATGCCGTTATATAAATGTTATGACACTTTACGATGCAAAAGAGCACCATCTTCTTTCATTTTAAATATTTGTCAGATTTCAGACGTCTTCCTCAGAGCCTGCTACCCTGCATGAGAAGAACCATGAGAACGGTTGGATGGAACTTACACCCGCCTTCTAATGAGAGCGCAAAATCTGTCTTGGAAGAGCCACCCGCACCCATCGACTAATCTAATATACGGCAACCTTCCCCGTGTTTCTTCACTAGTCCGATCCAGAAGAACAGTTTACCGGGCCACTGCTACAGAGCGCTGACAATGAGCTTATATCTTCCCTTCTTCTCTGGAATCCTGCCTCAAAGCAGACCAGAGGTAGAAAACTGTCGGCAATGAAGGGCCGGAAAATCTGGCGTGGCATTGTGAAATCCATGATCTCGACCGCTGTCGGAAAATGATGATGCATGAGAACGGCAGGGATTTCTCTGACTGGTGACATTTGTACACTCTCTTCTGAGGTGTACATTCACTAAAAAGCGCAGATATACAAGATTATGCTTGGCTACTTTCAGCAAAGACATCATAAGAGATAGGTACCAGAAGAAAAGACTGTCATGCATAAACATCAGCACAGTTAGAATAGCCTAGCGGAAGCTGTAGCATATGAAGAAAACCATGACAGGGCTAAGTTTAGTCCTCAGACTCCTCACTAAAAGTACATTTTGTTGCCGTCGGGCAGAAACCTCGTTAATCCATATTTAAACTTTGTGTGTGTGTGGGGGGGGGGGGGGGGTCGTAAATGAATGCCCTACTTGATATAACAATAACTCACAAAAGCATCAAACGTATTAGATGTACAAGCTCGAAACAAATTTTTGCGCTTGTAGATCTGCTACTTTTGCTATTTTTGAATTAGAATTCTGAAAAGAGTTTGACAGATCGAGTTTTCCACCAACCAGATCATTTGGTATCATTATGCTACGGAGGGGGGAAAAAAAGTCTAAAAACTGATTTGAGTGAGTGAATTTGCTCACTTATCACTACCTATAAAAGTACCCATCATCATCATCACTATTATGTAACATCATGATCAAACTGTATCATAATAATGTATTATTTTATGTTTTCATGTAGTGTGATTGTTCCATCCGTTTTATTATTGCACACCTGCCCAGGAACTGCAGTTGAAAATTAGCTTTGAGCTCAATTTTGTACAATGCAACAAAACGGTTTAAGTTTGAATTGTGTCACTGTCAAATAAACAGAATAAAGTCAAACTAAAACCATTGTCAGCATACATTGGTATTTGGTATACCTTCATTTTTCACGGCACATGGTATTAAAACAGGAATGATGCCAGAGGGCCCACCAGGGGTCCAAATTGGACACCGTCTAACTCTGAGAAGTGTTTGCTACCAATTGATCTATTTGCCCACATACATTTGGTAAAACTGTCAAGTGTTAAATTAAAGCTGCTATAAGCAATAATGTCAAAATTGTAATGATTATTTATTTACGCTCCAAAACATTTGTCTCTGTGACACATTTGAATGCAATCTGCATTCAAAGATGTTCCTAGAAGCTTTGTCATTGGTCGAAAAAGAACCTGGTTGCAATGACTAACCAATCAGGAAGCAGACAGGCAAATCAACCAATGACAAAGCTTCTAGGAAAATCTTTTAATGCAGATTGCAGAGACTACAACTTTGTTGGGAGCGTTCTACCCATTGCTGGCTGTCGGAATAAAATAAAAAAAAAGGTAATTAAAATGTTGACATATTATTGCTTATAGCAGTTTTAATATATATATTTTATGTAGCAGGTGTGGCCTAGTGCATATTCAACTGGGGGTGCTTGCAAAGGGCCTTCTGGCTCTTTATCAGACTCTGAGTCTGAGGATGAAGACCTTGCTGTTGGATGTGCCATTGCATTACACTTAAAGGCTGCAGTACAGTGTTATTTCATGAATATATTCATGAAAGCAGTTCAAGAAACCACTAGGTCATCAGCAGCACTGTGCACGCCATTTCAGTCAACATCCTCCACCAAGTTATCAAAAATAGCAAATATTTTGTAGGTGCAATCTATATACAACTTTGGCTCTTGCTTTAGTAATTGTAGACGTCTTTGCAGCAACCATATTGTGGTCACTAAAACCTACAGGAGGTTAAGAAATTGTATTTGAGCACCCGGTACATTAGCATCATAGAGTAATAAAAGGATAGAGACCGAACCGGAGCGTTAGCCTCAGAGGAGCTCCGTCAGAGACAGAACAGTGTCTCAGAGGAGCTCCGTCAGAGACAGACAGTCTCAGATGAGCTCCGTCAGAGACAGACAGAGTGTCAGAGGAGCTCCGTCAGAGACAGAACAGTCTCAGAGGAGCTCCATCAGAGACAGACAGAGTGTCAGAGGAGCTCCGTCAGAGACAGACAGAGTGTCAGAGGAGCTCCGTCAGAGACAGAACAGTCTCAGAGGAGCTCCATCAGAGACAGACAGAGTGTCAGAGGAGCTCCGTCAGAGACAGAACAGAGTCTCAGAGGAGCTCCGTCAGAGACAGACAGAGTGTCAGAGGAGCTCCGTCAGAGACAGAACAGTGTCTCAGAGGAGCTCCGTCAGAGACAGACAGAGTCTCAGAGGAGCTCCGTCAGAGACAGACAGAGTGTCAGAGGAGCTCCGTCAGAGACAGAAGAACAGAGACGCCTAGTGGGATTTATACTTAAATGCAGTATCGATGTGATCATGTCGTCGCTGTCGGGTGGAAACCAAAACTGTTACTTTTCAGAGTTCAAATTCCAAAATAGCAGATAGTGACACATTTTGAGCTTGAGGTTCTGCTTTCATGTTACTTTTGTGTATTTCATTGTGTATGTCTTTGTAACGTTGTTTTTGAAGAGTGCTTTATAACATGTATGAAAATTATTATTAACTCAGCCACAACAAATGGAAGATGGGAGATATATTGATAATATTGCATCGCATCGTTATTTTGAGGCAAATATTGTGTATCATATTGTTAAGACTCAAGAGTGTATCGCGACGACCCTAACTAACACAATATGAATGTAATTAGCCAACACCATCTTATTTAAGTCGTGTATCTTGTTCCATATGCTACAGATGTGCAATTACCAAGCCCTTTTTGGGAGGTTTAAATGGCTCTGTGTCATTGTTTGGGATAAGAGCTGCCTGGCTCTTGAAGACAGACATAGTTCAGGAATGCTTTCTGGGTTTGATTATCAGCTTGGTCTAAAATACCTCAGCACTGCAGTCAGCCAGTGGTGCTGTTTGTAAACATTGGAGTAAAACAGACCAGGTTTTTTGTATTTAAGATGAGGGTAAGAAACTTGCAAATTGGTTATTAATGTTCCATCCAAAAATCTAACTCTAAGAACTTACACTGTGTGTGAATTGTTATAACCCCAATATGATTTATACAAATATACTAACAATCACGGATTGGGCTAATACATGACACAGCTTAGATGAGTTCCTGAGGTTTATAATAAACACCGGACCGTTCAGGACCATTCATAGTGGTTCATGGTGAACACGATCCAAACAAGCAAAGGCCTGAATTAACGTCAACTAACTAGTAGCCAACAAGCTAGCTTTGTGTATTTTTTCCCTGCCCTGTGCAAGCAGTATCAGGCTGTAGGCCGGTTCTACAGAACCAGACGTTGATTTAGAACATCATAACAAGGTTAAATGGCCATTAAGGGACGCATATGATGTCGAAGGCGTTGGCTCGTTTAATAAAAAACACAAGTAAACGTCTGAACAATGTAAAGTTGTGTTGGGTTTCAGCTAGCTGCAGTCGCTAAAGACTGCAGTCATAACATTTTAGGCCAGGGATAAACTCGACAGCCACGGGATTAGACAAAAGCCAGCGTGGTGTAACTGCATATTAACTAGCAGGTTAACATACTAGTCATTAAAGTAAAATTAATCAACTACTACTGCTACATAAACCAGTATCTTGGTGGTTAGCTAGCCGTCTCCCTGGCTGCTCTAGCCTCTATCCCACCTCAGCTGTTGGCATATCAACCAAGGATGTATCAGAGATGTCACAACTAAGCGTCATGTATCGGAAGACCCGTACCGGTTGCTTAATAATAATAATTCATAATACTTATAACAGTAATAATAAGTGTTGTAAGTAACTTCGTTCATTACCCCTATTGCTTGATAACATTCATAGTTATAGTCGGGCATTAGGCCTACACAAACTACCGGGTGTGGTGTGACGTCACAGGCTTATCCTTGCCAATTTTTCCGTGTCGTATCCTCAGCCCAAGGCCCGCTTGGCTGCATCAGTGTGTGTGTGTGTGTGTGTGTGTGTGTGTGTGTGTGTGTGTGTGTGTGTGTGTGTGTGGTGTGTGTGTGTGTGTGTGTGGTGTGTGTGTGTTGTTATCATGCCGTTGTGTGCGGGGTGTTGCAAAGCCCCGCACAGCGCACACACACCACACACAGTAGTGGCACCGCAACCGGCCCCGCACACACCGGGCTCTTACCTCTCCGTTAAGGCCCATGAGGGATCCCACACTCCCGTTCCCCCCGGCGATGACCGCCGGCGGCAGGAAGCTCACTGCGGAGGAGGAGGACGCACCGGGCGTTGCGGATCCCCCCACCAGCAGGGCCGAGGCACCGACGCCGGCCTTGCCGGCGCCGGTGCTGCACACAGCGGACACACTGCCGCTGCTGCTGCCGCTGGTGCCACCGCCCCGCTTGTTCTTCCTGCGCTTAGCTCCTCGCTTAGCGTCGGTCGGACTCATCTTTTTGTTTTCTCCAACGAAAACAACGGAGACAACTCGCCGCCCGGTGTTGGCAGGGTCTCGGCTGGAATGTCTGGCCGGAATCCTCGCGCGTAGTCGGAGGATAGCGGTTTTATTAGACTCTAAACAACGACAGACACTCGCTACTAAAGTGCAAGCCCGACTTGATAGATTCCAATATGGCCGGCTCTGACTGGACTCTTCGGGCTCGAGAGCTTGCGTTGCAGCGCAAGTGCGGCCCCCTCCCCTCCCGGGGATTATGGGAAATGAAGTTTTGTGGCGGTAGAAACGCCCAAAAGTAAAATACAAAGTACATTTTAATTGTAATGTAAATTAATAATATAAGGCGACAGCCGCGACACGTGAAGAAGAAAATAGAAAAAGTAGCCTATAATTAGGCATAATTGGTTTATGCATGATTGGTACAAAACTAAAAGTAAGTAGGCCTAGCAACAAATACAATATTTCCCCTGCATGTAGTGGATAAGAAGTGTAACAATATTGAAAAATGGAAGTATGACTAGTCTCAAAATTGTAGTAGCCTACAGTACTAGTATATCTCATCTTATCTTATATTTTTTGTAGAAACATTCAGGGTATGTTTCAGGTCTACAGACAAATAATGCGCATTTTGGTCAGCACCTTTGGGCAAGTGGCTATATGGCCGAATTTAGCCCAAGCCTTGGGCTAAAAGCATTAGTTTTGGCCCAAGGAGTGTTTTCGTCCAAAACTAATGCTTGGAATGGGTTCAGAATCATGAATGAAAACCCTAGTTTGGCCTAGTTTGGTGTGAATAGAGCACAGAAGTCTGACATCACTGAACTAGAGGGTGCTATGCCCAGCGTAATTTTTTCTCTTGACATCCCATAGAGGAATCTTAGATTGCGTGTAATATAATAACTGTGTTCTTATAGGCACCGCGGTCTCGTGTGCAGATGCGTAGCTTGAAAAAGCTGACCACAATCCAGCTCTTGCCCATGGGGGGGGGGGGACTACCCTTAAATCAGACCTCCCGTTGATCTGGCCTGTACTGCGGTTACAAATCACCTGTGGCTTCCTGTGAGTTTAGGGTTAGGTTTGGATTTGGGGTATAGTGTTAGTAATGGTCGGACTAGCGGGAGGTCGGACCAATGCCACGCTACCGACTGTGGGCGCGTTCTCAGGTATCGGTCCTTCCTGAGTGTTTGACTTTGAGTCAGATGTTTGCGCCACATCTAGAAAAGTAAAATGAACACAGATAAAGATGGTAATCTGAGGAGTAATCTGGCATGTAAATAGAATTTATTGTATATTTATGGTAAAAATGTCAGCACTTGCACAGGAAACCGGATCAAATCCAGGGTAGAAGAGGAAATTTACATTATGCAATAGGCCTATACTGTCTGTGTGATGTCATAACATTTCACAGTAAACTGATTGAACAAATAAAACCTCTTGAATCAAAGTATTGTGGCCACGAATTGTTAATTCATGCCATGTGATCAATTTAAATAGAACAAGAAATACAGACACGACCATGTGCACAAGGACTAAGCATTTAGACCCTGAAATATGTTTATGCAGCACATTTATTGTCTCCACCAGCCGAAGGCATGGGGAGAGTATGTTTTGCACTCCGTCCGTCCGTCCGTGTGTCCGTGTGTCCGTGTGTCCGTGTGTCCGTGTGTCCGTCCGTGACCAGCTAATCTCAGCCACCGTTAACCCGGTCGATGCCAAATTTTGCACACACACTCCCTGGATGCCAACCATGAACCTCTGCCCCAAACTTTCCAGAACGGCCTGTTATAGCGCCACCAGGAGGCCGCTTTGTGCAAAACAAGTTTTTTCACAGTACACCTACAGATTTTGTCCAAACATCACGCAAATTAGTACACAGTCTCTCTAGAGCCATTCAACGAAACGGGTCTTTCAGATTTCTCAGACTCCATCCTGATTGGTTAAGATTGGCTTCCAAAGTTCACAGGAGTGCTCAGTTTCAAACAAAATGCTGCAAATCATGAACACATCGCGTGATTTCCGTGAAATTGTGCACCCACATTCCCACTAGGCCGAGGACAAAATGCCACATCAACAATTTCAACTCAGCCTCAAGGTGGCGCTATAACTGGCCCAAAAGTGTTTTTACCTCTAACTGCACGGATCTGTGGATAACCTGGTGGAGACCTGTGCCCAGAAGGGCACTTTTTCTAGTTTGATTTTGTTTTATTTTTAAAATTTGTATTCAATGCTACAACTGCTACGACAATAAACAGAAACAACACAAGCAGATGCTATAGCAGTAGCTTTGCATAAGAGTGACAATAATGCATCCTAAATACTATACAATAACTTTGGTCTATATACCAAAAGGGTATTGTGAGTGTTGAGCCCCGTTTTAGGTGGGTTCTTCTAGTCAACAGGATGAGTGTGTTATCTGTCTGGCTCTATACCATACCATACCATTTACTCCATTTGAGACTTAGGTTATGGCTCTACCGCCTACAGCGTTGCAGTTCAGATTGCTGAAATACCCAACACTATCCAATGCAATTTCTTTTTTACATTTTTTCATGATACCTTTCTTTTTGATTGGCCTTATCTTGAACACCTCATAGGGAGGAATGAGCACCTCTTTCTCAAGAAATACAGGGTAATTCTTCAGGTCTGCACCGTAACAGGTTTTAATTTTAAAGCAAGTCTGTGTCCCAAATGTAGGATCTATATTGGGGCTTTTAGAGCTGGAAGTAAACTGACCAAATCTGATTGTTTGGTTTTGTTTACCGACACATGACACAATTTGAGAGGAAACAGGGTGAAAAGAACTTCAATTTATTTAGAGCGGCTCTTTTCTTTCAATTGGAGAGACAATTTGTACAATTCTGGTTCACAGTTCTTCCATTTTTTAGCTTCAGAGTGCTAGAAATCAAAAGTTTACCCCTACCTAAAGGCCCTAACAGAAGGTTAAACAAAATTACAATACTAAATCCCTAACTACCCTAACTAACCAAAATTACAATAAGTTAACAAAAGAAAAGACCTGGCATCCCTACATGGTGGAGGTAGGAACCAGGCTTCTTAAACAAGGATAAATAGTTGGTTTTACAGACTCATAAATAAATTAAAGATTACTTCAAACGAAAACTGGACTAAACAAAACAAATCATAACTTACGGCAATGAACCAGAAACAATAACAAACGAAATAAAAAGGCAGGCACAAGAGAGGACAAGAGGGATCGATTCTCTGCTGCTGAATGCTGTTGTCCCCTCCAGAGAAAGAGTTCAACTGAGACTTTATACAGAGACAGGAAGAGTGCCCAGCCAACAGGAAACTGGTGTTGTCAGGGAGAACCAATAAGGAACAGAGGGGGCAGGTCCAATCAGGGACCTGTCACTCAGAGCCATGTCTGTCAATTCACTTGAGTACTGTAGCAAAAGAAATACAACTTGTTACATGCCATAAAACATCATAACAAATATCAAACTTATAATTATTATCCCAATTTAATAGCCACCATAAATAATAATTATACATAAACAAATAACAAATAATCAAAAGGACCGTGGTCCGTAACACTGTGCTTGACTGTTTTTAAGGATCTGTATTGCCCTGGTCAACAGGAAATGCAAGGAGTGGAACTTAAATGAGGTGGTGGTATAATTGTCTCCACCAGGCCGAAGGCATGGGGGGAGAGTATGTTTTGCACTCCATCCGTCCGTCCGTCCGTCCGTCCGTGTGTGTGTGTGTGTGTGTGTGTGTGTGTGTGTGTGTGTCCGTGAGCAGCTAATCTCGGCCACCGTTAACCCAGTCGATGCCAAATTTTGCACACATACTCCCTGGATGCCAACGATGAACCTCTGCCCCAAACTTTCCAGAACGGCCTGTTATAGCGCCACCAGGAGGCCGCTTTGTGCAAAACAAGTTTTTGCACAGTACACTTACAGATTTTGTCCAAACATCACGCAAATTGGTACACAGTCTCTCTAGAGCCATTCAACGAAACCAGTCTTTCAGATTTCTCAGACTCCATCCTGATTGGTTAAGATTGGCTTCCAAAGTTCACAGGAGTGCTCAGTTTCAAACAAAATGCTGCAAATCATGAACACATCGCGTGATTTCCGTGAAATTGTGCACCCACATTCCCACTAGGCCGAGGACGAATTGCCACATAAACAATTTCAACTCAGCCTCAAGGTGGCGCTATAACTGGCCGAAAAGTGTTTTTACCTCTAACTGCACGGATCTGTGGATAACTTTGTATGCCAACTCCCTAGAGGCCAAGGAAAAACCTTTGCCTGGAATTTTTCACATCTGCTCTTTATAGCGCCACCAGGAGGCCGCTTTGTGCAAAACAAGTTTTTGCACAGTACACCTACAGATTTTGTCCAAACATCACGCAAATTGGTACACAGTCTCTCTAGAGCCATTCAACGAAACCAGTCTTTCAGATTTCTCAGACTCCATCCTGATTGGTTAAGATTGGCTTCCAAAGTTCACAGGAGTGCTCAGTTTCAAACAAAATGCTGCAAATCATGAACACATCGCGTGATTTCCGTGAAATTGTGCACCCACATTCCCACTAGGCTGAGGACAAAATGCCACATGAACAATTTCATCTCAGCCTTAAGGTGGCGCTATAACTGGCCGAAAAGTGTTTTTACCTCTAACTGCACGGATCTGTGGATAACTTTCTATGCCAACTCCCTAGAGGCCAAGGAAAAACCTTTGCCTGGAATTCTTCACATCTGCTCATCCTGGTGGAGACCTGTGCCCAGAAGGGCACTTTTTCTAGTGTTTGTATTATAATTGGTTGAATGTTCGCCCCCCTGGTATATAGAGATGCTAGTGTTTGTGTTATAATTCATGTCTACTGACTATGAAAACAAAGTTCATCTGTGGAGCCAAAAGTTTGGAAAGTATACTCATTTTGTAGATTAGAAAGTCCCATTTTACAAGTTTTCAAATGTATTCAATGTGTACAAATCTTTTGAAAATAGCAGATCTACAAGCTCACAATGCATTTGTAGGTCCGGTATTTTAAAAAGGCCAAAATGTATATTTTACTGAAGGGCTGAAGTGGTCAATGTATGTTTTGTAATAATAATAAAAAATCTGCAAAGTAAACTAACTAAATTTGTCAAATAATTGTCGTGGAGTAAAGGTAGGCCTACTATATTTGTCTCTGAGATGTACGTAGTGAAAACTATTGCAAACCCTCCAGTATAAAAGTCCAATTTCCCTCAAAAGTGTACTTTAATGTACTTTACGCCACTGAGCACATTAATGAACCTTGAATCAAATGAACCATGTAAATACAACAAATTGAGCAGAGCACTGCAGGGAGTTGAACCCCATTCCGGTAAACCAGAAGGACCACAACCAGTGCCTTGGTTTTTGTTTTGTTTTACGAGGTCCATTCGTTGAAATGTAAATTTTGCATTTTAACAGTAAAGTAATTTCACAATTTACATTGTAGGCAATGATTAATTACGGTATGGCACCAGGCCAAAGCCATGGGGAGAGAGTATGTTTTGCACTCTGAGTGTGTGTGTGTGTGTGTGTGTGTGTCTGTGTGTGTGTCCGTCAGTTTGTTAACAGCTAATCTCCGGCACCATTAACCCGGTCGATGCCAAATTTTGCACACACACTCCCTGGATGCCAACGATGAACCTCTGTCCCAAATTTTCCAGGACGGCCTGTATAGCACCACACATTTTTTTATGCCCTCCGAGACTATGGACTTTAGCCTTTCGCTTTTCCGTGATTTTCACCTTTTTTCAAATCCTAAACAATGATGAAGAATCGCGCACTATAGCATGCCACTTAATGACCTTGACCAATATCAATGACCTTGAGCAGTATAAATTAACTTCAATAAGACTAGTAAATGACCTTGACCAGTATAAATGACCTTGAGCAGTATAAATGAACTTCAATAAGACTAGTAAATGACCTTGACCAGTATAAATGACCTTGAGCAGTATAAATTAACTTCAATAAGACTAGTAAATGACCTTGACCAGTATAAATGACCTTGAGCAGTATAAATTAACTTCAATAAGACTAGTAAATGACCTTGACCAGTATAAATGACCTTGAGCAGTATAAATGAACTTCAATAAGACTAGTAAATGACCTTGACCAGTATAAATGACCTTGACAAGTACAAAATGACCTTGACCAGTATAAATGACCTTCACCAGTATAAAAGACCGTGACCAGTATATGACTGTGACCAGTATAAATTACCTTCATGAGACTAGTAAATGACCTTGACCAGTATAAATGACCTTCATAAGACTAGTAAATGATCTTCACCAGTATAAATGAACTTGACCAGTATGCGGTCCGTGACCATGGACTATAGCCTTTCACTTTTCCTTGATTTTCACCTTTTTTTTAAATCCTCAACAATGATGAAGAATCGCGCACTATAGCGCGCCACTCAATGACCTGAGACCACAACAGGTATAAGAAAGACGTTCTGATCTTCATCAGGTCATGTGTACACAAAACATACACTTTTATACTAAGGGAGTGCCCCCATTAACCAATCAAAACACCACATTTTGGTGCCTCTCCCATCACTGCAGGTGTGACACGTCAACCCTGAGTGAGTAGGTGGGGACCCAGACATATTGATGTAAATATAGTCTGTTCAGAAATGTTAGTGCCTCTCATAGAGCTTGTAGGTGATGCAGAGGAGGGAAATGGGTCGGTAGCTCTTCAGGGATAATGGGTCTTTGCCAGGTTTAGGGATTGCAACCACTTTGGCCTTTTTACAGACAGAAGGGATGGTTTTCTGTTCTATGCATGTGTTCAGCATCCCCACAAGCCAGGTCTTTGCGTTGGGTCCCAGGTGCTGTATAATTTCTGCCAGTATGTCATCAATCCCTGCTGCTTTTCCAGGTTTCAACCTTCCCATTGCAGTTTCGAGTTCTTCTAGGTCGAAGGGTTTGGTTTGAGGGCTGGCTGATTGTGGTTGGTCTGATACCACTGTGCGATGGTATTCTATGTGGGTCGGTGGCGGTGTTGGTTACGACTGTTGGCCACCAGTTGTGACCAACACCGCCACCGACCCACAGGAGAATACCATCGCACAGTGGTATCAGACCAACCACAATCAGCCAGCCCTCAAACCAAACCCTTCGACCTAGAAGAACTTGAAACTGCAATGGGGAAGTTGAAACCCGGAAAAGCAGCAGGGATTGATGACATACTGGCAGAAATTATACAGCACCTGGGACCTAACGGAAAGACCTGGCTTGTGGGGATGCTGAACACATGCATAGCACAGAAAACCATCCCTTCTGTCTGGAGAAAGGCTGGAGTAGTTGCAATCCCTAAACCTGGCAAAGACCCATTATCCCCAAAGAGCTACCGACCCATTTCCCTCCTCTGCATCACCTACAAGCCTATCCCGTCACACCAAATTGGTCGACACAGCCCTAAATGACACCTGTGGCATCATCATAGGATGCATCAAGACAACACCTGACCCTGTCCCAACACCTGTTTACATTCGAGGGTCGCCGGTCCTCTCTAACGGAACAGTTTAACGTCATGCCCAGGACGAAAAGATATAGAGAACACCAACATGACAAATAACAGCAGGAAGGCATGGGCCACAATCCACCGTCTTGGCAAAGACCACACCACCCATAATTCACAACGGTCACAGCAAACTCTATTGCATCACAACTGGTGTAGTTATTGGATGGAGCCTGCACACCACCAAAAAAAAGAAAAACAACATACTATAGTATGCCCTCCGTGACCATGGACTTTAGCCTTTCGCTTTTCTGCAATTTAACCTTTTTTCAAATCCTCAACAATGATGAAGAATCGCGCACTATAGCGTGCCACTTAATGACCTTGACCAATATCAATGACCTTGAGCAGTATAAATTACCTTCAATAAGACTAGTAAATGACCTTGACCAGTATAAATGACCTTGACAAGTACAAATGACCTTGACCAGTATAAATGACCTTCACCAGTAGAAATGACCGTGACCAGTATATGACTGTGACCAGTATAAATTACCTTCATGAGACTAGTAATTGACCTTGACCAGTATAAATGACCTTTAGAAGACTAGTAAATGATCTTCACCAGTATAAATGACCTTTAGAAGACTAGTAAATGATCTTCACCAGTATAAATGACCTTGACCAGTATGCGGTCCGTGACCATGGACTATAGCCTTTTGCTTTTCCTTGATTTTCACCTTTAAAAAATCCTCAACAATGATGAAGAATCGCACACTATAGCGCGCCGCTCAATGACCTGAGACCATGGACCAATGAATGAAATACAACACATTGAGCAGGGCACTGCAGGGAGTTGAACCCCGTTCTGGTAAACCAGAAGTCCGACACCAGTGCCTTAGTTTTTGTGTTGTTGTTCATTTAAAGGTCCAGGTGTGCATACGCATGTGCCCCTGTGTGTGTAGGTGCATGTGTGCATGTGTGTGCACGCTTCAATGACCACTGTTGGACCCAATGGCGATCAAGGACCTCAGGGAGCCACCCATAATTCACAACGGTCACAGCGAACTCTGTTGCATCACAACTGGTGGCCAACAGTCGTAACCAACACCGCCACGACCCACAGGAGAATACCATCGCACAGTGGTATCAGACCAACCACAATCAGCCAGCCCTCAAACCAAACCCTTCGACCTAGAAGAACTCAAAACTGCAATGGGAAAGTTGAAACCCGGAAAAGCAGCAGGGATTGATGACATACTGGCAGAAATTATACAGCACCTGGAACCTAACGCAAAGACCTGGCTCGTGGGGATGCTGAACACATGCATGGCACAGAAAACCATCCCTTCTGTCTGGAGAAAAGCCAAAGTGGTTGCAATCCCCAAACCTGGCAAAGACCCATCATCCTCAAAGAGCTACCGACCCATTTCCCTCCTCTGCATCACCTACAAGAGAGGCTGCTACTCCAACGCCTCATACCACTCATAGACACCAAGCTGACTAAAGACCAAGCTGGTTTCCGTCCCGTCCTGTGCTGGACAGAGCTCAACCTCACCCAACACATTGAGGATGGGTTTGAGGGAAAACAAATAACTGGAGCAGCAACTGGAGGGCAAAGCAAGCACGCAGGCAGCTTGTGCCTGCCTGCGTGCCTGCCTGCCTTCCTCATGTGGAAGCTGCATAGTTGAGTTTGTGTGTGTGTTTCTTTTTCTGTCTTTCTTTCTTAGGACGAAGATCAAGGTAGACGCCGTTGGAAGGCTCAACACAAGCCGATGCCCCTAGAGATCCATCCCAAAGCTTCCCTCAGGGAGTCCAGCAAGCCAGCTAGCCAGCAAGCCCGCCCAGTCAGCCAACGCAGCCAGCCAGCTCCGCCAGTCAGCCAGTGTAGAAAGTCAGGCTGCCAAGCCAGCGCACATCAGCCCTTGCAGTCAACCATTGTAGCCATACCAGCCTTGCTCAGTCAGCTCAGCCAGGCCTCTCTCGAGGCCTGGCTCTCTGTCTGCCTGGCCCGGTCTGCCCCGCCCTGCCTTGCAGCAACAGAACCAGCCTTGCTGGCAAGCCAGCCAGCTCAGAATACGAGCTCAGCAAGCCAGCGCAGCTGGCAAGCACGCAGTTAGTCTAAACCAGTTTCAGACTGGCAGGCCAAGGCAGACAGACAGGAAGACCGAGGCGCCTAGGCAGGCAGACAGGCCAGGAAGGCAACAAAGTGCAGGCAGGGGGACTGTCCGGCCTAAGGCTGCGCTGCAAGGGTTGGAGCCTGGCCAGCTCCTGCTGGTCTAGACTGAGTGGCTGTGGCTGCACAGTAAGGCTGCGGTAACCTAGTCTGGGCTTGCTGCTGCACTGGCTTGCTCAGCTCGCATTCTGAGCTGGCTGGCTTTCCAGAAAGGCTGGTTCTGTTGCTGCAAGGCAGGGCAGGGCAGACCGGGCCAGGCAGACAGAGAGCCAGGCCTCAAGAGAGGCCTGGCTGAGCTGACTGAGCAAGGCTGGTATGGCTGCAATGGCTGACTGCAAGGGCTGATATGCTCTGGCTTGGCAGCCTGACTTTCTACACTGGCTGACTGGCGGAGCTGACTGGCTGCGTTGGCTGACTGGGCAGGCTTGCTGGCTAGCTGGCTTGCTGTGCTCCCTGAGGGAAGCTTTGGGATGGATCTCTAGGGGCATCGGCTAGTGTTGAGCCTTCCTATGGCGTCTACCTTGATCTCCGTCCTAATAAAGAAAGACAGAAAAAGAAAGACACACAAACCCAACTATGCAGCTTCCACCTGAGGAACCGAGACGCGAGAAAAGAACTGAGCGTCACTTGGGATGGTCACAAACTCTCCAACCATACACACCCCATGTATCTTGGAGTTACACTGGACAGGACACTCTTCTTCAAAAAAACACCTGGAGAGCACAAAAGCCACGGTCAACACCCACAATAACATCCTGTGAAAACTAGTGAACTCCCAAGTGGGGCGCAGACCCACAAACAATCCGTGCAACTGCCATGGCCCTGTCTTTCTCTACAGCAGAGTATGCCTGCTCAAGCTGGAGCCGATCACGTCACACCAAATTGGTCGACACAGCCCTAAATGACACCTGTCGCATCATCACGGGATGGGTCAAGACAACACCTGTCCCGTCCGTGCCTTTATGCGCTAGCCGGCACCTCCCCCCGCACATCAGACGACTGTGTAACGCTCAAGATGAATGGAAAACACAGGAGATAGACAGTGAAGTCTGGAATGAAATGATAGAGAACACCTCACACAGTTTCCTTTCGTGGCCGTTTACATTCGAGGGTCGCCGGTCCTCTCGAACGGAACAGTTTAACGTCATGCCCAGGACGAAAAGATATAGAGAACACCATAATGACAAATAACAGCAGGAAGGCATGGGCCACAATCCACCGTCTTGGCAAAGACCACACCACCCATAATTCACAACGGTCACAGCAAACTCTGTTGCATCACAACTGGTGTAGGTATTGGATGGAGCCCGCACACCACAGGTATAAGAAAGACGTGATGCAGAGGAGGGAAATGGGTCGGTAGCTCTTCGGGGATAATGGGTCTTTGCCAGGTTTAGGGATTGCAACTACTCCAGCCTTTTTCCAAACAGAAGGGATGGTTTTCTGTGCTATGCATGTGTTCAGCATCCCCACAAGCCAGGTCCTTGCGATAGGTCCCAGGTGCTGTATCATTTCTGCCAGTATGCCATCAATCCCTGCTGCTTTTCCGGGTTTCAACTTTCCCATTGCAGTTTCACGTTCTTCTAAGTCGAAGGGTTTGGTTTGAGGGCTGGCTGATTGTGGTTGGTCTGATACCACTGTGCGATGGTATTCTATGTGGGTCGGTGGCGGTGTTGGTTACAACTGTTGGCCACCAGTTGTGACCAAGACCGCCACCGACCCACAGGAGAATACCATCGCACAGTGGTATCAGACCAACCACAATCAGCCAGCCCTCAAACCAAACCCTTCGACCTAGAAGAACTTGAAACTGCAATGGGAAAGTTGAAACCCGGAAAAGCAGCAGGGATTGATGACCTACTGGCAGAAATGTTACAGCACCTGGGACCCAACGCAAAGACCTGGCTTGTGGGGATGCTGAACACATGCATAGCACAGAAAACCATCCCTTCTGTCTGGGAAAAGGCCAAAGTGGTTGCAATCCCTAAACCTGGCAAAGACCCATTATCCACAAAGAGCTACCGACCCATTTCCCTCTGCATCACCTACAAGGCTATATGAGAAGCTGCTACTCCAACGCCTTGTTGCCACTCATAGATACCAAGCTGACTAAAGACCAAGCTGGTTTCCGTCCCAGCCGCTCCTGTGCTGGACAGAGCTCAACCTCACCCAACACATTGAGGATGGGTTTGAGGGGAAACAAATAACTGGAGCAGCATTCAGAGATCTCTCTGCTGCCTACGACACTGTCCAACACCGCACAATGGTCAGGAAAAGCCTCCTCAACAACAGGCGCTTCTATGTCCAGTTAAATGACCAGAGGAGTAAATGGAAAGCCCAAAAGAACGGCCTCCAACAAGGTGGCGTGCTCGCCCCCCTCCTTTTCAATATCTACACAAACGACCAGCCACTACCCAATGCCTAATGCCAGCGTTTCATCTACGCCGACAACCTCTGCATTACGACCCAACAAGCAGACTTCCAGAAGATTGAGTCTGTCCTTGAAAGTGCCCTCCAAGAAATGTCAAGCTACTACAATACAACCACCTGAAACCCAACCTATAGAGAACACCTCACACACACATAATTTCCTTTCGTGGCCGTTTACATTCGAGGGTCGCTGGTCCTCTCGAACGGAACAGTTTAACGTCATGCCCAGGACGAAAAGATATAGAGAACACCAACATGTCAAATAACAGCAGGAAGGCATGGGCCACAATCCACCGTCTTGGCAAAAACCACACCACCCATAATTCACAACGGTCACAGCAAACTCTGTTGCATCACAACTGGTGTAGGTATTGGATGGAGCCCGCACACCACAGGTATAAGAAAGACGTTCTTTGTTGAAATACTGACAGCGTTTCGATCCATTTGATCTTCATCAGGTCATGTGTACACAAAACATACACTTTTATACTAAGGGAGTGCCCCCATTAAACAATCAAAATACCACATTTTGGTGCCCCTCCCATCACTGCAGGTGTGACACGTCAACCCTGAGTGAGTAGGTGGGGACCCAGACATATTGATGTAAATATAGTCTGTTCAGAAATTGTAGTGCCTCTCATAGAGCTTGTAGGTGATGCAGAGGAGGGAAATGGGTCGGTAGCTCTTCGGGGATAATGGGTCTTTGCCAGGTTTAGGGATTGCAACTACTCCAGCCTTTTTCCAAACAGAAGGGATGGTTTTCTGTGCTATGCATGTGTTCAGCATCCCCACAAGCCAGGTCCTTGCGATAAGTCCCAGGTGCTGTATCATTTCTGCCAGTATGCCATCAATCCCTGCTGCTTTTCCGGGTTTCAACTTTCCCATTGCAGTTTCACGTTCTTCTAAGTCGAAGGGTTTGGTTTGAGGGCTGGCTGATTGTGGTTGGTCTGATACCACTGTGCGATGGTATTCTATGTGGGTCGGTGGCGGTGTTGGTTACAACTGTTGGCCACCAGTTGTGACCAAGACCGCCACCGACCCACAGGAGAATACCATCGCACAGTGGTATCAGACCAACCACAATCAGCCAGCCCTCAAACCAAACCCTTCGACCTAGAAGAACTTGAAACTGCAATGGGAAAGTTGAAACCCGGAAAAGCAGCAGGGATTGATGACCTACTGGCAGAAATGTTACAGCACCTGGGACCCAACGCAAAGACCTGGCTTGTGGGGATGCTGAACACATGCATAGCACAGAAAACCATCCCTTCTGTCTGGGAAAAGGCCAAAGTGGTTGCAATCCCTAAACCTGGCAAAGACCCATTATCCACAAAGAGCTACCGACCCATTTCCCTCTGCATCACCTACAAGGCTATATGAGAAGCTGCTACTCCAACGCCTTGTTGCCACTCATAGATACCAAGCTGACTAAAGACCAAGCTGGTTTCCGTCCCAGCCGCTCCTGTGCTGGACAGAGCTCAACCTCACCCAACACATTGAGGATGGGTTTGAGGGGAAACAAATAACTGGAGCAGCATTCAGAGATCTCTCTGCTGCCTACGACACTGTCCAACACCGCACAATGGTCAGGAAAAGCCTCCTCAACAACAGGCGCTTCTATGTCCAGTTAAATGACCAGAGGAGTAAATAGAAAGCCCAAAAGAACGGCCTCCAACAAGGTAGCGTGCTCGCCCCCCTCCTTTTCAATATCTACACAAACGACCAGCCACTACCCAATGCCTAATGCCAGCGTTTCATCTACGCCGACAACCTCTGCATTACGACCCAACAAGCAGACTTCCAGAAGATTGAGTCTGTCCTTGAAAGTGCCCTCCAAGAAATGTCAAGCTACTACAATACAACCACCTGAAACCCAACCTATAGAGAACACCTCACACACACATAATTTCCTTTCGTGGCCGTTTACATTCGAGGGTCGCTGGTCCTCTCGAACGGAACAGTTTAACGTCATGCCCAGGACGAAAAGATATAGAGAACACCAACATGTCAAATAACAGCAGGAAGGCATGGGCCACAATCCACCGTCTTGGCAAAAACCACACCACCCATAATTCACAACGGTCACAGCAAACTCTGTTGCATCACAACTGGTGTAGGTATTGGATGGAGCCCGCACACCACAGGTATAAGAAAGACGTTCTTTGTTGAAATACTGACAGCGTTTCGATCCATTTGATCTTCATCAGGTCATGTGTACACAAAACATACACTTTTATACTAAGGGAGTGCCCCCATTAAACAATCAAAATACCACATTTTGGTGCCCCTCCCATCACTGCAGGTGTGACACGTCAACCCTGAGTGAGTAGGTGGGGACCCAGACATATTGATGTAAATATAGTCTGTTCAGAAATTGTAGTGCCTCTCATAGAGCTTGTAGGTGATGCAGAGGAGGGAAATGGGTCAGTAGCTCTTCGGGGATAATGGGTCTTTGCCAGGTTTAGGGATTGCAACCACTTCGGCCTTTTTCCAAACAGAAGGGATGGTTTTCTGTGCTATGCATGTGTTCAGCATCCCCACAAGCCAGGTCCTTGCGTTAGGTCCCAGGTGCTGTATCATTTCTGCCAGTAGGCCATCAATCCCTGCTGCTTTTCCGGGTTTCAACTTTCCCATTGCAGTTTCACGTTCTTCTAAGTCGAAGGGTTTGGTTTGAGGGCTGGCTGATTGTGGTTGGTCTGATACCACTGTGCGATGGTAATCTATGTGAGTCGGTGGCGGTGTTGGTTACAACTGTTGGCCACCAGTTGTGACCAAGACCGCCACCGACCCACAGGAGAATACCATCGCACAGTGGTATCAGACCAACCACAATCAGCCAGCGCTCAAACCAAACCCTTCGACCTAGAAGAACTTGAAACTGCAATGGGAAAGTTGAAACCCGGAAAAGCAGCAGGGATTGATGACCTACTGGCAGAAATGTTACAGAACCTGGGACCCAACGCAAAGACCTGGCTTGTGGGGATGCTGAACACATGCATAGCACAGAAAACCATCCCTTCTGTCTGGGAAAAGGCCAAAGTGGTTGCAATCCCTAAACCTGGCAAAGACCCATTATCCACAAAGAGCTACCGACCCATTTCCCTCTGCATCACCTACAAGGCTATATGAGAAGCTGCTACTCCAACGCCTTGTTGCCACTCATAGATACCAAGCTGACTAAAGACCAAGCTGGTTTCCGTCCCAGCCGCTCCTGTGCTGGACAGAGCTCAACCTCACCCAACACATTGAGGATGGGTTTGAGGGGAAACAAATAACTGGAGCAGCATTCAGAGATCTCTCTGCTGCCTACGACACTGTCCAACACCGCACAATGGTCAGGAAAAGCCTCCTCAACAACAGGCGCTTCTATGTCCAGTTAAATGACCAGAGGAGTAAATAGAAAGCCCAAAAGAACGGCCTCCAACAAGGTAGCGTGCTCGCCCCCCTCCTTTTCAATATCTACACAAACGACCAGCCACTACCCAATGCCTAATGCCAGCGTTTCATCTACGCCGACAACCTCTGCATTACGACCCAACAAGCAGACTTCCAGAAGATTGAGTCTGTCCTTGAAAGTGCCCTCCAAGAAATGTCAAGCTACTACAATACAACCACCTGAAACCCAACCTATAGAGAACACCTCACACACACATAATTTCCTTTCGTGGCCGTTTACATTCGAGGGTCGCTGGTCCTCTCGAACGGAACAGTTTAACGTCATGCCAAGGACGAAAAGATATAGAGAACACCAACATGACAAATAACAGCAGGAAGGCATGGGCCACAATCCACCGTCTTGGCAAAAACCACACCACCCATAATTCACAACGGTCACAGCAAACTCTGTTGCATCACAACTGGTGTAGGTATTGGATGGAGCCCGCACACCACAGGTACAAGAAAGACGTTCTTTATTGAAATACTGACAACGTTTCGATCTATTTGATCTTCATCAGGTCATGTGTACACAAAACATACACTTTTATACTAAGGGAGTGCCCCCATTAAACAATCAAAATACCACATTTTGGTGCCCCTCCCATCACTGCAGGTGTGACACGTCAACCCTGAGTGAGTAGGTGGGGACCCAGACATATTGATGTAAATATAGTCTGTTCAGAAATTGTAGTGCCTCTCATAGAGCTTGTAGGTGATGCAGGAGGGAAATGGGTCGGTAGCTCTTCGGGGATAATGGGTCTTTGCCAGGTTTAGGGATTGCAACCACTTCGGCCTTTTTCCAAACAGAAGGGATGGTTTTCTGTGCTATGCATGTGTTCAGCATCCCCACAAGCCAGGTCCTTGCGTTAGGTCCCAGGTGCTGTATCATTTCTGCCAGTAGGCCATCAATCCCTGCTGCTTTTCCGGGTTTCAACTTTCCCATTGCAGTTTCACGTTCTTCTAAGTCGAAGGGTTTGGTTTGAGGGCTGGCTGATTGTGGTTGGTCTGATACCACTGTGCGATGGTAATCTATGTGAGTCGGTGGCGGTGTTGGTTACAACTGTTGGCCACCAGTTGTGACCAAGACCGCCACCGACCCACAGGAGAATACCATCGCACAGTGGTATCAGACCAACCACAATCAGCCAGCGCTCAAACCAAACCCTTCGACCTAGAAGAACTTGAAACTGCAATGGGAAAGTTGAAACCCGGAAAAGCAGCAGGGATTGATGACCTACTGGCAGAAATGTTACAGAACCTGGGACCCAACGCAAAGACCTGGCTTGTGGGGATGCTGAACACATGCATAGCACAGAAAACCATCCCTTCTGTCTGGGAAAAGGCCAAAGTGGTTGCAATCCTTAAACCTGGCAAAGACCCATTATCCACAAAGAGCTACCGACCCATTTCCCTCTGCATCACCTACAAGGCTATATGAGAAGCTGCTACTCCAACGCCTCGTTGCCACTCATAGATACCAAGCTGACTAAAGACCAAGCTGGTTTCCGTCCCAGCCGCTCCTGTGCTGGACAGAGCTCAACCTCACCCAACACATTGAGGATGGGTTTGAGGGGAAACAAATAACTGGAGCAGCATTCAGAGATCTCTCTGCTGCCTACGACACTGTCCAACACCGCACAATGGTCAGGAAAAGCCTCCTCAACAACAGGCGCTTCTATGTCCAGTTAAATGACCAGAGGAGTAAATGGAAAGCCCAAAAGAACGGCCTCCCACAAGGTAGCGTGCTCGCCCCCCTCCTTTTCAATATCTACACAAACGACCAGCCACTACCCAATGCCTAATGCCAGCGTTTCATCTACGCCGACAACCTCTGCATTACGACCCAACAAGCAGACTTCCAGAAGATTGAGTCTGTCCTTGAAAGTGCCCTCCAAGAAATGTCAAGCTACTACAATACAACCACCTGAAACCCAACCCATCAAAAACCCAACTATGCAGCTTCCACCTGAGGAACCGAGACGCAAAAAAAGAACTGAGCATCACAAACTCTCAAACCATACCCACCCCATGTAACTTGGAGTTACACTGGACAGTTTAACGTCATGCCCAGGACGAAAAGTAATAGAGAACACCAACATGACAAACCCTACACTTAAACCCTCTATATTTAATAAAAAAACAATTCTGGACAGGAATCCTGTATTGCAGGGGTGCCCAAAAGGTACATTGTGATCTACCAGTAGATCACAAAGGCTGTGCAGGTAGACCATATGGCATGCCCCTGTATATAATCTATCACTTGAATTAAGGTGACTTGACACCAGCTCAAATGTTGCACACAAACATCAGTAGCAAAAGTACAAAGTTATTGTGACAGTAATAATTGCTATAGTGTGTGTTCAGTAACAGGAATATTCCTGTCTCTCCAGCTCTTTAATAAATATAAAAGGGTTTAATCAGGAGTTGTAGTAGCCACAGGATAATCTAAGCGGTGGATATTGCTCTTGTCTTCATGTCTTTATGTATGTCAATTGTGTTGTTTGTGTTATGTCAAATGCGTGTATATGTGTTCTGCATACTTGGCTGCTGTGTTGCAAGATAAATTTCTGAACTGACAATAAAGTACCATATCATATATATCATATCGTCACCTTATTAAACGAATGGCCTAAGTAATCTTTTGGCCTAAATCACCACCTGGTGATGCTGGCCACCTCTGGTAAAATCGCCCAAGCCCTAATGTAAAAGGCCTTCCGTTACACCCTATTCAAACAATGGCCTATGTCAAGAGGGAGACTTAGGCCATATTATTTTGCCTAAGTCATAATAAAATGTGACTTAGGCCATTTTAACACACCTTTCAAAATGGGAGTGAATGGGAGTGAATGGGAGGTACTGTTACCATGGGACTGATAGAATGGGAGTGAATGGGACTGAATGGGAGTGAAAGGTAGGTACTGTTACTATGGGACTGATACTATGGGAGTGCATGGGACTGAATGGGAGTGAATGGGTGGTACTGTTACTATGGGACTGATACTATGGGAGTACATGGGACTGAATGGGAGTGAATGGGAGGTACTGTTACTATGGGACTGATACTATGGGAGTGAATGGGACTGAATGGGAGTGAATGGGAGGTATTGTTACTATGGGACTGATACTATGGGAGTGAATGGGACTGAATGGGACTGAATGGGAGGTACTGTTAATATGGGACGATACGATGGGAGTGAATGAGACTGAATTGGGAGTGAATGGGGTGTACTGTTACTATGTGACTGAATGGGAGTGAATAAAAGTGAATGGGGAGTGAATGGGACTGAATCGGAGTGAATGGGAGTGAATGAGAGGTACTGTTACGATGGGACTGTCACTCCCATTCAGAGTGAAAGGGAGTGAATGGGAGGTACTGTTACTATATGGGACTGTCACTCCCACTCACTCCCATTCAGAGTGAATGGGACTGAATGGGAGGTACTGTTACTATGGGACTGTCACCCCCATAGTATCAGTCCCATAGTAACAGTACCTCCCATTCAGTCCCATTAACTCCCAATCACTCCCATAGTAACAGTACCTCCCTTTCAGTCCCATTCACTCGAAATTCACTCCCATTAACTCCCCTTCAGTGTCAAATGTCTTTGTGCTCTGATATTATTTTAAACACTCTGAGGCTGACCCTAAACCATGGTCTATTAAAAATAATTGGAATATTTTTTTTTGCCTAAGTCACTTACTGCAGAAGTAATTTGGCCTAAATAACGTTTATATTTGCCTAAGTTAAAATGGCATGTTCAGATATTGGCCTAAGTCATTTTATCCTTACATGTTACATGATTGACATACACCTTTATTTGTATGTCAAGTCATATTTTTTGGAATTGAAATAATTTTAGAAATATAATATAGGCCTATTCTACATTTGGCACAGTTTTTTGTGTTTCCTGAAAACCTTGAAGGCAATTAGTTTAATAAGGTGACGATATTTAAAAAAATCAGGTAGGTGACACATTTTCAGCCAATCAGGAGAAAGTAGCTATTTATGAGCTTATAATGTTCCAGTTCTAATTTTGTCTGTTACAGTCATTACAATTCCACTTCTTTAATC
Organism: Protomyctophum parallelum; assembly: GCF_964188405.1. Classification (NCBI taxonomy): domain Eukaryota; kingdom Metazoa; phylum Chordata; class Actinopteri; order Myctophiformes; family Myctophidae; genus Protomyctophum; species Protomyctophum parallelum. The sequence goes on along the minus strand of NC_139702.1, from coordinate 19,020,738 downwards.
TGTATCCTGACTGCGTTCCTGATTGGATAAAATTGCAGTTTCAGACAATGCTTTTTCTGTTTAACAAAAAGCTGGAGAGACCGGGAGACCTCTGTTACTGAACAAACACTATAGCAATGATTACTGTCACAATATAGAGCTATTTAACACAATATAGCAATGATTACTGTCACAATATCTATTTAACACTGTTACTGAACACACTATAGCAATGATTACTGTCACACTATAGAGCTATTTAACACTGTTACTGAACACACTCTATAGCAATGATTACTGTCACAATACAGAGCAATTTAATTTAGGTAACCAAATGGACCCCAATAGTAGATCTTTACACTCTCAATAGTTCAATTGTTGTTAAGCATCTGCTTAATTTCCAAAAAACTACACAATTAGAGAATGTAGAAGATTGCTACTTTTGATCCTTTGATTATGTAGGCTCGAGGATCGTTTGCTTTTGCCTGAAGGCTGGCGTGCTTTGATGACGCAGTGTTGTGATGCGCCAGTGTTGGCTGTGATCATCAGTTGTTGTGGGGATTTATAATAAACGGAGCGACCGGTGGCGTTCCAATGATAAACTCCTTGTCATCTATCCTTATAAAGAGAGTCTAAAGCCTGCATATTCTAGCTGCGGCCGGCGCTACAATTATATAATGCTGATTGTAGCATAGCCATAGTGGTTAGTGACTGAGCTTTGTTAACATGAGTGCCCGAAATCGTTTCCCTCCAATTTCAAAGAATGTTTGTTGCTTCCCGACAATTTTCACAATGTTTGTCCTTTTACATACCAAACAATACTCTATTCACCTCTAGTCGATTATTTATTCAGCATTTGAGCCACTGACCACCATTGTGAGAGTCTATTAATGTGAAATGGTAGTCCGTGGCTCAAACATGTTCACTTTTGAAGTTACTTGTTGTGTTTATATATGTGAATACTACTCTTCAAAGCCGTGTTCCGGTAGTCGAGTGGGTACTGTCGACGTTAATGTAACGTTGGTCACGGGCTACTCCCCGTCCAGGACTGAGAGTGTGTTTTCTTCTTACAAAAGTTTTTGCATCTAGTAGAGGTCCATTCAGTATCTGAGCCACTGACCACCATTGTGTCTATTTATGTAACATGGTGGTCCGTGGACCTCGACGCAAAAGCAATTGTGTTTGTTTGGTAGAAAAACACTCTCAGGCCCGGTGTTTATAAACCGTCGACGTTAACCATTCAGCTACTGAAACACTGCTTTACAATTTTGTAGAAACATCATATATAAACATCATAACAAGTAATTTCATAGGTGATAGACGTTTGAACACAAAAACAACAACAGCGTTAAGTAGTAAATAACATACCTGCTCCGATGGTGACGTGGCACTTCCAAACAAACACTGACCAAACTCGGCTCCACGCGTCTCTTCCGTATTTAAGGGTGCCGGCCGTCACTTCCTTCCGGGGTGAGGCCACGCCCGCGAGAGAAAATATATGACGTGGAACTTCCTGGAATAGAATCCGGAAGTGGCTGACGTCACAACTTAAATACACAATACAGAGCCCGATCTCTAACTTGGCAGTGTCCTTGGTGGTGTACTGGACTAGTCATCTAACTTAGTCTTAGCCTCTTAATTTGCCGGTTCGAACCCCGTTGGTAATTTTCCTACAACACGGACTGCTTGTTTTTGTGAGGTTATGGTTAGGTTAGGGCTAGTTTGACATGCATTAGACTGCGGACCCCCATTTAGTGGCATTTCTATCTCTGGGACCCCCAGCCAGTAGCCTAACGGGGGTCCCCGCACACCAGCAACTGACAGGTAGGTAGGCCTACTGGGGGGTCCCCGGACACCTGCAGCAACTGACAGGTAGGTACTGCATGGGTTCCCCGGACCCCCCAGTCTGTGACTCACTGTGCTATTGTAGGCTATAGGCCTATTGTTATTGTCTCCACCAGGCCGAAGGCATGGGGGGAGAGTATGTTTTGCACTCCGTCCGTCCGTCCGTGTGTCCGTGTGTCTGTCCGTCCCTGTGTGTGTCGGTGAGCAGCTAATCTCGGCCACCGTTAACCCGGTCGATGCCAAATTTTGCACACACACTCCCTGGATGCCAACGATGAACCTCTGCCCCAAACTTTCCAGAACGGCCTGTTATAGCGCCACCAGGAGGCCGCTTTGTGCAAAACAAGTTTTTGCACAGTACACCTACAGATGTTGTCCAAACATCGCGCAAATTGGTACACAGTCTCTCTAGAGCCATTCAACGAAACGGGTCTTTCAGATTTCTCAGACTCCATCCTGATTGGTTAAGATTGGCTTCCAAAGTTCACAGGAGTGCTCAGTTTCAAACAAAATGCTGCAAATCATGAACACATCGCGTGATTTCCGTGAAATTCTGCACGCACATTCCCACTAGGCCGAGGAAGAAATGTCACATGAACAATTTCAACTCAGCCTCAAGGTGGCGCTATAACTGGCCGAAAAGTGTTTTTACCTCTAACTGAACGGATCTGTGGATAACTTTGTATGCCAACTCCCTAGTTTACTTTTGTTGCCCTTTTATCCAACCACCAGATGAAGGCAAGCTGCAATGTCCTACATTCCTATCCTGGTGGAGACCTGTGCCCAGAAGGGCACTTTTTCTAGTTTGTTCTGTTAACCCGGACATCGGCGTTGAACTCGGCATAAAACTTGGAAAACTTTGGATTAGTTGATTTAGTGTTAGCCGTATAAACACAGATTGCTTCAATGTGGCTCCGGTCAATGCCTACCCGTCTTCCCTGTCTGTCCTTCTTATTCAGATAAACCAATCCTTTTGATACACAACGATTTACTTTTTCATTATCCCATGCATATCTGAACTCCTTCTTCTCCTTATCCAGGTATGTCTTGTAGACAGTGTCATTCATAGTTTTGGCACAGCCATCATGTCATCCACAGAATCTTCAGCAATTGTTAAGGCAACGTTTTGGGGGTGTGATGGATTAAACCTCAGGGGGATCTGGATGGAGTGGAAGAAAATACATAAATGTTTATTATTATGAATAAACACTATCTGAAACTGTCTCATTCTAGCACCATGCTTGACCCTCTTGTGCAACAATTTACTTTAGTTCTTAAATCTATGATTGATGATCATTTGGGTAACCAAATGGCCTAGTAAAGAGATACTGAAACTTTCTATTTCAAGACTACAAATGGAACCAAAATCAATGTATCCGTTAAAAAAAGAAAAAAAAACCTCTACTGAGAACACTTCAACGGTCAAAGCAGGGTGCAGCGCATGTGTAGTGCATGCTAACTTGGTAGGCCCTGTTTTGAACATTAGCCTTTGGGTCTAGCGTGGCTGAGATGGTCTGAGTATGGCTATGCTGGGGACCACTAGGAGCCTGCAGACTGGCAGCAGAGTGGTTGAGGTAGGCGGTAGATCTGTGGGCTGGGCCTATGATGGACTGCTGGGTCCATTTTATTTATTTTATTTATTTTATTTATTTTATTTATTTTATTTATTTTATTTATTTTATTTATTTTATTTATTTTATTTATTTTATTTATTTTATTTATTTTATTTATTTTATTTATTTTATTTATTTTATTTATTTTATTATTATTGTTTATGCATTTGAAAATGCATTTTCCGTTTAATAAAGAGATGGAGAGACATGGAGACTGCTGTTACTGAACAAACATTACACTTTAGCGTGTTTACAACATTCTGATAGTATTCATTACTTTAGAGTCTAATTTATCAGAATGTTATTTTAACCAAATAAAATCACTTATCACCCTATACGTTTAAATACTGGCTGGTTTGTCAAATAATTGATTTCAAAATACTGCTGTACTCTAAATCTTTGAATGGTTTAGGCGGGCAATAATACATTTCTGACTTCTCACAATGCCATTGATTGTGCAGCTGAGAAGACAGATGATTTCAATGGCGAGGCTGCAACGTCAACACTACAATGTGCTACTCACCAATCTAGAGTCTGCAGTCAGCATCCAGAAAGAGAAGAAACCCAGCAACACAATGGTCAGCATCATCTTCTTCATCTCCACATGCAGCAAGGAACATAATATCCTTATGTTTGTATTGTATCTTTGTAACACAAAAACGAATCAGATTGATGCAAAATTAGATAAAAAACAATGTATGTATGACAAGCTGCCAATTAAGCAGATCAACTCACCAGATTGTAATGTGAGATGTTGTTGAGGTGTCAATGATCAGAGATCAGTGATGAAATCAGTCAGTGTGAGGGGCTTCTTATGTGTCAATGTAGACCAGACCACAAACCACATTTCCATGGTGCACATACTTACAGACAGAGAAAAATAATAATCACCTCACGTACAAACGCACATCATACAAACCCAGTCTACAGTTGCATTTTGGTGAGAATGGCCTGTGAAAATTTTGTGTTTCTGTCATTGTAACTGAGTGAACTGCGACCAGTATGTGTTTCTCATACACTACAGCATAGAAAAAAACAAGTTGTGAGGTTGTTTAGGCACTTAAAGTATAACCACCAATAAACCACATAGCACCTTAACAGGAAGCTTGATGAGAAAGACAGAGACACATGAAGGAAATGTGTGTATGGAAATATAGAATACATATTTATCGTCACATACTGCACAATGCAGCTGGCAGCAGCATTACATGCAGGTGGAGAAAATAATAATAATAAGGTCAGGTTGTGGCGTTATAACAGGGTCAGAGGTTCATCGTTGGCATCTAGGGAGTGTGTGTGCAAAGTTTGGCATAGACCGGGTTAACTGTGCCGGAGATTAGCTGGTAACCGACGGACGGACACACGGACGGACGGAGTGCAAAACATACTCTCTCTCCCCATGCCTTCGGCCTGGTGGAAACAAACGTGAAATAAGATTTAGTGTTGTATTCTGTGAATTCTGATTCCGGTTTCGAGTCCATATTTTCATTTACTCTGTCTCGTCTAGGTCTCGTCTCGCCCTTAACCTTTGCATTGTGTTACAATCCTGTTAACACTTTTGGTGTAAGTGGATCAAATTTGACCCACGATATAAATCAAACCCCCCCCCCCCCCCCCCCCCAAAAAAGAAGAAAATCATGCATTTTTCCCTACCTCATAGCTGACTTTTGTTTTGTTTTTGGCTTTTCTGCCTTTATTGATAGTATCAAGTGAAGATAGACAGGAAAGAGGGAGAGAGAGAAGGGGAGAGACACACAGCAAAGGTTGTCATGAACGGGACTCGAACACGCGACACACTGTCAGGCCAAAGCCTATATGTGGCATGTGCCTGGACCACTTGACCAGTGGGCAACCCATAGCTGACTTGTTATATATTCATAGAGAAGCGGCGTCGCCCGAAAAGGGCAAGGTCGCGTGCACGCATTCGCCTGGGTGATGGCAGACTGCTGGGTGAGTGCTGGCGCTTTGGCATGGGGGGCCATATAAGGGCCAGTACAGCCATGCCATGAGGTCATATGGCATATATATATATATGAGGTCAGATCAACATATGGAATGTCAGAACAGGAAGGATGTGAGGGGAGGGATCAACATATGGAATGTCAGAACAGGTCAGCTCCATACTGTATGGAGATCTAAGGGTTTGAGGTTTGAGGTCAGATGTAGAGTTGCTGGCCGGCTCCATATATGCAGATCTAGGTGATGATCCAGTCTTCTCCATGTAAGGTTATCCAGGGTTAGATGAGGTCAGTGTCATGATCTACAGCAGATGGCCATATATGGAGGCGTGATGACACGAGGTGTGACCACATGGAAGTGTGATGTCACGAGGTGTGACCATATATGGAGGTGACACTATAACGATAACTTGTCACTAACGATAACGGAAGGACATACGTGAGATTCAGGTTTTCATAGTAAATGAAAAGAAAACAATAATGTTTTGTTTTCAGTTTTCCATTTCAGAAATGTTTGTTATAATCAATTGTGATGTTGTTTGTGTCGCCCTCGTAGTGCGGTATAGTCATCAGCCATAGGTAATGTTTTGTCTCATTATGTTTTGTAACATGGTTACATGGTTTGTTTGTTTTTGCAATATTTCTTAATCTGTTTATTACTGTTTTAAAAAAAAGAAAAAAAGGTGACAACTATCGTGTTACATAAACACAAACTTAATTTTACTGTGTGTGTGTGTGTGTGTGTGTGTGTGTGTGTGTGTGTGTTCGCGGGCTTAGCTCGCAGAGTGTAGTGATGCGTCTAGTGCAGCATGCTAGAGAGACGTTGCATGTAGGGATGCATGTGACCCCCCCCTCCCTTAGTTCCTGCCGCTGGCCGACCCAGCTGGGTAAAGGAAGCCGAGTGTGTAAGTATTCCGAGGTCAGTACATAGCCTCTCCTTCACCAAGAACCCCCCCTTGCCTCCTCGTGGCAGCACACGGTAACTGGAGACCTGCGACTCCAGGCTAAAAGGTATAGGCCAGGGGATCGACCCGTTGCCTTGCGGTTGTGGGTAAGTCCAGGAAGACAAAGCCTAGGGGAGCACACCCTGAGAGAAAAGCACCGTGATGGAAGCACACGTAGGCGGGCCACGACAGAATGGGGTTTCCGGCAGCCTCCTGCAGCTGTGAAGAGGTACTGGTTGTCCTGGGTTTCCCCCTTGCCACTAGGCTAGTAGGCTCCATCTCTTCATGGTGAAGATAGTGCGGCTGGGAACTGTGCACCCCCCGTGGCACTTAAAACATATCACTGCACAGGTCTCTACTTCTGACCTTGGTGGATCCAGAACAGCAATGGATTTTGATTTGGACAAAGTCTGGCAGCGATCAGGATAGCTGATGACGGGGGCAGGTTAGAATGAACTGGGAGCCTCTAGTTGGATCCCTGCACGTCAGCGATACAGGGCTATCAGCTGGGATTTGAGTGACAGCTGATTTCGGCAGACCCCTGTATGACTGAGCAGCCCTATTTAGGAGCCACACTGCTCACCCCAAAATTGGGGGAAGGCCTAGAAAAGGTGGCCTAAACATTGCCCACTCTTATGTGGCCTAAAAACCGAGATCCGCCTGTTCTAGTGAACACTAGAGTTGTGCATTTAAAATCAATATATAAATTAAGGCTCAGAGTCAGAACATTAGCCTCTTGCCCCAAATATTAAAGAGGGCTGCAGGGTGCCTGCGAGGTGGCTGACGCGCCCTAATCTCAATGCAATATGAATCCGCACGCTGTCACAGAGCAATCTCTGTTTATGGAGCTCCAATAAATGTCGCAACGTCGCACTTTTCTGCAATTACGTCAAATCACGCCTTTATAGTATTACCTCTAATACCTCAACATGTGCCTTATTATATTCTTTCCAAACGGAAAACAAAATATGTTTTTTTTCCTGAGAACAGTGTTGGATGAAAACACTGAGGCAATGTCCGTCAGGCGTCTATCACAGCCATAAAGCACAGGCGTAAACAGCACATACTCATACAAATGTATATGGGTAATCTTTGACCTGTAACAACACAGATCACTTAGACCATCAGAATCAACTAGCAGATGGCACCTACAGCTCAGCATTGGCAAGACAGTCTCAGCAGCTTACCACCTCAACAACAGGGAAGCAAGAAGGGAACTGGATGTCTTCGTCAACAACAAGCGCCTAGAGTTCCAGCAAGCCCTGTGGTACCTTGGTGTACGTGTACGTCTGGATAGATATAACACTCTCCTTCAAACAACATCTATAAGAAGTGAGGGCCAAAGTGTCATCTAGGGTCTCACTAATCTGACGTCTCGCCGGTACTAGCTGGGGTGCATCTGCCAAGGTGCTTCGAATCTCCACACAAACCCTTGTCTTCTCCACAGCTGAGTACTGTGCCCCAGCCTGGTGCAGAAGCCCACAAGTCAGGAAGGTTGACGTCATAAACAACGCTCTATGGACTGCCAGTACTAGCAGGAATTGCCCCGGCTGGCCTCCGACGAGAGGCTGCTACCCTAGCCTTAAAAGGAAAGCCTGAATACACGACTGGCATATCCTGCACAACACCACCACAACAGAACTGCCTCTAAATAGTCCCGCCACCCGTACAACAAGGCAGCACAAGAGTTGCCCAGGTCCATCCCTGACAACAGAGGCATGGCTAGAAGCAGCCTGGAAGCAGGAGTGGGAGTCAGCCGGGCCAACACGCATCCATCGTTACATTCAGGACCCGGGAGGCGGCATTGAAGGAGAGGAACTGCCACCCCGGCAATGGACCCTGCTGAACCGCCTGCGAACTGGGGTCGGACGTTTCCAAACATCCATGACGAAGTGGGGCCTGACGGACAGAGCAGCATGCGAGTGTGGGGAGCCAGAGCAGACCGCTGGCCACATAATCACCACCTGTCCCCTTTATAAACCACCCTCGGAGGCCGGCCTATTCGATGTGGGACCTGAGACGAGGGCGTGGCTGCACGCTACTGTGCTGTCAAAACCCCAAATTGGCCTAATTGGCATCAATCATTGGTGTCGACCAACTGATCATGAGTCAGCACCTGGTGACAATCACTGATTGGGGCGATCGAGGCACTGAAAACAGGAAGTGTTTGTTCAGTATGAGAGTAGCAGCAGTGGAGAACACTGCATGGAGAGAAGCAGAATTGTTTCTGCATTGCAGTTTATTTTATTGCTTAAATTTGTTATAAAAGTTATTTATGTTTTTGTGCTGCTAGGCCACACCTAACTGCTATAATTAGCTATAGTAGTTTGATTTAAGTTGCGCATATAGGCTTGCTTAGTCTAAATGATGATCCTTAATTGAATACTGAATATAATATGAGTTAAAACGACCTGTTTATTTAGATTACTGAAGTGACTAGTGATTCAGTCATGTAGGTTACGTTAGTAACTATGGTTATTCGAGTGAAATGAGTGAATTTCAGTGATTTATTTTGTTTTGATTATGACCTTACATAGTTAATGACAGCTTGTATTTAGTTTTTTGTCTTTCTCTGTTTAAGGTTTTCAACCTAATACAACTGTACTTACCTGTACCACTACCAATTTACCAAAGTAAAAACAAACAAAAGAGGAAAGAAGTTGTCTTTTTGAGTTGACCACAGTCCCCCCTGTCGGCTAAGCCGTTTTTCAAGTTTGGGCATAAAGGTTTCTGGAAAAAATCCCGAATAACTTGACAGCTACTGAGCTGGAAATCTGATGATGATACACGAAACGAAAGAAAAAGAAGAGCCATATTATGAGGATCCCATTTACATTAACACTATAAGACCGCTATATTGTTAAGTATAGTGTAGCACTAGCAGATGCACCTGCCTGCTCTCACAGTGTTTTTTGTACATATAAAATGAAAAAATAAATGAATAAATCTCGACTCTGTCTCACCTCCCGTCGGTCTTGGTCTCGAATCTCTCGACCCCCTCCCACACTCTGTCTTGACTTGGACTCGCCCCCCCCTTGAACTTGGTCTTGACTTAGCTATACTCGCTTTAGGTGGACTCCACTATAACACTAATGTAAATTATTGTGATGAATCAAATGATGGTAGTTACTGGGCCTGTGGTGACAAACTGATATAAGCAGACTGTGTGGTGTTTCATAAATATGGATGGCACGCCGTACCATGTTCCAACACTTTCCATTGGATGCGTGAAAGAGTTATCTAGTGTGCAGTGGTTCACCAAGTGGGGTCCAGGGACCCCCAGGGGTGCTTGAGGAGGTTCCAGGAATTTGTTTGCACCAACATCCGTTTAACTACTTTAACTCTATATACATCAACTGACCTGATCTGCACCTGGCTCGCTGATAACAAACTATCATTATGTAACGTGTGATCTGCGTTGTGTTGTGGAATAATGAAGTTCTCTCTTTGTTGAAAGTTTAATCTGGTAAATACACAGACATATCTGGTCAGTTTCTGTCTGTGTAACACACCCAATCCTCAGCACGTCATGGGCATGTCTCATGTTAGACTGACCCCACTCAATAAACATACAACACAGATTTCAAGGAAATAACAACACAATGTACCTGGTAAATACACAGACGTATCTGGTCAGTTTCTGTCTGTGTAACACACCCAAGTCCCAGCACATCTATAACAGAATTAACAGTGTGACCAAGAGCATATTTGTATAAAGAGTTTACAGTTTAGTATGTCAAAATAATGAATTGAAAACATGTACAAAACATCACCACTTCATGATGGTACATTTAGCATCTTTAGAACAACTAGTATTCATCACAGTATCACAGTAAACATACAGACTCTTGTTGAAAATATAGTGTGCTGAGGAACACATCTTACCATGGGCATGTCTCATGTTAGACTGACACCTAGCCCTGGAACATGACTGCCATGATGATTATCATGACAGTCATGCAGAAACTTTGCCCTGTTTTTTGTGCTCGCTGCATTTACAAGATTTCCGTATATATAAACATTCAGATTTCAAATATAAAGTACTCACAAAGTGTCCCACGGGTGTTAGTTAGTAGCAGCGCCAGCGATTAGAATTGCTGCGTCCCGCGTTGTTTAATAAAAAGCATTTTTGTCCGAGCTCCCCGGCTACTTTTTTCGAACGGGGTTCGTTTGGGAAATCCACAGTTGCACACCGGGAGCACACTCGCCTATTAGTCTGTATTGGCAGGGCGGTCAGCATACCTATATCGAACACACCGAGTGCCACCCTCCTCCCGACCGATAGGGGCGCGTAGTTGAAAGCCAATGGCAAAATAACACCTCGGATAAAAATGCTTTTTATTAAACAACGCGGGATGCAGAAATTCTAATCGCTGGAGCTGCTACTAACTAACACCCGTGGGACAAATTGTGAGTACTTTATATTTGAAATCTGAATGTTTATATATACGGAAATCTTGTAAATGCAGCGAGCGCAAAAAACAGGGTGAAGTTTCTTCATGACTCTCGTATGAATACGAGAGTCATGAACCATGGCCACAAGATTCGATACACCACCAAGATACCCATGTACCTGTCTAAATACTTCCTTAATGTAAACGAAGTCCACACCCACAACACCAGAGGGAGTGCAACAAACCATGTACAACCCAGATTCGGCACAAACAAGGGACTAAATTATTTTCGCTCCTATGCCACCAAAATGTGGAACGCCCTACCAACAGTCATCAAGACATGTGAATCCCTTGACTCCTTCAAAACCGCTCTCAAAGGGCACCTACGGATGGCTGCAATTCGAAACTGGCCTCTGTAAAATCTGAATCCCCCCCCCCCCCCCCCCCATTTTCCCTCACTGTATATTGTATCTTTTCCCTTTTTTGCTTCCCATATGATGAATTCCTGTTCTGTACTTTAGCTACATAGAAATGTTTATTTGTATGTCTCTAAATGTTTGTATGTCTTTAAATGTTTTGATGAATTGAACAATGTGGACCCTGTTGTAAACAAGTGTAATGCTTAATTGGGTCGTCCACTCACAGTTGACAGTCTTTGTATTGAGTTTGTGCTTAAAATGTACTGTAAATTCTACAAACTGTTAATAAATATTTCAATCAAAAAAAATGGCTAGACTGACACCACTCTAAACGTGGACACCAGTGTTGTTCAATGAGGTGCCGCCCACTAACCAATAAGAAATGTCATTACTGATGGAGCAAGTGGAACCCACTAAACTCTGTTACATTTACACCTGGGAAAAACTGAATCCATTCTCTTTGGATCAAATAGTAATCTCAGAAAGGCAGACGGCTTCTTAGTTAAAGTGGGTGAGAATATTATTTATCACAAGAAAATCTTTCCTGTGATAAAATGGCCACAAATGTAATCAAAAAAGTCATCCAAAGAAAAAGGTTCCTACAGGATCTCCTCACTGGTCAACAGAAATACCTTGAAGACCCTATAAAAGGAGCCCTCATACAAGGTTTCTTCGACTATATATGCATGCACCTAATGGTACCACAGCACATCAAAGGCCCTGAGCAACTTGCAATGGACCTGGTCTTTTAGTTCAATGTTTGTTTTAAAAACGCCATTGACAATGAAGGGAAAATCTATGTCATATTGTCTCTTTATTGTTAACAGCATTTAATGTTTGTGTTGGCACCGTTTGTTTTACATCACCATTACATCACCATATCAACATGAGTTAGACATTAATATTATAGTTCCACTTCACACAGGTGTGATTTATATATATATATATATATATATATATATATATATATATATATGAGCTACTTGCTATGTGCATAACTACAGACTAGCCAACATGAATGGTGTCTCATAAGTTCTCCACTAGATGGCAACACAGTCACGTGTTTTGGCTTCCACTGGCAGACATGTGGCTGTTCAGAATCAGAGGACAGAGAAAGAGGTATTGATAATAGGTTTGTGCGAGTTAAAAAGTGATATTTTTGGGTTAAAACTAAAAGTTTTTTGTTAAAAAGTTTAAATTATTCTGATCTAGTAATCATAGTGTTTGTTCAGTAACAGAGTCTTCCTGTCTCTCCAGCTTTTTAATAAACAGGTAGGTGCCAAAATGAGAAGTAGCCATTTATCAGCTTTTCCAGTTCCAATTTTGTCTGCTCATTTCTTTGTGTCATCACTTACAATTTCACTTGTATCCTGACGGAGTTCTCTGATTGGATAAAATTGTTATCCCGACCTGAAAATTAATTTCTGTTTAATAAAATGGGAGACTGCTGTTACTTATTTTAACCAACGTGTATAGTTGTGAGCTTGTATATTGGCTGTTTTTGTTTTTCTCCCGGCACATGTGAGCTTAAGTTGTAGAAATGCCGTCTTGGGCACGTGACACACTGTCCTATGATGGAGCATAAATTAAGCTTCAGCATGCATGGTATGAATTAATTAGCTTCAAGTGGGGTCACTGATGCTGCAGGGACAGGGACATGTACTGTACATCATACATGGTGGTAGTACGGTACGGTACTGTGTGTGTGTGTGTGTGTGTGTGTGTGTGTGTGTGTGTGTGTGTGTGTGTGTGTGTGTGTGTGTGTGTGTGTGTGTGTGTGTGTGTGTGTGTGTGTGTGTGTGTGTGTGTGTGTGTGTGTGTGTGTGTGTGTGTGTGTTAAAGTAAGTAATGTAAGTGGTTTTGACAACACACAGATGTTAACATGCCAGACTGTGTCCTCTCTCTCTCTCTCTCTCTCTCCTCCTCTCCCCTTCCTGTTCTCCCTTTCCTTCCCCTAACCTGCTATACTGTTTCAGTTAATCACAATGTCCTTTGTCCCTCCTCAGTCCTCTCTGTCATCAGACTGTTTTTGTCTCCACCAGACCGGAATGGAGAGAGTGTGTGTGTGTGTGTGTGTGTGTGTGTGTGTGTGTGTGTGTGTGTGTGTGTGTGTGTGTGTGTGTGTGTGTGTGTGTGTGTGCTGATGACTACAAGTATTTGGGTTCATATATATCTTGGACACTATCAAATGAGAGAAACGTCTGGATGGCACTTATACTGCCTTCTAATGAGAGCGCAATATTGGAAGAGCCACCCATCAACTTCTCTAAATTACAGCAACCTCCCTGTGTTTCTTCACTAGTCTGATCCAGAAGAACACAGTTTGCCGGCCACTGCTACAGAGCTGATCATGAGGTTATATCTTCCCTTCTTCTCTGGAATCCTGCCTGAAAGCAGACCAGAGGTAAAAAACTGTCGTTCCCTGATGTCATCGCTAGGGACACATGCATCAGTAAGCAGGAACTGAGGATGGCAATGGAGGACCAGGTAGTCTGGTGTGGCATTGTGAAATCCATGACCTCGACCGCGGTCGAAAAATGATGATGATCATTCAAAATGTAAGCTTTGTGTGTGTGTGTGTGTGTGTGTGTGTGTGTGTGTGTGTCACTTGGACACATGGTATTCACTGTGACGCACATGTGTGGCGCTAGACCTTGAGTGCGCTGTAGGCGTGCAAGGCTCAGTGATGTAGTGCATGATGCTGGTATGTCGCAGAGACGTATTCTCAATCCAATCCTTGATACTTAGTGACAAGCAGGGAGGCACTATTGTTATAGTCCTATAGACTCAGCTGGGGATTTAACCCCTTGACCTCCCAGTCTCAGAGCAAACACTTGAATGAATGAATGAATGTATGTGAATGAAATATGAATGCCAGGTTGGAAGTGTTACAGTCGTCTCTCCTCTGCATAAAGAGGAGTCCAGGCGGAATGCCAGCAGAACATGTTCCATAACCGCCTACAACAGCTCCGGCTCCCGTTACTGGTCCATTTTCAATCCTGGGACATTTTATTAACAAAATCAGATTTCACTTGTGCCTGAAGCAATATGATATTGGTAATAGATAGCCCACACTGAGAGATTTAATTTGATATATAAAACTAATTTTGATGTATGGAACCTAAAAAAATTAAAAGAATAAAAGAGATCCCACTGGTACCACCATTGGCAGCGTGCCCTTCGTTTGCGGTCATGTTTGGTGCTTGTCCCATTCCTCTATGATTGTACTCTCATCCCTGGATCCTCCCCCAACCATTATTTGTTGAGGACCGCTAGCGCCTCCTATACACAGGTTTAATGTTTGTCTTCATTAGACAAACATTAAAAACGCCATTGACAATGGACAGAGTTTAATGTTTATTTTGTCTCCAACACAAACATTAATTGCCATTAACAATGAACAGAGTTTAATGTTTGTTTTGTCTCCAACGCAAACATTAAATGCCATTAACAATGAACAGAGTTAAATTTTTGTTTTGTCTGTCACTGAACAAATCAGCATATGCATGTCAGCAAAAATAGAAGATAGAAGCTATAGATCGTCAATTTTTGCGGAAGATATTTGCAGAAGGCAGCATATCAACATGCTCACGCACGCGCACACTCACACTCACACTCTCTCTCTTCCTCTGATTCCACCCTGCCATACTGACCGACAACCACTACATACATGTTCCATAGCAAGGTGTGGCAGAAAGTGGAAGACCTGAGTCAAACTGAAGGCAATACTGCACACTGGTTTGGATTCATCACTGTTCAGTTCCAGACAGGTGGGGTTAATGTACTGAATTATTACACAATGTGGCTATTGTTTCTGGTTTCTAGCACTTCCTCACTCTAATCCTGTGAGATCAGCAACTCCCACAGGATTCCCTCCCTCCATTTTGGCACAAATTTAAAGTGACCATCAGCAGTTCAGACTGTTGTAGTACCTACCAACAGTTACAACAGTAACAACAGTTAGGCCTACTTTGACAGGTACAATGACAATAATTGGTACAATGGGTATTGAATTTAACCAGAGGGGCATGCATTCCCAACAGGCATTGGCCTATTGGCCTACCAAATATTCAATGTCGCTGGCCATCACAAAATCTAGCAGTCAGGTGCGTGTCACACTACTGAGGTTGCAAGCCATATGGTTTAAGAAATTGCCTGTAAATATTTTAACATAGGCCCCTGGTAGTCAAGGGCCCCTCACTGGCCCCACTGGCCTGGTCCATAATCCTTCCATGAATATGGAACATTTCTCGAAAGAAAGATGACATGTTAATGACGTCTTCTGTCTATACTGAGATGGTGAGATTGCTTCATTCACTTTATTCAGATATATCGGTGTACAAGGCTTATTGTGTGTATGGCAGTGTTAATTTGGATACATATGAAGCCACGCTCCGTTTAACCGCATTTAACTGCTCAACACTCCACGTGTAAACGTTGATAATAAAATTCCCGTCCCTAGTGTGTGTATACTCAAGATTCTGGGTTGTGAAGAAAGCCTTGGCTTCTCCACAGGTCAGGTTGGTGCAGAGTGGACAACACAGGGTCAGCTGGCGAGAGCAAGGCTCGTTAGCCGCCAGGTGAGACTGGACCAAATCTGCCAATGCCTTCATGAAGAGAGGGCTTCCATTCAGGGACTCAGCCCTGCGGATATCTTCTGCCCCACACTCTTCACCTAGCACCTGTCTGTACGTTATGTCCAGCTCGTACAGTGTCTCTATGTGGTCCGACGTGAAGGCAATCGGCACCAGGAGAATGTTCTTCCTCCCGCGTTCGCAGAGAGCCTTAATCGTGTCGTCCGTCTGTGGACCGAGCCACGCCATGGGGCCAAACCTAGACTGCCAGGCTAGCCGGTAGGGGTTGCAGAGTCCCAGCCTCTCCATGACTGCCTGTACCGTTGCTTGTACTTCCTGAGGGTAGGGGTCGCCTCTGTTCACCACGGCCATGGGCAATGAATGTGCTGAGAACAGGACAACCACATTGTCCCGCTTCTCCTCTGGGAATCTCAGAAGCTCGTTACGGATATGTTCTGCAAAACATTCCACCAGTAAGGGGTGAGTGGGCCAACGGTCAATGACACTCCAGCTCATTTTTGGTCCGTGGCCTCTCTTGCTGTAGTAACGATAGATGGCATTCAAACTGCTGCCTGTAGTGGAGCAGCTGTACTGTGGATACTGTGTGAATGCGACAGCCCTCTCTACTCCATCTTTCTCCATCACCTCTATGGCCTCCTCTGTCAGTGGATGAGCGTAACGGAAGCCAATGTAATACTTGTGAGGGGCCGTTTCTGGAGACATCTCGTCCAGTAGCTTGACCATGCCTTCCCCCTGCGTTGAGGTCCAGTGTTTAATAGGCGATCCTCCTCCGATCTTACGGTACCGTTCCTGGATCTTAGGTGTCCGCCGTTTGGCAATGAACGGACCCAGCATGTTCTGTACGGGAAGTTTCATCAGGTCTGTGTCCATGAAGATACGTAGCAGGAAGTCATGGACATCTTCTAGCTTCTCTGGCCCACCCATGTTTATCATCAAAATGCCTGTCTTAGGTCTCATGTTTTCCTCTGTTTCTGCAGCAGCAGACTGGGGTGAGGCAGCAGCACCGGCTGCTGTGGACTGTCGTCTCAGAGAAGCTTTCAAACACAGACTGCTCCTACCAAACAGAATAAGGAGACTGTGTCGGCTGCTTCCCAGGACTGTCTTGGCGGTACCGATCCCCCTCTGAAGATACATTTAAAGAGGGAACATCAATGTCACAGAAGAAATACGAATCAGGAGGAAGCTGGGTGACTGGAACAAGGACAAGCCGCAGGTGTGGTGCTCAATCAGTGAAAAATACCAAGTCTTGACTGGTTATCTAGGCTGAGAACGGCCGCAGTGGTGTCCGATCACAACTTAATCAGAGATTTCTAACCCAATTGGTTCACAGAGTGATGTAGTAGCAGAAGCTGAAATATAAGGCTTTATCTGGGTTTGTAGGCCAAATATCACCCTGGTTAGTTACAGAGGGTGTAAGTTGAGAGTTTGCATGTCATTATGAGTCAGTTATATCCCTTATATGGAGTCCTAATACACGTCATGCCCAAAAAGGGAGTCTATGACGTCAGGCTTGGATATGCCAGTTAGCTCCATATGGAGTTCCAGGCATTCCGTGATGTGGTCTGACTCACAGTGGTAACCATGAAAGTGTTACAGAATAAAAGGCACTGCACTATATGTATGTTATTACTTGCACAAGCAGAGCGCTCAAGTAATGTGATCGGCTGGGGTATGTATGTATGTCAGTGTCCTCCAACAGTCAATACGGGACCACCATTCTTGGTGACAGAACTAAGGTACGTTTCAAGTTTGGTATAAGTACAATAACGGGTCTAAAGGATTTAGAATAACAGAGAGCTCTAGGACTCAGAGCAGCAGTCGTACCCAGACAGACAGCAGAGAGCTCTAGGACTCAGAGCAGCAGTCATACCCAGACAGCAGCAGAGTGCTTTAGGCAGTCGTGCCAGCAATGGTGAGTACACTTCATGGCGCCCTCTGTTTGAGCACAAGTAGGCCATACAATTATTATTATTATTATTATTTGTTTCATAATTATCATTTAGCTGGGGACTCCCTGGAACTTTCTCAAGGACCCCTAGGGGTCCCTGGACCCCACTTTGAGAACCACTGCCCCATGGAGACAGACCACTATTTTCACCAGGTGCATTGTGTGCGGGCGTTCCAAGGAGTTTATAGTGACTGATCTGTTCCACCTCAACGCCGCCAACATGAATTGTGGTGTGCTCTCTCGTAGGCCTCATGAAATCCACCTCCTTGGTTTTGTCATCATTGAGAGCGACCTTAGTGATCTGACCTTGTCTCTGTAAGTTTCCTCGTCAACGTTGTCAAGTACGCCACGGCATCAGCGTACTTATGATGACTTGGAGGTGTGTGTGTGTGTGTGTGTGTGTGTGTGTGTGCGCACGCGTGCAGGGAGGAGAGGACTCAGCAGGCAGCACACAGCCTTGGGGTCTATACTGTATATAAATCATATAATGTATATTCCCTCTCTGTCTCTATACAGTATGTATCAGTCAGAGATATACATCTGAACATCTGTCGAATGTCGGATCTCTCTTCTTGAGATAGATAGAGAGTGTGACATGTGTGCACTGTGTGTGTGTGTGTGTGTGTGTGTGCAGCAGCAGAGTGAAGCATGTTGACGTTAATGGAGGTGACAGGGCCAAGAAGAGAAGTGGAGGTCAAACAGACTAACAGCTCTCTCTCTCTCTCTCTCTCTCTCTCTCTCTCTCTCTCTCTCTCTCTCTCTCACACACACACACACACACACACACACACACACACTCTCTGAAAAGGCTGACTTCCTTATCACCCAAGAACAGGCAGACACATGCGGTGTAACAGATGAAGACGCTCAAACATTGTGCATCGTGTGCAGATGTAAACTAATGACATAAGAAGTTATGCTGCACATACCGTACGTGTGCAAACACGCACACGCACACACACACGCGCACACACACACACACACACACACACACACACACACACACACACACACACACACACACACACACTCACACACTCTCTCACGCATGCACAACTGCATGCTTGGTACTAAGCCACCACTATGCTGAGTTAGAGGACATTGTAAATGTAGCCTGGAATGAGTAATAACACTGTCGTGTGCACACTACATGAACTCCGTCTCTCGCACACACACACACACACACACACACACACACACACACACACACACACACACACACACACACACACAAACACAAAAAACACACACGTGCGCAAGAACCGTCTGCTTCTAAACTCTGACAAAGCAGCCAGCAGTTTGGAGTCTTACAGTATAAGTACACACACCAGCATATAAAAATAGAAACACTGTATATGCATAAAGGCCAGATGCTTGGGAGCCAGAAAATGCTAATTCTACTGTTGGGGTCATCATGGCAGTTAATGTATAAAGTACAGTACAGGCTGCTGCATGGGGAAGCAGAAAGGCAGGGAGATGGAACATAGAGACATGTGGGGATGTGAAACTCAGCATAAAACCCCACATGCCAGAGGATACTGTATTGTAACGGTGCATCATGTGTTCTTGATAGAGTCCGGATCATTTTAGGATTTTTAACGATTCCCTCTTAACGGTTCTATTTATTTAACGAATCCTACATTTGGAAACATTTTGGCCTTCATTATAAGCGTAGATTAAATCATACATACATATTGCATTCATATTATTGTATAGTGGTTCTCAAAGTGAGGTCCAGGGACCCGAGTTGGTTTAGGGGGTTCCAAATGGACTCTTACAGAACTATAACTCTGAGAGCATATACAAGGAAACAATAATGACATTAGGTTCCATTCGTGCACTCTCAGAGTTATATGGTGGTCCTTGAAATGAAAACGTCAGAGAACCACCGGTATTGTAATTGTATATAGCGGAAGTGAAGTCCACATACTGACGGTGTAATAAACCGGTTCCAGAAATTGTATCAATGTTGCAACTAGTCTCACGTCACCAGACTGTTGCCTCTCGCAATTTCCAAATGCTTTCATCATACAGTCTGGAGCAACGGAAGAGCTGTCATGAGTAAACTATAAAGCGGAAGTGAAGCCTCCTCGCCACTTCCGTTTCGTCTTTACAGTCGTGCACATTTATCCTGATATAAATAGAAATCATCTAAGCATATATAGCTTGTTGCTTAGCAGAAAAGGAAATAAAAAAATAAGCTCTAAAGATATTTTAAAATATATTTCCGTGAACGGAAATGGCAGCTTCCTTACTCGGATTTCGGGAGCTGTAGTTCCAGACTCTATATAGCATTCAGACTTATAGATGTGACGTGTAAATGGCTCAATTGAATAACAACATTGCTGTAATTTGCATCAGTTGAGTCCCAGTTTCAATGTATTGATTTATAAACAGTATGCAGGCAAATGGTTTGGGATACTTGGACAGTGGTTTATATGAGTTGAGTTGCTTAAAGTAACTTTGACTATCAACTTTATCTGACTAGTGACTTTGTCTGTCTAGTATTGTTTCACTGGGAAAACAGGGTCTCAGCAGCATGTGGTGTTTGTTACAATGGCAAAAGAGCTTATGGGCTGTTCTCTCTCTCCTTTTATACTGGTTGGTGATTTTATACTGGCCCAGGTGTGTCACAATCTCCACCACGCCTCCAATCTCTACTGCCACTCCCACCATCCATCATCAGCACTGGAAAACACTAACAGTGGATTATACAAAGACCAAAACACCACTAGGGCCACATAGGACCGTAACACAGAGCTCAAACAGTTTTATGATATCATAGAAAATGTGTATAATTATTTTGGCCACAGCATTAAACGGTGGGCCATGCTGACAGGCATAATTTCCACAGACGATTCATCTCACCCAGGCATCATGTTGAAGCGATTATGACCTACCTCAAGCTTCACACTCCAATACAAATGAAACTATTTGAATAAAGGTTGTACACATCAGTGAAATTAACCTCTGGGAACATCCCTAATTGAGAGTGTAGGCCTATAGCAATCACCACAGATCATATAGGCTGCATGGCTATAACAGGGCTTGGGCACTACCCTATACCATCTCTCTATATCATTTGATAATGGCATATTAAAAACATGACTTGTACACCCAATGAAAATATAAACTTCACAGAATATATAGGCTACCACTTCTAATTATAACAATCGGTTGAAGATTATCTGAATATCGCACAAGTAAAATATCAACTTCTGTGCAACGGGCCATTGCGCTGAGCACTGGCAGTGGCAGTGTTTTACCTATACTTGTGAGGACCTCTGCTTGATTCATGGTGAGTGGGGCACTGACGATCTGCAAGCTCACAACGCGCTGCATGTGTACGCAACACTTGGAGCTTGTAGATCCACGGCTTGCCAAGCCGTGTATATCCACGGATATCCAAAGCTGTGTATATCCACGGCTTCCCAAGCCGTGGGAGCTGTCTCTCTCTCTAGAGAGATTTTTACCTGTAGCTACTATATTTTCACCTGTACTTTGAGACTTATTCGGAGATTGTGGAATAATGTTGCAACTGGATCCTTCATCACAACTCTAGTTCCTGATCAACCCTGCATGTTCTCCATAATGTTATAACTCCAGCGAAAAGGTATCCATCAGTATCATTGCTGTTGTTTTATATTCAGGACAACTCTGCAATTGTAGCTGCCCCGCCCCTTTCCTATACAAATCCCTTCATAACTTCAAACTCCATTTTAACCATGATAGATTCATCGAAAACACCCGTCCTTGTTTATGGGGACTGATATTGTCCTGTTAATACATGAGGTGCCTGAGAGGTAGGCTACTGTGCTCTAAGGCTGCTTCCATCATGTGGAGCTGTCTCTGTACGCTGCAGTGTGCCTCATGGGAACCATGTCAAGGAGTTCTCAGACACAGTCACTGATGAAATAAGTATAATAAGCATTGATGATGACATTGTTCAAGAAAGAATAAATACAGTTTTCATTAACAAGAGATTTACTTGAAGGGTTCTTAACATTTCTGTTTAACTACATTAGGGCTGTTTACCCTTCCCCAGATTTAGCTGTGTGGGAGGAAGGTACTCATATCTTTTCCTGGAGAGAAAAATGAAAAACATCTGAGTCATGCAATGATGCACCTGTTCATTAAAACCAAATGAGAACATTAACCGATGCATGCACATGCGTGTGCACACACACGCATGTGTTCACGCACATGCGTGTGCACACACACACACGCATGTGTTCACGCACATGCGTGTGCACACACACACACACACACATGTGCACGCACGCACACATTTGGATGAAATGCTTGGTTTACTTTGTCTTGATCCCTCGTTACTTCATCTCGTCAACTTGATCTTTGTCTGGGTAATTAGCTTGTGCGTTCATCCCACCTGCTTGAGAAGGAGAGAGAGAGAGGGTGAGAGAGATGTATAGAGAACGAGAGTGATGCTTCCCTACCTGGTAAATAATGGAGAAAAAAATGGAGCTCAGCATGTATGACTGTTTAGCACGCTTCATCAGTTTTACATAATGCATTTCAACGGCTCAGAAGTGTAATTATCTCGCTCTCCGGAGTTGCTGCCGATCCTCCTTGAGTCATCATGAGTAAAACATTGAAAAACTTTCTTCTTGTTTATTGTTTGTGCCTGTCTAAATAGTCTCCCTAAACAAGTAACGACAGTACTTTGTAGATTCCTGACTTAAGGCTTTCAGACGAGTCACAATAACTTGGGGTGCACTAGTTCTGAGAAGAACGTTTCCACAGCCAGGTCATCAGACTGCTGATCAGACAATGATCACTGGGCCTCATGCGCCAATAAGTTCCTAACTTTTCCTCTTACATTTCTTCCTAAGTGAATTCCTAAGAGAAGTCCAGTCAGATTCATGAAACGTTCTTAAGTAGGCAGAATTCTTCGTAAGCATGTTCTTATGATGATGAATCCAAATCCTCGTAACTTGAAGGGGTGTGCCAGTTCATTCAAATTATATGTGTGTGTGTGTGTGTGTGTGTGTGTGTGTGTGTGTGTGTGTGCCTGCGTGCGTGCGTGTGTGTGTGTGTGTGTGTGTGTGTGTGTGCTTGTGCGTAATGCGTATACACGCGTTGAGTGTGCTGGCTGCACTGGGAGCACACACTTCTCCCTAGCTCAATAATGTAACCTAAATTAATCTGCTCTGACAAAATGAAAGACACTTTCATAATTACAATTTAGTGTCTATTCTATAACCTACTTAATGCGACATCCATTCATTGCACTCCTTGTAGACCGAGTTTGAAATGTTGCCACGTTCATTAAAGTATTCAGCAAACCAGATTGTAATATAAAAGTAGTAGTATTCCATGGAAGCAGATGGGAACAACACTTCACTAAGCAATGACATGATTTTGTTTTTGCCTTCAAGTACTGTAATTGAAAGGTAGAGAGTTGACAAAGGTTTCCTTTTTTGCCTTGAAAATAATTAAAGGGAGACCAAATTTTTATGTTGGTTTTGCATAGCTCAACTCACTCAAGGACCCCTAAATTAATATGTATTTAACTGCGGACCCCAATCAGAAATGTATTTTGTGCCATTAGTGACTATACTGTATGAATAAAGTGGTTACATTTTTACGATATTAATAAATGTGAATTCCTAGCCTGGCTCCAGCCCTGAATCGCTACCATTAAAAAAATATGTCCTGGCGACTGTGCCTACGGTGTCTCCATCGAAAATATGATCGCAGCAGCTGATTGGCCATCACATCACCCCTGTCACTCGACAGCCTCAAACAACAAACATGGCTGCCCCCACTGTGGTAACTCGTTGTGAGTTATCAATCAATCGTATCAATCTGGCTATTAAATCAACCTACGGTATATGAAAAAGGTTTTATAAACATCATTCAACATATTTTACCGCTTTTGTTTACATGCTATAGTAGCACTCGTTGACTGTGTTTGTTTGGTTAGCAACCGGGTTAGCCATAGACTCATGATTGACTTGACAACAATATCATCTGCTTTCCTGCTATTTTGATTGGTTGGTATATGAACCAATCGCCGAAGACTGCCGCTTTGACAACGCCCATTCTAGAATCTGCTGCCGTGGGGAGTGTCAGGCTAGCTAATTCCCGCAATTTCACCACATAAATTCACCCTAAAATTCACCTATAAAACCCCTGCACATTTCATCGCATAATTAAGTATTTTTGCCTGCATAGTGCATAATCAAGGATTTTTGCCCATGTTGTTCTATATAGGCTTATAGAAAGCTGTCTTGTTAAGTAACACCCGGAGCGCATCTGACGCACCTGCCTGCTCTTGTTAAGTTTTTTATATAATATGCATACTTTATGAATAGAGTTCATTGTAGTAGGCCAGGCATAATAGAACTGACCAGAATGCACTTTTTTCAGGACTGCCTAAGAAAACAACTGACAGATTACAACTTGTCCAAAATGCAGCAGCCAGAGTTTTAACTAGAACTAAGATGAGAGAACATATTACTCCAGTTTTGGCATCACTGCACTGGCTTCCGGTTGTTTTTAGGATTGATTTTAAAATTATTTTACTTGTCTATAAAGCTCTCAATGGTCTCGCACATTCCTACCTACATGACTGCCTGCCTAAATATGTCCCAAACCGCCCCCTAAGGTCTTCCACTGCTGGCCTGCTCGCTTTGCCTAAAAAAATGGCAACTAAAAAATACGGGGAAGCAGCTTTTTGCTTCTACGGGCCGTCGGCATGGAACAAGCTCCCACTGTACCTTCGTCAGGCAGCCTCTCTAGACATTTTTAAAGCTCAGCTCAAGACCCACTTCTACAACATTGCTTTTAATTGATCATTTCTTTTTTCTTTTTTGTTATTCATGTCCTCACTGTATTGCATTACTGCTTGTTTTTTTAATGTCGTTGCCTTGCTTTTTTGTTTTTTGTTTTTGTTTTTTGTTCTGTAAAGCACTTTGAGCTGCATTTCATGTCATGAAAGGTGCTATACAAATAAAGTTTTATTATTATTATTTATTATAGTATCTTGGTATCGCCTATACATTTTCTTCTTTTTATGCGCTATTGTAATAGCTATAATGAGACTGAATACAACCAGTCCTGCTGCAGCACATGGACCTAGTCAAAGTGCTTTGGTCTCCAGCTTTTGTGCCTGTCTTTGGTGGAAACTTTGAAGTAGCCCTAGATTAAAGGACAACTTTTTTTTTTCCAACCAAGTTTCACGTTTTAGGTTGTTATTAGAGCAAGTAAAAAAATATGTGTGTTAAATTTGCTGCTTTCTTTTGTTTTAGCAAATTTTAGGCATTTGAACATGTGGCTAAATATGTATTACTTTTTAACAAATTTTTACAGCGATTATTTTAATTATTTTATATAGTCCTATACTGGTAACACTTGCAGATAAGGTTCATGAAATAATTATTAACTAATGTATTAGTTAATCATTATTTCAGAACCTTATCTGCAAGTGTTACAGTCCTACTAGACCCCAGGAACTTGCATCTGGCCACACAAGATCATAGTATCCATTGAATGTCAGTGTGTCATCTCCTCCTTCGCATTCAAGTGACACGCAGAAAAGGCCTATGGGATCGGGACTTGAACCCACGATGCACTGTCAGGCTGCATTGGAGCCTAGATGCCCGGTCCACTGTAGGACAGCGGTCTGGGCCGCAGATTGCTTATGTTAAAAAATGTTGAAAATCGACATAACGGAAGTTTATTCTTTGTCTGGTGGAAACATCATACAGTATGTCCTATATGGCTATACTTTTCAGGATTCAAAAAAAGAGCTATACAGTAGCAGTTCTATACAAGCTCTAACTGCGTTGTATCGCGACACATTTGAGCTTGTGGATCTGCTACTTTTGATTATTTTGTGTGACGCTGTGGTATGATCAAGTAGAAAAATAATAATAATGGAGATAAGAGGTTGCTGCCTTGGCAGCAACGATATGCAATGTATGAAACAGGTACAGTACTTTGAACTCAGGTGTAGAACCACAGCCATGATGATGATGATGATGATGATGCCATTGAATGGATACTTTGCTCAAAGCTCCTAAGTGGCGGTGCAGATGACAAGTGTAGCCGTGACCTCCGTGTCACCCTGCCCCCCCGGCTTGTTGTCAGACACGCCTTGCTCCTGTGTTATGCTTCACTCCGATTCACTTCACTACGATTGCCGGGGTATACAGCTGCTGTCAATCAAGCTGTCACACGGCAACAGTCGCCAGGGAGATTAAGCTGTTGTTCCCGTGTAAGAGAGAGGCAGTGTTCTTTATCGCACGTGCACACGCACGTGCACACACGCGCGATAAATTGAGTCAATTGTATTTTAAAGCATTGATACAACCCGGCCTAGAGTTACCCTTATAACTAAAATAATCGCTAAATGACAGATGTACTGTAGCCACTACGACCACAAATGTCCCAAGAAACTAGCTAGCCTAGCCACCGAGTCTGCTGCGCTATGGGAGGGCAGAGCAGCTGAATTCTTTGCTTTAATTAGGTGTTCATCATACTGGTTTAAAGCACGGCTATAGAAGGCTGTTTCAACTTGCTTCCTCAAAATTACCTATAATCACTCACCACTCAGTCACACTCACAAATTCAAAACATGTTATTGACTTCTTTCCTCCTATACCCATGACTAAACCCTCTCTCCTAGTATCTCCACTGAGACCTCTTTGGCTCTTTCCACCTAATTGGGCATTATTTTGCGTGTCTTAAGTACCAGGTCTTATGACTTAACTTAAGACCTGGAGGCGTGGTCAATGCTGTTTGGCCATTCAGAATAGCCAAATGGCATTGATCACGCCTCCAGGTCTTAAGTTAAGTAATAAGACCTGTTACTTAAGACACGCATGTCTCCACCCACACATCACCACCCAAGATTCCTTTTCTCCTACTGTCTCCACTGAGACCCCTACTCTATTCCCCACCTGACTAGCTTTGAATATAAAATGATACACACACAACACAAAAAACAAAACAAAAACATCTCCACTGAGAACCCTTCCCTCCTCCTATTCCTCACCTGAATAGCTAAAGCACTGAATAACTATACTTGAAGTACCCTTCTGTCCTATAGCTATTTATCACCCAAATAGCTAAAGCACTTACTTAAGTACAAAAACGTCCACTGAGACCCTTTCAGTCCTATTCATCATCCGAATAATTTACTCAATCTACATAACACCGGAAAAGAAGAAGAAAACAAGTAGGCCTAGGTTTTCACAGAGAATAAACTAGCGGGGACTGCACAAGTCTGACCTCCCATTAGTCCGACCTATGTGGCCAGGTAAAGAATGAGGCGTGGCCGGTTAAGACAGAGTTAGGTTTAGCGACCTACAGTACGTGGCCGGTTAAGACTGAGGTTAGGGTTAGGGTTGAGGAAACCAACAAATAAAACACTACAATACAGATATTAATCAACCACAGACATTACTTTCAAAGGGGGCAATAAAGCAATCTGCTTCACTGTAGAAGGGTTAGAGTAGAAAAATTATGCACAACTGTCTGAACTGAGCGGTGCAGGCTGCTGTTTGTTTATTTCCATTTTATCGTGAGGACAAGGAAGTTTCCTTCCTCACATCTGTTTCTCAAATAAAGTTGCACACACGCACGCACGCACGCACGCACGCACGCACAACTATAAAATACCGCAGCAGCCTTTTTGCTGAGGTTACAGTGTTATAAAAAAGTTCCTTGCTTTTGTCCCTTCCTGTCCCTTCCTCTTCTGTCTGTCTGTCTGTCTGTCTGTCTGTCTGTCTATATCCTTCTCCCCAAGCTTCTGTCCCTCCAGAGTTCAAAAGTGCAGGGGATTGGTAATACATTTGTATCACCTTGCTTATAGGAATGAAGGAATCCCATTAATTTGCCGCTTGATAATTTGCAAGACAAGAGGAGATCAAGGAAAAAAACTAGAGAAGCGAGAGAAGAAACAAAAAAAGTAACACCAGCTGGCACGTGGCAACAAAATATAGCACCCTCCGTCTCTTCCAAATGGGATTTTCATTAATTTAACGGAATACATCTTTCATTCCAAAACTATAATTGAGGGACGTCGCCCCGTAGCATTCGGGGTGTCATTAACCACTAGCTACCATTTTCTTCTTGTGGAAAAGTCATTTACATAAAATATGACATGAATTCCTTGCCAACCTAACAAGGAGTGAGTTAAAAAAATCTTGTTTCAGAATATGCATTTGGGACCAGGATGTATTAATTCTATATGCATTCATTTTGTTCTCATTCCCTCATCTAATATTCATCAGTTGGTAAATCTTCCATAATATCATTGCTGTCGGACGGAAACCTTCTATGTCCATGTTTCAAAAGTTTATGAATTATTCTTTTTAAATTAATACACTACTTCGTCACACAAGATTGTCGCACAAAAGTGGTGCAAATAGCAGATCTACTACTGTATCTCACAACACATTGTGATAGGATGTGTTATAAGCTTGTAGATTGTGATAGGATGTGCTTTAAGCTTGTAGATCAGCTATTTTCACTAATGGTGGACATTTTATTTTGAAGTTTCAGAAACTTTCAGCCTGAAACACTGGCTCTGAAGTTTCTGAACCAATCAGAGCGCCACATCCCTCCAGGCTATAGGGTTTCAAAGTCTGTGACTTCCTGCACGTTTGTAAACAAAGTGACAGAGAGACATGGAGAAAAGCCTGCAGATTATTTCTAACCTATACACAACCTATTACATATTTTAGCGTGATGATGAAGTTAACTCAAGTAATACACTGTCTGGATGTCATCTTGAATTGGATTAAAAACGGAGTAGTTCTTTAACCAAAACCAGCTGGATGGAATAAGAAAGCATGGGAATCAAACTGGTGAGCTTCATTTTTATATGTTATAAGTATATTAAAAAAATATTTGTATGGACTTTTGATATAAAAACACACATGAGAATTTGCCCATTCTTTTGGCATCCATTGTTAGGTATGCCCATATGATGACTACGTATGGTCTAAAAGTGAAGAAAAAAAATCATTTCACTACGATGATTGAGTTGGATACTGTTTCTATAATATTTCCTTGTATTTCTAGTTTATTGAAAAAATGTCATGCACATTTGTCCAGTGCATAGCCTATACTGCAGGCCTGGTTGACTAGATTTAGAAGACATTTTGAAGCTTTTGCTACTGAAATGATAGATTATTTATATGGAGAAATCCTGACATTTAACATGCATCTCAATGGGTGAGAAGGAAAGTTTGCCAAGTCTCCTCTCTTAGTAACCCTTGCTAACGTGCTTTTACCTTCGTCTCCTGCTCCCGTATTTGCCATGGCCTGAGCCAGCTATGCCAGCAGCCATTGTTGTTTTGAAAGTACCGCAGCGTCATAGATGTGTATACGTCACCATAATACACATGGACCAATCAGAGGCTATACTTTTCACTGTTGTACAGCACAGCCGTTGAAATGCAGTCACTATTTGGGCAGTAATGTTCTGATTTGTCCAGCATACTCTCTGCCTATGGGCCGAAGTCCAGACTCATAGCGGGGAGGAGGCGTGAGTGAATCCACGTTATGTGTCTGGCAAATCAGGCTAGTTTTTCCATTCAGTAGGCGTTCCTGCATAACTTCCGGTTATACGATGATGTCACATGCATAGCCTCTATTGAGGCTCCACTGACCAGCCTCCTCATTGAATTATTGACTTAGGAATGCGACAAAATAAAAGCTAAAAAAAATAAAAAAATCAAGGCATCATGGGGCTATGTGTAATTGGTAGAAAATAAGTCATGTTTTGGTTGAACTACTCCTTTAAGTATAGCTACTTTCCACCACTGCATGGGATCCATTGTAACAAAGGTTATTTTTCTGTTTTCTGAAAAGTAATGCATTCAGACATACAAGGTTTCCACCCGACAGTCACAACCAATCTGTATGGTGGGAGTATGCTAATAACAAATCCCTTTGTTATTAGCATAGAAAACCCAACCAGCGGTGAAATTAGTTTAGTCATAACTACTTATTTTAAATCAATAATTCATGAAGGGTTCATAATGTAACTTTTTTTTATTAGATTACAATAGTTTAGATTAGGTTATGTTAAATTACATACTTTGTTTAATATGAAATAATGTAGTGCTTGGGGAAATTAACCTCATACTGCCAGCTATTTGATTGGAAGCCCAGGATACCTGATTAAGGTTGGTAATGTTAATGTAACCGGGGAGAAATGTGGCTCGCAACAGACAGAGAAACAGATACAGAGAGCTGTCTGTCTGCCTCATTGAGGCTACTGCATGGTTTGACTATCGTGTCGAATCGGATTAAAAAAAATATTTAACTAATAAAGACGTATATAAACAGTATATAAAATAGACTAAATAACTACATTGAACAAATATATATGTACCCTACATACAGTATATACATATTTTTCCATTTACTGAAAAGTAAGTTTTGGACAAGGATTCTGCCCAACCGCCATGATATGCGCTTATCCACATCTGTATACTGCACATGCACAGATGAGATGTGTGCACGTGAGCACATGCTTTTCATCAACACCTCATGTGATTTAGCTCTAAATCTTGGTTTTATTGTCTTGGTAGGATTCCCCCTGACTAAATGTGTCGCTTTTTTGTTCAAGCACTTTGATGAAGACGATACATATATCGTTGTCGGGCAGAAACCTCTTATCTCCATATTCTTTTCGTGAATTAATGCCCTACTTGATCACATCAGCGTCACAGAAAAACATCAAAGTAGCACATCCGCAAGCTCGAAACGTGGCGCGAAGCGTCACGTTTCGAGCTTGTCGATCCTCTATACTTTTTCAATTTTTTTATTTGAATCCTGAAAAGTAACAGTTTTGGACATATGAGGTTTCCACTCCAACAGAGACAATATACAGCATACTGTATATACCCCACTGAATCAAACAACTTACGGCAGGCAGCTCATGCCCGCCAGGGAGAGAATTCCTATGCCTTGTGCCTGTAAATGAAGAAGTCTAAGGAACAGGCCCATTCGTCATGTTCCAGTCTGTCAGATAATACCTCGCATTCAAAATTCAAGCTGCATGTGTTTCATTTCACATTGCATTAGTCTTGTGCGCCCCGTGGAGATGGAGATATCTGGCAAATTTTCCTTTGATGGTATATTTCAATTCAAGCATTCCCAGTGGTGGGAGAAATAACTCAGAAGCACATTTACTCAAGTGCTGCACTTAAAGGCACAGCCATTTAACTTTGTTTTGTGTTTACATAACAAACCACACACACACACACACACACACACACACACACACACACACACACACACACACACACACACACACACACACACAGTGCTCTATTTTTGTCACCGCTAAACCCTAATATCCCTAAACTTATTTGCCTTTTCTTTTTACTATTTGGCCAAAATGGCCAGGCTATACAAGCTCACAACTTGTCAATGTAGATTGGCTAGTTGAACTATTAAAAAAAAATCAAAATAGTAAAAAAAGGCAAAGAAGTTTAGGGATAAGGGGTTAAGCGGTGACGAAAATGGAGCCCACAGTGTGTGTGTAATGCCAAGGATTCGTACCCCGGTCTCCCACGTGGAAAGCCAACATCTTAACCACTAAGACTAGACTAACTCCGGGGGGGAGATATTGGGCATTAGGCTGAGGTTGTGAGCCACTCTGCTACTTGACGACCTCACACGGGGAAATCCGACCCTGGTCACGTCACCTAACGCCCGGGATTCAAACCCGGGTCTCCCACGCAGAAAGCCAACATCTTAACCACTAAGGCAAAGGTAATTCCCCCTGACTCTGGGGAGATATTAGACTATATTTAGGCCATCAGGCTGAGATTGTTAGCCACTCTGCCACACACACACACACACACACACAGGATTTTACAATCTACGCTTGAGAGACATAATTCACTTCTCCGCCAAGTGTTTGTGTGGAGTCTCAAGAGGGATTTGTAATCAAAGCGTCCTGAGATGTATGGGTGTGCGTGCGCGTGTGTGTGTCTGTGCGTACGTGTGCATGTGCGTGTGTGCGCGCGCGCGAGCGTGTGTGTGTGTGTGCGTGCGTGTGTGTGTGTGTGTGTGTGTGCATGTACGTGTACGTGTGCGCGTGTATGTGTGTGTGTGTGTTTACAGTCTGTACTGCGGTGTATCCATACCATCGATCTTCCAATCCCATCAAAGCCAGCTGCACATCATGAAGCCAAAGGTCATTGAGGCACCGTTCACTTCGACCACATAGGCCTACTGAGAAAAACTACAACTAAATCTCCCTCTTCATTGATATTTTCTTTTTTTCCCGCTTATTTGCTTCATCTCACCCTCCACACAGGTTCCAGCTACTGTATGCGCCCAGTTCATCTCACCCTCCACACAGGTTCCAGCTACTGTATACGCCCAGTTCATCTCACCCTCCACACAGGTTCCAGCTACTGTATAAACCCAGTTCATCTCACCCTCCACACAGGTTCCAGCTACTGTATAAATAAACCCAGTTCATCTCACCCTCCACACAGGTTCCAGCTACTGTATACGCCCAGTTCATCTCACCCTCCACACAGGTTCCAGCTACTGTATACGCCCAGTTCATCTCACCCTCCACACAGGTTCCAGCTACTGTATAAACCCAGTTCATCTCACCCTCCACACAGGTTCCAGCTACTGTATAAATAAACCCAGTTCATCTCACCCTCCACACAGGTTCCAGCTACTGTATAAATAAACCCAGTTCATCTCACCCTCCACACAGGTTCCAGCTACTGTATAAGCCCAGTTGTTTGCAAAATAGCCGGAATAAAGAGAAGCAACCGCTTGAATCGCTTATTACGTCAGCCTCACCCATTTGGTTTGCTTCATTAAACCAAATGCACCTCAAGAGTTAAATTATTGTTACATTGTAGGCCTATACATCTGCATCACGTGATTTGCAAGAGGACTACACAATTAGAAATGAATGTGAGTGACACACTGAATAGGAGCCGACAGCCTCCTAGATGGGTTAAAACAAACACTTCCAATGAACCCACGGTCAATTTCACCAAAACCACAAACTTTCATTTGCAAGAAAAACTAATTAACGACTGCGGAATCAATCTGTTTTTAGAAACAAAAGCTATAGAGACAGCTGAAATAAACAAACTTTCTGAACAATTACCTCCAATTGAAAGACATAAACACATTATTATAAGCGTTCATATTACAGCTCATTAGCCGTGTTGTTTATTTCGGAGGCTTTAGTTTAGTTTCTGTTTTTCGCAGAGACCCTTGCTTATTCTGAAGGACACCGTGCACCTACAGGTGAGAATAAAAAATAAAAATAACAACCACACGCACAACGAACACAACTGAAATAATAATGGATTTACAAATGAACTCAAATCTGTTATTGAACTGCTGCTTGTGAAGGCACTCTGAGCAAGCATAATTTTTTTCTTAATTGGTGGATATTGCAGCTATAAATTCTGGCAGAATAATATTGCTGTTTGGCAGAGACCTTGTATGTCAAGGTTTATGCTTTTCCATAAATGAATGCCCCATGTAGCTGGTGTGTGATGCGATGTGAGGCGCTGTGGGGTTGTAGAAAGGGGCAAGGGCTATTAAAACCGGGAAAGCATCTGTGTCATTTTAGATTTTAAGCCGTTTAACCATCATTTTATATACTTTGACTTGTATGTAGCCCACAAATTGATATGTTTGACTTGATACTGAGTTGTATTTGTGTGTGTATGCAAATTAACGCAAATCATTGCACTGAAGGGTCAGTGTGCTGGACCAATCCTCAGACTTGAAGAGAAAGAAAGAGAGACAGAGACAGAGACAGTGAGTGAGTGAGTGAGTGAGTGAGTGAGTGAGTGAGTGAGTGAGTGAGTGAGTGAGTGAGAGACAGAAAGAGAGAGAGAGAGTGAGCAAGAGACAGAGACAGAGACAGAGTGAGTGAGTGAGTGAGTGAGTGAGTGAGTGAGAGACATAAAGATATATATAAATATGATTCTAATCTACACGTTTAATCTAGTAAAGTAAAGCTAAACCAGCTAGATACAGTGTGTGTGCGTGCATGCGTGTGTGCGTGCGTGTCTCTCGCCACAGGTGAACAGCTGTTGTTCTGTGTATTAATCTCACAAGCTGGAGGGGTCTTGTCGCATGATGGGTTTGTCAAAGCACACTGCCAAGCAGGTGGCAATGCACGCACGCACGCGCACACACACACACACACACACACACACACACACACAGCGTGTGTGGAGTTCACCAAAACTGTTGTGCTGCAATCAAAGTCGACAGCTACTGTTTCCTTGGCTACACAGCTACTGTACAGTACCGGTCGTACTGTACTTCCTGATCGATATTTCTCGCCAAAGTTTCAGAGAGCTCCCTGGAAACATCTACAGTATAGAACCTCTTTGCTGCAGAGAGAGAGAGAGAGAGAGAGAGAGAGAGAGAGAATTGTAGAATCAAAGTCCATATAGTGCGTGCGTGCGTACATTGTGTGCGTGCGTGCGTGCGTGCGTGTGTAAAGTAAACGTGTACATGTTTTTGTCAGAGCATGCAGGTCTGTGCATGTATTAATTGTCTGTGTTCGGGTGCATGTGTGCGTGCATGCGTCTTGGTTTCCACCATATGCCAGGACCATATGGTACACTCTGGCATTGTTCTGGGTTTTCTTCTGGGAAAGTAAACATATACTCAGATTTTGGGATATTTGTTGTAGTTTGTAATCGACTGTATATATTTTTCAGAATGAACACTCACACACACACACACACACACACACACACACACACACACACACACACACACACACACACACACACACACACACACACACACTGTACGTACAGACAGAGCTTTGTTTGTGTGTATGCATGTATGCATGCATGTATGCATGCATGTTGAGCAGTGTTGGGGAAGTTACTTTTAAAAAGTAAGGAATTATAGTTATCGTTACTTATCTAAAAAAGTAATTTGTTACTTTACTTTACATTAAATTATGAAAGTAACTACTTTACTTTACTTTACTTTACTTTAAAAAATAATAATATAAAAAACGATTTAAAAGAAGGTTTTTTGTGATTCATTAATCTCAATTAATGGCATATCAATAGGCCTATTTGACCTGATCATCAGTGAGCTTTTTTTCGAATGGATTTGGATACGAGTGAATCAATGAATAGTGACTACATAAGCATAGGCAATTAAAAAGTAGTAATAATAATAGTGATAATATTATTATTTATATAATGCTTCTCTGAGTACTTAAAGACGCTTTTCAAGGGGAACATGAGAAAACAAATAAAAACTACTTTATTAGAGAAAAACTAAGACTATGGAATAAAATAAATGAAAGTGAAATGAGATAGCTGGGGAAACAAATATTCTAGAGGTGTGTAACGGTTTGAACTTATAGGTGGTGGCTGGCATGTCTTGTGAGTTTTGGGAAGTGCATAGTTTTGACAGGTCTGCCTGCTAGCTGTGGACAGTGAAACCCTGACCATTATACACGGGCAGACGCAACATCGAGTGTGAGGGTTGGGGAACGGATGGAAAGTACCAGTGTTATTATAGGAGGACTCCTTGGCTTCTAACGATATGGACCAGAGTTAAACTAATGTTAGCTCCCATGCTAACTAGTTGCTATACCCTCGTCAGAAACAACATCACCATCCAGATCGGGTGGAAGCTGCTTGTGCCCGTGGATGGGAAATGAGATTTAAAAGGCTATAGAAGCGTGGATGAAAGGCAAGCACAGATGTGCAATAAAGTTGTGTCGTGACTCGTATTTGCGTGTGTATTCCGTCTGACGACGAGTGGTTTATGCTGCTGCCTGCTAGTGCGTTGCTGGCTGCTGAGTGCTGATGCATATTTAAGAGCGTCATAAGCATGCGCCCGTCCTGCACTGGAAGTAGCAGATCTACAAGTTATCTACCGGTCGCAATGCACTGCGCTTTGGGCTTGTACATCTGTGTTTTTCACGCAGTTAGTTGAGAGGCAGAGCACAAACGAAACTGTCAACACAGAGAGCGCTCTCTAGTCCCTGCACTGCAATCAGCAGCGCAGAGATGCCTGTATGAATGTATGATACTCACGGAGCTGCGAGACTTTTCACTGATCACATAAGTTGACATAACGCCATAACGCGGGTAACACTCGCACAATAACTATAAGGCCGTTATGGAAATGGGAAATGTAAAGCGTTAGGTTACAAGTTACTGCAAATAGTAGTTACGTTATGTAACGTAACGCGATGTAAGGGCGTTAGTCACAACACTGATGTTGAGTCTGTTTCCAACTTTCACCTAGCTGACACTGCATGACAAGGTTATACTGTCATGAACCTGGCAGACAGCACCCTCCTATGGTTAACGAGCATTGTGTGCTAATTACAGACATACTGTATGCTGCCCACACGACACAGACATGCATCAATACTTCGTCGCTTTCGGGCGGAAACCTCTTATCTCCATATCCTAACTTTTGGTGGGTTTTTTAAAGCGAATTAACGCCCTACTTCACTATACAACGTCACACTTTGTGCACATATTTGTGCACCCGTCTATAGAGACTTCTGTAAGTTTGGCTTCAGTGTCCAGCATCCACTGCTGTATAGGAGAACAGACTCTACCGTTGCATAGAAGAAGCTAAGTATGGTTTGGCGGGGGAAATGGAGTTCCATATGCTGGCCATGCCGTTCAGGGCCCTCGAGCCTTTCCTCACTCTAAGATCTTAGAGCCGTATCTGGTTTTGGAATAGTTTGTAACGTAATGAAAACATAAAGGGAGTTTGAATGTTTTAATGTAGCGCTTTCACAGAAACTTCCCACAGGAGCAACGATCTCTTTACGATGTTTTATGTTTTAATGTTTTAATGTAGCGCTTTCACAGAAACTCCCCACCGGAGCAGCGATCTCTTTACCTGAAACGTTCCTGGGACGAGGTAGAGCTGTCTTCAACATTACAATGAGCTGCTACAATAGCTTCATCTGATTCTTTTAATATGGCGTCTTTAGAGCATAAGCAGGGAAATCACCAGGTGCGCGCGCATTGCCTTTGCGTGCCTTTGTTTGTGTGTGTGTGTGTGTGTGTGTGTGTGTGTGGGGGGGGGGGGGGGGGGGATGTGCATGCGTGATAGTGAAAGTGAGAGAGAAAAAGACTATCACTGGGAATAAAATAAAACAGCTGGCCCTTAGAAGCACAACAGTTAATCATCTCACCAATTAGGCGTCCAAGTCTTATAGGTTGACGCAGTTTATTTTCAGATAACACACGTGGGTTTTTATTTTTCTTCCATCTCCGCCTTTGCAATAGTTTTTCTTCTCTGTGTTTTACCTGCTAATGCTCTGAAGACTCCATTAAAGGAACCAGATGAAGGATGTCTTTGTCTTCTTGTAGCACCTTGTGGGGGACGATCGACTCCTTCAGTGCGTCTCTCTCCCTCTCGCCCCTGGTAAGATATCAAGCAGTGGTGGAAGAAGTATTCACATTTTGTACTATGGTACTAAAATTAGTACCAATACCATGTAGAAATACATGTTACATGTAAAAGTCCAGTAGGCCTATTCCAAATGAAGCAAAAGTACAACATAGCCAAAATGTATATACCGGTAGGCTATAGGGTGAATGTATGTTTTGTAATAATCAAAATCTACAAAGTGAAGTTAGATGTTTTGGAATAGAAGAAAAAGTAATGAAAATTGGAAATAGTTAAGGAGTTAAGTACAGTACTTTAGTAAATGTAGGCTATTTAGTTACTTTACACCAATTAGAAGTTAGAACCACTGATATAAATACACAACTTTGTCCTGTGTATGTGCAAGCTTTTACAAATGCCGTCGCCACGGCATTTATAAAGTGATCGCAAATACATTAATAAATGTGACGGCTGAAATCTATCTGGCACGCCCTATGAAATCAAGCCTCGCCCTCGTTTTTGCGACATGAACAACTGCAGTACGACCTTGGAAACCACATGAGTCAAGTCTTCCTTGCCTTGCTGACTGCCTCACCCCCCTCTCATACACACACACACACACAGACGCATGCACATGCAACTTGCAAGCAACTGTCACTGTGTGTTAGTTGTATATGCAATTATTAAAATGTTTTTTCATTTAATATACAACAAGATTAGTGAACGAAAACCTGAACCTGTGATTATGTGAAGCATTCATTAAATAACATTGCTCACGACGTCATTGGAATGAGTTTGGACACGCACAGCCCGTGACAAATGCTGTTTTCCTCCGCTCCTGTACTGTCTGTCTCTGTCACCGACCTGCATGCACGTTTATGACATTACTCACTGTATATTAGATTGCCTCCCTGCGCAGCCTAAAGTTTAGGAAGTGAAGTTGGCACCCCGTGATTTTCCATATGACAAAAAGAAGCGGTCCCCACTTTGCGCTGCCTCGACACTGTCGGCATGTCACATTTATTGCCATTCGAGCGCGTCTGGTTTATCCTTAATCAAAAGGACGAGACGTAACGCGAGAAAGACATGGCTGTAGATTGCAGTTGCCTTTGGTTGGTAGACTTGACTATAGCTGCAAAGCCTTGGTCCCAGGCTTACTTATCTGCGAAAAGAAAATCTAAAGCTGCAGCACTGCAATTGCCTCTCGATCCAGTCATGGAATTAAGTTAGGAGGGGGGGGGGGGGGGGGGGGGGGTCGGGGGCTACCGGTATGTGCTCATGCTAAATTTAATTTGGCTATTTAAATGGCTTAAAGCATTGTGTTTAATTGCGCAATTTTAATAAGCTTTCATATGGCATGCCTTTACAAAATATATTTTTTTCACATGTAGG
Source organism: Protomyctophum parallelum (assembly GCF_964188405.1). Taxonomy (NCBI): domain Eukaryota; kingdom Metazoa; phylum Chordata; class Actinopteri; order Myctophiformes; family Myctophidae; genus Protomyctophum; species Protomyctophum parallelum. Next base: position 18,982,271 of record NC_139702.1, on the reverse strand, counting down.
CTATTATTCGTTTTATACATTTTAGGATGTTTAGATGCCTGTGACAGCCTCTCAGCTGGTCAAACAATGCTGCTCCGCTGTTCTACGACAGAAAAACAGGTGAGGACAAAGCGTACGGCAGCTCCCGACCAGACGTGAGTTTTGAACTTTGTCAAGTTCAATTTCAAGCTTTGGCGGAAATGGTAAATGCCATAAAGGCGTGCACCCATATTTTGGCCTACGCACGGTTGATATATGAGGGCCTAGAGAGGAAACAGCTGGAAACGGAGGTCCCATCTGTCTCCTCTATCTACTCCACTCGCACCAAGCATAGGATGCAGAAGGTGATTGCCGACCCCTCCCACCCTGCCAGCTCTTTTTTTGCACCCCTACCCTCAGGTAAAAGACTTCGGTCTCTAAAGTGCAATACCTCCTGCTTTAAGAATAGCACTTATCCCGAGGCTGTTCGCCTCCTGAATGCTGACCCTCTTTTCACTCGCACTTTACAGCGTGAAGCTGCTTTGTAAGAACGATGAACTGCGAGGAATTGCTATTTATTTACGATGAACTGTAACGTTGCATTCTTCTTATTTATTGGTCTCTCTCTCTCATGAATTGTAACGTTTTGCATTCTTATTATTTATTTATATGATGTTTGTACTTTTGTATCTTTTTCTACTATCTGAATATGTGATGTGAATATGTGTCTATTTGTCTAGTTTTAGAGCACTGAAACAAATTCTAATCAACTCTGTTGACATGGCAATAAAGTATTGAATCTTGAAGATAGATAGTTAGATCTGAGCAGTCCTGCCGTGTGTGTGTGTGTGTGTGTGTGTGTGTGTGTGTGTGTGTGTGTGTGTGTGTGTGTGTGTGTGTTTGTGTTTGTGTTTGTGAGTGAGTGCGTGCGTGCGTGTGCAAAGAAAATCAATATCATCAGAGAAAGAAATAACACTGTATGTACAGGGAGAAGAAAGAGTAAGGTGGTGATAATTTCTTCTCCCTTGGGCCTGCCAAATGGAGGAATTTCAGGCCTGTTTTAAAAGATGCAAGTGAACTGCATTATTTGAGGGAGGGGGTCAGGGCATTCCACACTTGGATGGCAGTGCTGTAGAAGGAGAATTACCCATATTTGTTTTGAAAGTGGGTGGTACCAGATTGTTTTTCTCGCTCCCTCTAGTCTTGTGGCTGTGGGTGTCGCTCACTATTTTATAGTTAGTCAGGTATGCGGGGACTCAGGGCGTTGAGGGCATTGAGGGCAAGGCTGCGTTTACAATTTTGAATGTCAATCCCAATTTTCTCTGCTAAGCGTGTTTCGACGGATTCAATTAATTGGCACAAATCGCCTAGGACGTGATCGGACGCACCCTTAATGTTATAATGCGATCCAACATCGCAAATATTATATTTACCAGTTCTTGGCTCTCCATCGCCGGGCAGCGCCTTGCTTCCATGTTGTGACGTGATTCAATATATTCCCTCCGTCCACATCTTTAGCTGTGTTTTTCTCAGAATTGAAGCTCAGATTGAGGCAATCACACAAAACATCCATGTTTTCGGAGCTCAATAAAAAAACGTGACCTTGCGAATGTTGCGATGCACTTTAGGACTTTAGCACGTGACCTTGCGATGCACTTTAGCCCTTTAGCACACAAAGCGAAAGTCTTTAGAGAGTGCCACGGGAACTTTGATTGATTATTACTTAAAGGTCTTAAAGGCTCTTAAAGGTCTTAAAGAGATTAAATGTTGGCAGGGAACGAGTTAACTCTGTCTTCTACCCAGAGCCAGTTTAGATTAGCAAAAAGGGTTGGAAAGAGGTGGGTCATGGGCCCCAGGCCGAGAAGTAGTCAAATTAGTTAGTTTTGGGGGTATGAAGCTTATAGTCTTAAGTGACATTGGGATGCTGGAGAACCGTAAGAAAGTGGTGGAAGCATAGTCAAAGGAGTTGTGGGATTCCTGCATGTTGTTGTGGTGCCACCAGGTCCCTGAATGATAGATGGATGATGGACGACGCCCACCATGAAGTGATGCCACAGATGATCTTATTAGGTCCACAGGCCAATCACATTATTCTGCTCGCTCAGCTGGAGACCACTGCACACACGCCCTGGCTCATGGCATGCCCATGGTCTTCATGTGGTTTCCGGGAATGTGAAGTAACACTAATTGAATAATGGCCAGCTGCTACAATAACTTAACTACAAGTCTCTCTCACACGCACACGCACATACACACGGCAAAATAATGTTCAATATAAATACAGTATATAGTGTCATCCTATCATTGGTTGCCAGCCACCGCATGGTCTGGGATTGCATGCTTTGATTGACAAAAAAAAAAAAAACTTTTGTGTTTATTCATAAATTAATGCCCTAATTGATAATACTACATACATTGTCACATAAAAGTATAAAAAATACGTGGCACGTTGTGTCCTCGTCGATCTGTTTCTTTTGCTATTTTTGAATTTGAATCCTGAAAAGTAACAGTTTTGGGCATAATAGGTTTTTCATAGCCTGATGTCTGACTGCATTCCATCCAATTTAATTGTGGAAATGACTTGCAAATCAAAATTGCATTTAGTTTACTGGTCCATGCATGGACCCAAACTATATGCCATTTTGTTGCCATGTTGAGGCAAAAACATTTAACGTAAGGGGGAAAAAAGCAAGGTATTTTGGTTCGACAGTCAATAGCAATCTAGAATCAACACTCTTGGGGGCAGCAGTGTTTCAGGAGGTAGAGAGCGGCCGTTTGGGAATCAGAATGTTTCTGGTTTGATCCCAACTCTCCCTGCAGGCCTCAAATATTGTTTTTACTCTTATTATCTTGCAGACCATGTTACTGCAACATGTAGTTGCTTGTGCCTGATGTTTGAGTGAGTGACAAATGAAAACACCTATTGATTCTTGGTTCCTGATCTATACATAAACAGAGACAGACAGAGCCTCAGCCTGAGGCACAGCCAACTCCTGTTTTAGGCACCACGCAGTAAAAAAAGGAAAACAAAAGGAAAACACACTGGACCCATGAGGAAAGAATCCTAAACCGTTGTTTATATCTGTTGCCTGAATTGTGGTTGGTGCTGGGTTTTTTTTTATGGGAGGGCTATAGAGAAAACCAAAATTATGTGGATGACTGACTGCATGTCACCTTTCAACACTGTTGAAATGTCAGCGGCATTGTGTCTGGAGCATGTTTGCTCGACATGCATCGCACTCTTTGATCAGACCCAACTGATCTTTGAATGTCACAGCATATCTGAACATCCCATCCAATCACAAGTCCTTTCATTGCCAGATTTGTCCAACATGATGTCAGACATGTATCAGTGGGAAAAAAAAGCTCTATGAGGAATCTCACAACAACGTATCATACAAGCCATTCTATCTTGTTTGTTTCTTTGATGTGCATGTGTGCAGGCTTTGAACAATCACACATGATATCCATGACAGTCTGGATGTCATATCGCAGTTATGACTTGAGAACATATCTCTTGAATATTGTTGCTGTTGGGTAGTAAACCTTAGTATGTCCAAAACCGTTTATTATTATAATTTAAAAAGTACATTAATACATTCATAGCGAAACAGACGAGCTACAAACTCACATCGTGATTGGTGATCGTCCACCACTCCACACAACATTTCTTTATATCTGGTTCACGTCTTGTGTCCCGTTGGTCTTCAAAATAACTGAAAAACACTAGAAGTGTCGGAAGAATTAATGAGTGACCTGACATCAATATGTTAAGCCTTATTTTATATGTTGCCGTACAATGGTATTGCACAAAAAAACAGCACAAAAACTCAAAATGTGTAACCTTCAATCTTTGAAGACTTAATTGTTTCTGGGACAGTGATGTGATGAACACCAGCCTGTTTAGCCCCCCCACCCCTCCTTCCCCCCGCAGAGCTAAAGTAACTCTACATTTTATTACCTGTGGCGGCCATTTATCTATTAAACAAATGGAAGCCAGGCGTAAAAAAACCCTGGAAAAAAACACTTCCTCCCAGTGTGCATTTATGCCAAAGATGTAAATAACATTTACCGACAGATTTAAATAACAGACCCACCTCATTTAGCATGGTCTAAAGAAAACCATCCATTAAGACCGGATGGATTAACTCCATTGATAAATGAGAGGTTGATAAACATTGGGTTATGCACGGCTGAGGTCATTAAGCTTAGAAAGACATTAGTCAGGCACCAGAAGTGGGCCAGGCAGGCCCAGGGACAACATTTACCCATCACTTAAAGGTAGAGTAAGTGATTTTCTTTGGTTAAAATAAGTGTAAGTGACATTCAAAAGAGAAATTTACGTCATAGTGTCTGAGATGTACAATAAGAGCGCCCCTCACTTCATAATGGGTGTGATTTATTATTCAATAGAAAATGCATTTTCAGAAACCGAAACTGAAACTGGGATACCAATTTTATCCAATCAGGATAGAGAATGCAGTCAGGATACAGATTAAACAAGTGGAATTGTAAGTGATGACACAAAGAAAGGAGCAGACAAAATTGAAACTGGAACACTATAAAAATTTAACAAATGTATGGCCCTGTGCGAATTTTGTAATTAATTAATTAATATAAAAAACTAGGCTAGCCAGGACTTTTGATTGCCTGTTGAATGTCATACATTCAGATATGCGTGTTGTGTGCAGACAGACAGAGAGACAGAGAGAGAGAGAGAGAGAGAAGTGCATGCGCTGCCCCGAAGACGCGAGCCTATGCTAATTTAGGCTACTAGGTATATTACTAAATTTGTAAATGTGACATATATCATAATGTAAGCAAAACTAGATTTGAGGTCTGAGATGGATTCAGTTTTGTTTTAGGCCTATAAAGAGAGAAAAAAGCTGCGCCAGTCCCTGACTTCCATTATTCTGCTTTAGAATTGCATCTTCAGGCCTTCGTTCCTCATGGATTTCCTCCATGGCTTCCTGCAGATTATTTATATGTTGCACAAATATGTTCCAGATTCGTGCAACAAGACTGACTCTGAGGTTGCCTCACAACAGAACTGGGGCAGAATAATTAAGCAAGTGATGCACAAAAGGCGTGCTCATTTTAACAATGAGGGGATAGCGGAAGAAAGGTTTGTCAACTGACTATTCAAATTCGAGGGGTCGAATAGACAAACAGTAGGTAGAAACTAGAAAATTGTTGAGTGATCGGTGGGGTGCATACGTTTAGTAGACATACTAACAGACATGACAGGCATTAGTCCGACTGTCGCTCCCGACATGCGCAGTGGTGGGGTTTCCCCGGTGGGGAGACCAGGATTACTGTATGTTTTTTTTGAGGGTACCTACCTACCCTAGGCCATAGGGGACACAAACATGCAAACTCCACACAGAAAGTCCTTTATATTACTAATAGTAAATGCTTATATTAAATGTTTATTTTCAGATGCGCAGAGAGACGTCAGTTTATACCTCTGAAGACCGTGGTAGCTCAAATCCAAAATGGACCATTTTCAAACACATTCATTTTGGAACCAAACAGAAAAACATTTAATGTGTCGATCATAAGTGATCGATACATGATGATACAGGATCATTTCATATTGAGGAAAAAATACACTATTTAACCTACCTTTTCACTATTGTTTCAATACCTTTATCACAAGAATAAGTCGCAGACAAGCGAAAGTATGACCTCACTGAATATTTTCCAAAATAGCTCTTTAAAATGTTTTACACAGTGCAATAACTGCAGTGTGCACTATGCACTAATCTATGCAATATGGGAGAAGGTGGCAAACCCATAGAAGCAATGAAGGAGATTGTAATAATGCTCTCCCAGTTTTCCTGTAATAATGATTTCTTCCTGTGTCTGAGTGAAGTGGCATTATAACAGTATAACATTGCAGTCATTCAGAAACCTTGTACCTCTCTAGGCTATTGTTTTATAGTTTTTCATATTTTTTTCATAAATCAAAGCCCTATATTGGTGCCTCACAAAAGTAGCAAAAATACCAGATCTACAATCTCACTACGCATGTCGTGAGTTTGTAGATGGGCTATTTACGCTGTTCTTGAAACATTATGAAAATTCAGTAACCATTTTGGTTACAATCCGCCCAACAGCAACGATATAAAATTGGGAAGCTCTCACCAACCCGCACAACCTCTTCTCTACTGAGTGTTTAGTTGGCTAATGTAATGGGACTTCAGCTAATCTAAACAAATAGTGGTGTTGTGTGAGGACATGGGGGGCGGCACATTAGCAAACAGACTGAGTGCAGACATTATTTAATTTAAATGGTCTCTGGCTCCAGTTAACTATCGGGCCCCGTTGTTCACTGTGCTGTGAATTCCATCTTACCGATGAGCAAGTACAACGTTGCACTTTTTGAAAGTAACTAAGTACATTACTCAAGCACTGTACTTAAGCAACATTTTGGGTTTTAATTTAGTTTTCCATTCAATGTCGCTACATTTGGTCTATCGATAAATGTGTGTAGGCCTATCGGGTGCACCATGTCAAGGTGTGGATTTGTCCATTATGTGTTCAAATACAATGTCCATGTATTTGCCACAGAATCACTGTGTTCAGAGGTGGACATGCTACTCAATCCCAGTACTTGAGTACTTGAACAAATAGGGCCTGGTCAAATGTACTCCACTACAAGTAAAATTAGCTCAGTCAAAATGTTACTCAAGTAAGAGTAAACAAAAGTACTTGCTTTTAAATGTACTTAAGTATTCATTTCTTATTTACAAATTGCTGTAATTTGTTCACAGTGAATTCATAGGACCTTGTGACTCTTAAAAGTAACTCTAAAACCACCTGCACTGCATGCACTGGTGTGCTTGCTTATAGAACCATACGTTATACATCTTAGTATAACAGGATTATACTTTCCTTTCTTGATACACCACAGAAAAAAGTAAGAATTGATTGCGCTATTCGTCCCCTCTTAACCGTTTGAACATCGAGTGAGAGTAGCCCTGCTGCCGCTGGTGATGGGGGGGAAGCCACAGACACGGCTGGTGTCAGAAGTGGGGAAGACAGAAATCACACTTGTGAGAAGTGAGGAGCGCCCAGTGTGGCTGCCACATAACATCAAATGTTGATTTTCAGGGGGCCTGTTACCCTATGTCCAGCTTTTGGTGTATGTGCTAACACAAACTTTGTCCTACACAAACATTAAATCACAATGAATGGAAAATGTGTATGTGTAAACACAATTATTGTGTAACCCAGATGTTGGAGCCTATAGCGCCACTCAAAAAACAGCCAACCTAAAAGTACATCCTTACGAGTATTAAAAGTAAAATATTTGCTATTACTATTCAAGTAAGAGTAATGAAGTATCAACTAAATCTAATACTCAAGTAAAGTACTGAATTATCGATCCTCCGAAAGTACAGTACTCAAGTACATTTACTCAGTTACTGTCAGTTTCTTATGTATATAAATAATAATAAATGTTTCCCTTAACATCCTACACTATCTACACATTTCACACAGATTTGTTCTTTGCTAAATACTGTAGTGTATCAATTTAAAATTATTGAACCGTATTGTATTGAATTGTATCGCCATGAATTAATATCGACCATGTATCGTGTCATCAACCATGTATTGTGATGCGTATCGTATCGCTGTTAAAATGTATCGTTACACGCCTAGTTTTCAGCCGACATAATAAACAGAACATGGCATAAGAAGGAGATGCTAATGAGAACACTGTTACACAGACCAGCAGAAAGCCGGCTGAACACAGATTTCTGTGTGGCCCGCGTATGTCGGCACAGGAGGTCATTTGTATAGTTCCCAGTAATAAGTGCATTACACAGCGAAATACTGTCTTCTGCCTGGCACAGGAAAGTGCCTCATCAGCAGCAAAAATAAATAAATAAAACAGCAATAAAGATATGCCAAGCCACCTCGAAGAGATGAGCCAGAAAGACACAAGAAAGAGAGTGGAAGAGAAATGATAGTGGAGTGAGATGGGGGGTTAGAGAGATGGGATGGGGAGGGGTTTGGTGGTGCATGCTTGAGCACGGAAGTACATGCTGAGAAAACGTAATGCTGTGTGTTTCCAATGCCTCGATTTTGAATGATCGCCCACATTTTGTCTTAAAATGCTACGACCCCATTCAGTTAGAGATGCACGATGTATGGGCTGCATATAAGTTTAGATTTTACATCAGTGGGTGGAGATCTCTGATCAACTGGCTACTTTATAATCACTTAAATCTACCGTAATTTCCGGACTATAAGGCGCACCTGAATATAAGCCGCACCAGCCAAATTTAGGGAAAATCCCAAATATGTACGTATACAAGCCGCACCGGACTATAAGCCGCAGGTGGCCCCCTAGTGGCCGTTACGTTAGCTCAGAGCCTTAGATGGCTCTGCGTTAGCTGTAAAAATCCATAGATTAGCCGCACCGTTGTATAAGCCGCAGGGTTCAAATCATGGGTAAAAAGTCGCGGCTTATAGTCCGGAAATTACGGTATATGGTTGAGCAGAGTCCCCAAGGGCTCTATAGTCTGTTCTGTTTTCTGTTATTGTGGGGAAAGCTTTTGCTGAAAATAGCAGATGGAAAAGTTCACAACACGCCGCGTTGCGTAACATGACACGTTGTGTGCTTATCCATCTATTATTTTCTGCAAAAGCTTTCCCCACAATACAGAGGTTGGGGTTTATTTTAATTTGAGTGTCAAATCACAAGTTGTCTCAAGACACTTTACATGAAGAGCAAATTACCAACATTGTCCCACCCTGAGCAAGCTACAGTCGCAAAACAAAAACTCTCGCCTTAACTGGAAGAAACTAAAGCCCACCCAAAAAGCGATTGTCCAATGCCAATCCAAATAGTTTAGCAACGGTTGCTATGCAGGTCAAGCTTTCTTCGCTGCTAACGTGCCTATTGGACAAGGATGGGTTGGAGAGGGACTAAGGTCACATTCTCACCTAATACTTCGGTAGACTTGATGCAAATGGGCGGAGATTTGGGATTCTTGCATATTAAATTCACTTCACAATGCGCCATCATCCGCAGCAATTGGAAACGCAGCAGGGGGGACCTTTATCAATGTGTTCCATTCATAAACTAGCCTAAACAGTGAAATCTATGGTGTTAAAATGATACTCATAACGTGCATGTGTCGTGCCGTCGGGGACTTGACCTCTCTCTCTCTCTCTCTCTCTCTCTCATTATACGCACGCAGCCACGCACTGTTCTTTTGGGCATGGAGGCACAGCGCTGAGTGCACTGAGAACAGACAGCAGCACAAAATGTTTATCGAGATTAAAGTCCCTACTCCCCAGTCCCCACACAGTGACAGCACTCCATGTTTACGCACAGACAGACAGACAGAATATTCTGTAGGCTACACTGCAGTGTTTTTATAGTGTTTCCTTAAGCAATTGATAAATGTACTCGTCCTCATTTCAACCACGTCTATCCACAGTAACGGGACGCTGCGTAAAATATGCAATATCCAACTGTGTTTAGCTCCTCACCCACCAAATTGTTTGCTTCATTTCCTTTATTTCCTGCGAATTGCATTCCCATCTGCACCAAATCGTAATCAAGTGCGATTGGAAGCGAAGCGAAACCCCCGTTTTTGGTCGGAGTAGAATGCGGTTCTTTGATGCGCATTAGGATTCGAATGATGCTTCACACCTGCCAAACGAAGCACACTTTCCGTCAATGTGTAGCAGGATTCGTTTTAATCGCAGTAAAGCTTTCTGGTGTGAAGGTCACCTTAGTGAAGGGCTGTCCATGAGTTATAGAGGGTATGCGTGTGTCTCTGTTGAAGGCAACATTTTCCCAAGATTCCTTGCGAAGCATAGTGGAAGCAAATCGGAAGCATAAGACCCGGATAAGATGCGCTTTACCTGCACTGAACTTGCTTTGCACATGTTTGTAACAGGCGCAACGCTCATTTACTTCTGCCAGATCTATGGCCCCGCTACTCTGTGGTTTATCAATTTCTGATTATCTTTTAGTATTGGCCTTAAAAGAGTCTCTTTCAAAACCACCAGCAAACACTCTTTTTAGTACCTAAAATGGAACCCACGCTGCCTCACTTCCTGTACTTTTATAGCTGTTCCTGGTACGTCACAAGGAAGCTCTGAGAAGGAAGGGAAGTGGTCACGTGACTGGGCTGCGCCATGACACTTTCATGGGAGCCAAACTCACACCGGAAGTGCAATGAATACATGGCAGTGAATGGAGCCGGCTGGACCAGCTCATAACAAACATTATTCATGAACTATTGAGACCTTTTGTAAAGTAATCACTTCTGGAAAATAACAGAAGACATATCACAGGTTGTTTTCTAATCACTTACTTTTTGATGTGCACAGAGTGCACAGTATATAATTTTATCTGAGGATCTAAACAGCAGCAGGTATTGTTTCTGGCTCCGAAGTATCGCGAGATTTGGCTGCCAGACAGGAAACGGTGGGAAGTCTCGCGATACTTTGTGCTTTCAGAAAGGTACTTTGTGCTCTTTAGATACCATACCTCTATAAAAATTACACTGTGTACACATCGAATAACAACACAGCAGACAATAATGTGTTACATGTCTTCTGTTATTTTCCAGAATTGATTACTTTACAAAAGGTCTCAATTGTTCATAAATAATGTTTGTTCATGAGCTGGTCACTCTCATTGACTCCAGTGCATTCTGCCAAACTTCCGGGTAGTTTGGCTCCCATGAAAGTGTCCATGAAAGTGTCATGGCGCAGCCCAGTCACGTGACCACTTCACTTCCTTCTCAGAGCTTCCTTGGTATGTCACTTCCTGGAACTATTGCTAACATGCTTTTCCCCCACAGCTCCCCTTATGATAAAACCTTGTCAACAGAAAATTAATGACATATTCAACACAAAACAAAAGATTTTTTTCCGTACACTACATGTTGTGTTAAATGTGTTAAATATTCAACCACATTTTAACCAATTTATTCCATTGTTATACCCAGATTAATATGTTAAATTTTCTATCAACAGGAAATACATTTCTTCACACATTTATTTGGCTGTGTCACAGACGCACAGGCTTGGTGGTCGGCCATCTGCCTCGACCATGTCCGGGGGGATAACCTCTGTAATCCTCTATAATTCATCTCTGATGGACTATAAACACAGGCAGGTTCCAGTTAATTAATGTAGATAGATAGCACACACGTTGTCCTCTGCGTCTGTCGCCAGAAATGGTGAAATCCCACAGACAGATGATTTTAAAGCGGGTGAAAACAAACAGATCCAGGTGACAACATGGATCTCTGCTGCGGGGCATTTTATCCTGCACTATGCAAGCACTGTTGTGTTGAGGGTGTTTACTGTTGTATATTGTAAATTTTGTCCATGGTGTTTTTATTTGAGTGTGATGTTTATCCCGTTCCATCTACAGTATGTTTTCTTGACCCGGAGCTGTGTCTTAACTGCTGTGCTGCACTTTGTCAACTGAACTTCCCCCGCGGAATAACTAAAGGGCTCATTTTAACATCACCAGCACCGAAAACAGTGGGAGGGGCAAAACGTGCAGAACACAGGGAGGAGCCACATCAACGTTTTTGTCCTCTGAGAACTTGTTTGGTTTTGGAAAAACAGTTCGACCTCATTTGAGGCGTGTATGCTGCCAGCAAACAAGAGAGAGGTGAATGAGTGATGGATAGGAGGAGGGGAGGGGAGGAGAAGAAGAAAAGGTGAATGAGTGATGGAAAAATGGCAATTGGACAGAAACTAGATTTAAAGGAGATGTGAGGCTCTGTCCCACAGCTTGAGAGCTTTTCCATGCCGACGACAGAATACTGAGAGGCAGGAAAGTGCACAGTAAGGAGACATTAAATCAACACACACACTGGCATTTTGTCAAACGGACTCGGTTTGTCTTGTGAATAGTGAAACAATACTTATTGTTCAAACTTTGGTGGGTGAAATATAGGGGGAAAAAGTTGGGACAAGTAGACACTGTTCGCACCAAATACTGACACACACACACACACACACACACACACACACACACACACACACACACACACAAGATGCAAAACAAAGCTATAAACCTGCCAAGAGCATCCCAGTCTGGTCTTCTCCAAAGACAAAAAGGATGAGGAGATGAGACGACATCCATTCACACAGCAGAAACAATTACACCATCCAATCAATGTGTGCGCGCGCGCGTGCGTGTGTGACTGTTTGTGCATGTGTAATTATCCTCATAGTGTCTAATGTTATTATGATAATTAACAGATTACAGGAAACATCAAGTGTGCGATTCAAGCAACCTCAACACAGGTGAGGACATACATACACGTACGATATGCGCACGCACGCACGCATGCATACATACACAGACACAGACACTCACCCGAGTGTCAGAAAAGAGAAGAGAAAGCATTGCATCACTGCAAATGTGTCCGGGTCTTAATGTCCCTGTGTGTGAACAGGGGTGTGTGGCTCAGAGGCCCTCCATACACACATACAGTGCATAAATCAGTACACTAACTAGCTCTAACGAGCCCTAACAAGCCCTAACGATCCTATGTATAAGCCCTTGATTAGAGGTTGATTATGCGAGTAGGGGGGCCAATGCAAATGGCTACTTTCTGCTGGCCTTTAGCTGTTTGTAGGAGACTCTCTCTCTCTCTCTCTCTCTCTCTCTCTCTCTCTCTCTCTCTCTCTCTCTCTCTCTCTCTCTCTCTCTCTCTCTCTCTCTCGCCTGTGTTGTTGCTTGCAGTGATGCATTGTCCCGTCTACGACCGGAGATCGTGAAACCTGGCAATCATCGGCAGCATCCGAACCCCAACGGCAGGTTGAAGGCACCGTTTGGCTGATCACTGCCGTGACAGATGCACCAGGATGCGAGTGCATGGAAAGAGCATTCAACATGTCAGGGTGTGTGGGCTGCATGCTTGCTTTTGGGACAGCTGCCATGAAGTTGTGATGCAGTCCTTGGAGTGATGGCCGCTAGTTTGGGCAGTTGACCTTCAGTTTGTGTGTGTGTGTGTGTGTGTGTGTGTGTGTGTGTGTGTGTGTGTGTGTGTGTGTGTAACTCACCAACATTGCAGCTGTAAAGCAAGCTTGAATTATCCTCTTTCAATCTGCAAACATTTGTTTCGTAAAAATCCACCGTAGACATGTTATCAGGCTCGGCTCCAGGATGAAATGACTGAGGGGGCATTTGAAAATGGCGAGGGTGCACATCTAATTTTGATATAGTAAAACTATGCTGTATGTACATAAAAGTGAGGGTGCAGAATTTGGAACGGAGGGTGCTGGGCACCCTCTGGCACCACCCGTGGCGCCGGGCCTGCATGTTATGAGTTTACAAGTTAAATGTTCCTTGACCTTGACTTGTTCTTTGCTAACATGCTTTTCCCCACAGCTCCCCTTATGATCAAACCTTGTCAACAGAAAATGAATGACCATGGTTTAACTACACAAAACAAAATGTATTTTCCCTACACTACATTTCAGGGTTAAATATTCAGCCATATCTTAACGAACATATTCCCTAATCACAAAGTATGTTATATGTATTTCAGTCAGATAACTCCCTAGAGCGCCAGATGTTCTTGAGAAGTATAAAAGCTGTTCTTGCCTTGCCTATGCTTGCATGCTCTAGCTCTGGCTCATGGACTAAGAACCAAAAAGAACTGAACCGGTTCCCATTGGGAACCAACCGGTGGAAAACGGGTCAGTGTCCCAGGTTCCTGGTCAAACCTGATCAAATCTTCTTCAAATATTGTCAAATTTCAATGAATGATCCATCCACCATAGGAAAGCTTACAATAAGATGAGGTAAAAAGCTGAACAATGGCCATGGCCGGGGCCATGGTGTCTCAATCCACTGTACGGATCACATATGGGCATGTGTTTCACCAATCAGCTGAGGGAGATTTTGGGGATCTCCATATAGGCATAAAAGAGACACAAACACAAACATGCAAGGAGATTACCATTGATTCATTCATTATTTGTAACAATTGCCCTTTAACACTTAAGGACCATTAGCTAAGGAAAAATAAACAACGGGATCGTAGGAATATAGTTTAAGTTATTTATATAGAGAGGCAGAAAAGCAATACTGTCAAACAAACGGTGTAGGCCTACAATCAAAGCAATGCTCTTGGCAAAGTGCGTCTGTCCACTCTGTCCCTGTCGCTCTCACTATAACATAAAAGAAATAAACAGGCAAACAAATTGAAATCCACAAACAATACTCTTTCAAAACCCCTCCCGCCCAAACAAGTCCCGACGCTCTCTGTAGTGTCCTGCGCCACAACGTTCACAACAAACAAAACAATAAACAATCCCCCCAAAAGTCAAGTGCGCAGAACCGCGCTAAGTAGGCCTATTAAATAAATAAAGTCCGCGTTCGTCCTCTCCTCTTCCTTAATGAAGCGCGCGCCCGCGTCCGTTTACAATTATAGTTCCTTGAGAGTTCCTAGGTGTCCAAAGAAATATAAAATATCCGCTCCGAATAATCCAACGAAAAAACACGATTGGGGTACCCATATATAGTCACAATCCCAGCAGAAAAGTTTGGAACGAGCTCACCATTAGCACCGGCTCCGCCACATAGCCTACCACGCACGCCGGCAACGGTTAATCCAAACTACAGTATGACCGATTCACTACGGCAGCAACCAGCTCGTCACTTCTCCCGATGGCCTCGACGGTCCTTCTTTTCGGCTGCAGACACTACGTTAATACTTCTACTTATGAATTAAACTGTATCTGGCGCCTGGAGCTCCTCTCTCCTGTGTAGGCCTGCCCTACACCTCTATTTGCAGTTTCCCCCCTGTTCCCTGTGTGCCACTCCCTCCATATGAAACCTTAGTGTGGGTGTTGCCATCAGTCCCTGACAGCCATGTCAATCACCCCTGTACAGCTCCATTACCATTCTTGTGGATAAATTGAATAGAGAATAATACTATCTAAGAAATCAGCATCACACGTTACATTTCTCTTCATAAACAATAACATGTATATGGAAAATACAGAAAATACAGAAAAACATAGAAATGTGCTTCGTCACACATTGATTGATTACTTTATTAGACAGAAATGTATAGCAGTATACAGAGTACAGACAAACACTTATATTTCATGTTATTTGTGTGGTCAACATCTCAATTAAACTGAGGAGAGACACAGTAACTCTTGATTAATTCTGGAGTATATACATTTTGTTCTATAAGATGCATTTATAATAATATAATACAAAAAACTAAATTATATTGGGAACATAGCCTCACCATTAAGACATGTTAAGATAAACCTACAGTAATGGACACAATACCAACATCATCCTGGAACAATACTGAATTTATTCACATATCATTCTAAACATTTAGCAGTTTGCACTGCCTACTGCCTACAATAAAATATATCAAATTAGTCTTTAATTCTCAGTAAATATTGCAATCATCTCTTTTAAGTTAGCAAAATAAGTGGTGGCCAGCGTGCCATTACTTTTTATTTATGTATTTATTTTATTGAAATATTATATAAATAAAGTTCCCGATAAATCTCAAAAGTCAATAGCCTTCAACTTCCTCTCCTCCTTTTCGGTCAGAGGCTGTTGGTTGAGGATTTTGTCATGGAGGCGGTGATGTTTTCCAATGCCCAACTTAGGCAGCCCTCGGTTCAAACCCTCCAACAACACACAGGCTTTACAGAGCGCCTGGCTAGAGATGTAGCCGCATCGACTGCAAGTCCCCTGTACCGGCATCTTCACCCCCTCCTTCACCGACAGGTTCTCACCAGAGTGAATGACGTCCATTATGGAGCTAGGCCGCACGGCCTCCAAGTCCTTCAGGAAGGTACGAGCGTGTCCGCGATAGCTGTTAGGCGAGTAAACGCACTCTGTGGAGAAGTAGTCCAACTTCTTAAAGTAAGCGTAGAGCACAATCTCTTTTTCGTAGGCATATTTGAGGGGCTTGCAGCGCGGGACAACGCCATTGCCTTCAGAGGCCGTGGATATGGCGGTGCAGCGCCGCAAGCGTGCAATGTCCCCTCGCAGCACGTTCATCAACACCGTCTCGGCCACGTCGTCGGCATTGTGGCCTGTGCATATCTTATCCACTTTGAGCATGATGGCTCCTCTGTCCAACGCCTGCCTCCTGAACACGCCGCAGAACGTGCAGTTATTCTTCACTCCGATCTGCTTCACTATAGCGTCCATGGTCCAGCCGTACATCTCTTCATAGGACACGATCTTTAGCGGCAGGTCGTACTGCCGCTGGTTCCTCTTCACCGTCTCTAAGGAGTCGTCCCGGTAGCCCGAGATTCCCTCGTCCACTGAGAGCAGCACGAGATTGAGTCCGTATCTGTATCGCCCGTTTAGTGTCTTCATTAGGTACGCCAGCACCGTAGAGTCTTTTCCGCCCGAGGCGCCGATCGCTACAGTCTCTCCATGTTTGAAGAGCCTCGCCGCCACAATGGTCTGATGCACCTCCTCCTCAAAGGCGCCAAAGAAGCACTGTTTGCACAGTGAGTGGCCGGTCTTTGGACGTCTCAGTGCCGCGCGCTTTTCAGAGCAACTGCTGCACTGTATTGGCATCTTGGAAGGAAATGACCTAAGACATTGACTACACCAGTGCTCTGGACTACACTATAGAATAACAAGATATCGATGATGCAGCAGCTTGAAAGGGTTCAGGGAACTCCATATAAGGGCAAGTGTTTCAACCAATCAGCTTGGGAAGAGTACTGGAATCTCCATATACGGGCAGGGCATAAAAAGCACATTGAGGAACTTCATTATCATCACAAAGACCACGTCCAACCACTAGTCAAGACTACTTTCCCCGGTGGGCACTCTGAGCCCTCCACCACACATAAAATGCACTTATTGGCCAGTTTTTTGTCTATAGGATTTTATCTCGGCAATATCGATAGAGGGTCCAGAGTTATATATAATGTATATCCAGCTCAAAATGTGTCGCTTTGTGATGCATTTTGAGATTTCAGATCTGCTACGCTTTAAAATTAAGCACTTTTTCACACCAATTATTATAGTAGCCTATATATGATGTCTCTGGATATTCGTTAATAAACAGCTCTCAAGTTAAATTTCTGTGTTAAAGTGTAATTTGGGGGTCGGACAGTGAGCATGTGTTGATTTGTGTGTGTGTGTGTGTGTGTGTGTGTGTGTGTGTGTGTGTGTGTGTGTGTGCGTGCGTGCGTGCGTGCGTGCGTGCGTGCGTGCGTGCGTGCGTGCGTGCGTGAGAGAGAGAGAGAGGTAGAGTGAGTGCAAAGAGTGTAAAGAGAAGGAGAGTTTTTCTTTCTGAAATAAAAAGTATAATAAGAATAATGTGAAGGGTCACCTCACCGTAGTGGCGGATTGTAAATTAAGTCCCATTCTAGCTTTCTATTTTTCAAGTGACACAATACAGTTGTCCAACTGATAAATCCCAACACCTGTGTGTTTGTCGTGCAGTCTGGCGGGAGGTATTTTTGGCTCTTTTGTGATTAATCCATGGCTTTTTTTATGTGCTGCCTGTACCTTTTCAACTGTAAATAAAATATCCAATAAATCAAAACATCCTCCCCAACTCATCAGCTGTTTAAGAATATTGCAGATTTTTTTTTATGTTTTGAAGTGTGAAGATGTTAGACTATAATTACTCTCTGGTGCTCTTGCTCAGAACCAAGACAGTGAGTGCATGGTTTCTGGCCGTTTTATAGGAAGCAGAAGTCCCCTAAAAATATGCCGTTCCATAGACTAAAATGTATTATTGGTGAATACATTAAAGTGAATGGAATAGACTCCTGGTCAGGGCGGTGCTAGAGCTCCATGAAGGGGTCAGGGGTCAGTTAATGGTGTGAAATAGTTAGGGTGGCACTACTTTAGGTTGGTTGTAAACCCAATGCATGACTCAGAGACATCTATCTGAAAAAGTGAGTGAGAGCAGCACTTCTTTGATGTATAGTATATGGCCATGTTCTGACGATGTGAATTGACGTGTCTTCGAGGTCTATTTCTCACTCTGTGAATGACAGGAGTCACCAGAACGTCATGGCTCCTGAGAAGCACAACATCCGGATGTGTGGCTGAAGTCTTGGCTCTAGTGAGGGTTCTAGTGAGGGTTCCAGTTATTTGGAACCACAACAGCTCACCAGAGCACTGGGCTGAGGGTTCCAGTTCTTTGGAACAACACTTTCTCAATGGACAGCAAGAATCTCCACCAGAGCCCCAGGGCTCTAGCCTGGTTCCCAACCTTATTCACTGTGTTCCGTGATTGGTTTTGTCAAGCAAAGTGACAAAACAAATCATGGAATGCAGCAAATTACTCTGGAGACCAGGCTCACAGGGCTTTTATAAGATGTATTTATCAACATTATACTCATGACTCGTATCACTCGGCATATGGCAGAAATGGATTCAGCACATACAAATCATATAGAAACAACACATTATGTACAATTATTTGTCAGAATTCTTTCCAGTTTTTATAGTGATTAACTATGGTAATTACTCAATTTCGGACGAAACAGTGACTCGTATTACTCAGCATACGGCACTTTTCTACAAATCCATATTTGGGGATCCAACAATGAACCAATTCAAGCCTTCAAGGGATTGGGCTTCACACGACCACGGAGAAAAGCATACAGACATGCAGGCAACATACAGGCATACAGGTAAACATGAACCATTGGTCCCATCCTGACAGGAATAAGTGTTCAAGTGAACAGACCTTGATGATTGACATCACAAGAACTGACATCATAGACTCTTTGACTATAATTAGCCCTGCCTCACAGATAATTAGATGCAAAAGATCGGACCTGTGAAACACTGCATTAGTGCGGTACTTGTCCAGCCAACTGATAGGAAGTATCATCAAACCTGCCCGTATAGCCACAGTGTCAAAAGACACAGATTCCAAAGGATACAATGTATCCGACTATGCTGTTGCAACACAACCGGGCCAACCCATTCGGTATCCCACAGTTCACACCAAGAAAAGAACCAGAATGTAGCCTGACGGAGACTAGCAGCTGTGCTCGGCCAGAACCAGAACGTGGACGGAGACTAGCAGCTGCTGCAGGGGATGATGTGAGCTGCGATTTTGGGTCTGCGAAGTATTATGCCTTGTGTGGCTTGGGGGGCATTCTCAGCTGTGGAGTCACACATACACTAGTTGTACCCCTTGATCTGGTCAAATGCAGACTGCAGGTGGACCCTGCAAAGTACAAGAGCATCATCAACGGGTTCTCACTTACAGTGAAAGAGGACGGTATCCGTGGGCTGGCAAAGGGCTGGGCTCCCACGTTCATCGGATACTCCATGCAAGGTCTCTGCAAGTTTGGCTTCTACGAGGCTTTCAAAATCTTCTACAGTGACCTTCTGGGAGAGGAGAATTCCTACCTGTGGAGGACATCTCTCTACTTGGCCGCCTCTGCTAGCGCAGAGTTCTTTGCTGACATTGCTCTGGCCCCCATGGAGGCATGTAAAATACGCATCCAGACCCAGCCTGGTTATGCCAACACGCTGAGAGCGTGTGCACCTAAGATGTACACCGAGGAGGGCCTCTGGGCTTTCTACAAAGGACTGGGCCCCCTGTGGATGAGGCAGATTCCTTACACCATGATGAAGTTTGCCTGCTTCGAGAGGACCGTGGAAATGCTCTACAAACACGTCGTGCCCAAACCTCGCAGCGAGTGCAGCCAGTCTGAGCAGTTGGTAGTGACCTTCGTGGCCGGTTACATCGCCGGCGTGTTCTGCGCCGTCGTGTCGCATCCCGCCGATTCTGTGGTCTCCGTGCTCAATAAGGAGAAAGGCAGCACTGCCATGCAGGTGCTCAAGAAGCTGGGACCCGCAGGCGTGTGGAAGGGTCTGGGGGCTCGGATCATCATGGTGGGCACTCTGACTGCCCTGCAGTGGTTCATCTACGACTCCGTTAAGGTGTACTTCCGTCTACCCCGCCCCCCTCCACCGGAGATGCCGGAGTCACTGAAGAAGATGTAGATGTGTGGTACTATCTGGGCTCAATCTGTCGATGTCTGACAAAGTGATGTTCCACGTTTGTCGTGTCCAATTATGGATGTACGGGATTGATACACATTAGAGAATGTATTGGATTAAAGTTATGGGATCTAAACATGTGCTCTCAGACAGGGAGACAAAAGAGGTAACTCTCAATAGTAAACTGGTCTCTAACCACATTCCAATGGGCCCAACCCCCACTTGAATGGGGGTTGGGCGACATCTTATCAGCCAACTGTCTTTGAGGGGTCATTTAAGACACCTACCAGGAGCTGACTCATTAACTAAGCACATGTAATGGCAGGGTGATCTATGTAACTAATTATTTTGAAGTCCTGTCATTTGTATCAATATGTGTTCTAGTAGTCCAAACTTATATATATATTGGGTTGGTAAAAAGCCTAAATAATAATAGCTGTAATAGTCTAACAGTTTACATGAGAAGGAGCAGGAAATACACGGTCTGGGCTTCCCATTGGCTAACAACTTTGCCAGGGAGGTGTGACTTCACATTACACTACGTTTGCCTAGCATGAGCCAGATCCGAGAAACACCTGAAGGCAACAGGCGACAAGGCCAATGGTAAATATAAAATGCTAGATGCAGTATATGTGCATACAGTGCATTTAATAACATGTGTAGTGTTGTGTGATATTAGATTGTAACGAAGTATGTATTGTGTTTCTTGTCTACACACAGATTTAAAACCATAGTACATAGTCCACTGAACTATTCTGAAAAACATCAAGGAACTAAAATTGTATCTAATCTGAATGGTCCTAGACAGGGCCGATCTAAGGCAGTTTTAGAGTGTTCCAGTAAGAGCTAAACTCCTAACAGACAGAGCAGGGTAGGAAACAGACTGTTAGGGTGTGCAAAGCCACATGCCAGGGTACTGAATTAATAAAAAGCACATTTGAGTTCGTAAAGATAAGCGATTATTGGAACATTTAGTTCAGCCTGTGCGTGTTAGTCTCTAGCACGTCTGTTTGCCTCCTGAGCCCGTCGGATGCTCAGCTTATATAATCTACTATAAAAACCGAACAACGTTCTTCCTCATATTAGGCGACAGTGCCAACTACATGTACATGGGTTATGTCACCCATGCTTAAACTCTCCCAAGTTGGCATGTGTTCGTTGCGGCAGACAACATAACCTAACCATAATGTTGCGTTCACATGGGCAGACACAAAGACGCAGTCTACCATTCATTGTCAATGGAAGTCAGCGTCATGACGATGCAAAAGACTCAATGATGTAGCTGCTCCAAATGATACTCCCATTGGTCTTTGCGTCTGCCCTTGTGAACGCAACATAAACTAACCTAACCGCTCACGGAAGCCACATATAGTGGCGGTGCGTCACATGATGGACATGTCGCATTGTAACCCCACTTAAATGATAGTTAAATATTTCAAAAAGTATAAAGGTTGATTTATTTTTAGTAATTCCTTCAAAGTGGGCATTAATTTACAAAAAAAAACATACGAAATTATTTTACTTGTAAAAGAGCTTTACAGGGGCACGGTGGCACAGTTGGTAGTGCTGTCGCCTCACAGCTAGAAGGTCCTGGGTTCGATTCCCGCTCGGGACGCTGTGGGTGCTGGCGGCGTGTTTCCTTCTCCGCGTCATCAGTGCCCATACCCGAAGGCGGGGTTGGCGAAAGGGCCTTTCTGTGTGGAGTTTGCATGTTCTCCCCGTGTCCCCTAGGGTAGGTACCCGCACAAAAAACATGCAGTAATCCTGGTCACTAAACTGCCTCCCCCTGGCCAGCTGGGGCGACTGATGGAGGGGAAAGGAACTGGTTGGAATAACGTGTTCCTTCCACGCGCTACTACCAGGGAAACTCCCCCGTCAGGTGTAAAGGAGCAACTTGGACACTCAGGCATGAAGGAAGCATGCGATCAAGTCCGTTGCTCTCCCCTTGTCTCCCATATATGGGGACTATAGGTTGGTGGAGGGTGTGTAGAGCCCAGGATCACATTAGATGATTGACACAAGGGTGAAAAATGAGTTACAAAATCGTGGGATAAAAAATATATAAAAAAAGTAAAAGAGTGTTACATTGTGATATTTCTGCTTTTACTCATGAAACAGCGATGGACTCACGGCAATAATAAACCTCACTTACAAACGTACTTACTTCTTCTGAGCATTTTCCCCACATTTGTATATGATTAAATCACTTAACCTCAGCATGAAGAGCCGGCCCAAGGAAAACATGAATTTCTCATATTTCATTAATATCCCGATAAATAAACGCACATGAACAATACAGAACTTCAATTTTGTCTCTGTACTTGGTCTGGCTGGTACATTTTTGTATTGTTAATATTGAATTAGATCATTTGCACATTTTATTACATTTTAAATTGATATGGGAAAAAGTAAATCCTCCTGATTATCCAGTAGTTTACGATCAGACAATTGTTACCACAACCATGAGAGGTCCATGTTTACTTGTTTCAGGCTCAGCCAATAAGATGGCAGGACATCCGTGCACAGCAATGGTTGGCATCTGTAAGCGCTGTGTGAGACATGAAATCAAAATCGCTCTTCTCAAAATATGCTTTCTTGTTGTTGTTGTTGCTTGTTACCCCTATTTTGTCCCAATTTAGTTGGCGTGAATTAGATCCTAATTTTTCAATAAATGCTGGTATTACTATTATTGCAAGTGTTAAGATGATGAGGAAGGGAGGCTGTACTACCTTTGTCTAACACTGCATCTCATGAGATCTAAGCAAATTGCAAGCTATTGCAACTCTGGCACATCTGAATGCCATGTGGATCATAAATAAGTGGATGTAAAACTAATCTTAAAGCAACACTATGGGTGTAAATGGGGTGGCTTTCAAAGGCTGTCTCATAACCAGACCGGGAAGACAGGGAGCAGCTGCCAAGCATCCAGCTGAATGATGAGGTACTGATGAGATCATACCCCTTTCAATGAAACACATCAAATGCACATTCAAACACGACTCACCGATGTGTCAGACAAACACGACTCACCAAGGTGTCAGACAAACAAACACACACGCACGCACGCACACACACACTACTATAGGTGCAAGGATATTTTTCCGCAGTCAATATTTATATGGAAGACATTTTTACAGTTTTGTTAGTATCAGATCAACAAGCTATACTTTAACAATGCAATGTACATTATTTTTCAAATTTGTATAGGCCTGTACTTGTGGGGACATTTGGCCCTCACCCACACACACACACACACACAGTAAAGTAGGACTCATATCACACCTGTCTTTATGAGACGAGGAGTGACAGTAAGTGGTCCACAGGGGAAGACCATGATTATGTTTCCCATCAGCCTCTGGGGGAAGTATGAGAGCTGAATGTGGATGGTGCGTATGTGTGTCTGCTAGTAAGTGTATGAACACAGAAACCTCTCATCTCCATATTCTAACTTGACCCTTCTTGCTCTGTGCCAGCAGTCCCATCTCGCATAGGTCTTCCTTGGCTGTCTGTCTCCATGTCTTCTTTGGCCTCCCTCTCTTCCTCTTTCCACCTTCTGGCATCCAGTCCATTGCCACACTTGCCGGTCTCTCAGACGGAGTGCGTGCCCAGCCATTCTCCTTCTCCTTTCAGAGACGATGTCAGACAGTGGTGTTACCCCTGCCCTTCTCATCACCTCCTCTTTGGTGATATGGTCTCTCCATTGGTTGGACTTGTCCGACTGCCATGGCCTTGCAGTTACACACAAAATAAATTAATTGTTTGGTTTTCTTATTCGATCCTCGATAAACACACGCATATTTAGTCACAAGCTGTTTTCAATACTTTTAATTGGTTAAATAATTAGAGGACAGACATACTTTCAACCTGGTACCCATATGGTTGACATGTCATTCTAGGCATCTATGAAACAACAACATAGCAATATGAACTATATGGAGATAGAAGGTTTCTATCTGACAGTGACAATGTGAATGACAGAGAGGGATAGACAATGCAAGACCATACAAGGAGAGAGAGAGAGAGAGAGAGAGAGAGAGGGAGAGAGAGCAGAAAGATTAAGTGAGAAGCTCATGGGCAAACATGGTCATAATTGAGTCTAGCTGTCAGCGTCAGGAGCCCAACACCTGTGACGGAGTGTGTTGGACTTCATCTGACCATGCACAACGTGACAGGCACAGGCACTGATATGATGACTGGTCTACAGAGAGGGGACAGACAGACAGACAGACTGATGCACGCTCACACACTAAAATTTACACACACACACGCGCGCAGGCAGGCACGCTCTCTCTCTCACACACACACACACACACACACACACACACACACACACACACACACACACACACACACACACACACACACACACACACACACACACACACACACACACAGTCACACACACACACACACACACACACACACACACACACACACACACACACACACACACACACACACACAATCAGTGATAACTGATCCGTCCCAAACCAAGACTGAGACAGTATAATTGTGAAAGCCAAAACAGTGCCATTTATTTTCTGAATTATTCACAGGGTTGGGAATGTGGAATAATGTCAACAAAGAAAAGTATAATCACATGCAGTCCGGAGCGTGACATACATTGTGAGCTTGTAGATTTTCTGGCTCTAGGCGTACAGTTAAAAATCACACCCGTGTGAACTGAGTGGTGCAACTCCCCCCCCCCCCTCTCTCTCTCTCATTAGCAGTGCAGCACTCTCTCTGTTTCTGGCACAACAGTCAATTTAATTGACGGGCCATTGGGACTGTGGCGGCGGTGTTTTACCTATACTTGTGAGGAACTCTGCTTGGATTCATGGTGAGTGAGTGCGCACCGAAAAGTAATTGGAATCTATTTTTCTTGCCACATTATAAACAAGTTTACTTTACCTCCTCACTGTCCTCAGTGTTTGGGACGGGACGTGTAGGTCTGTATCATGTGCTGTCTGCGTGCATATAAGCGCTGCACGCTCCAGTGAAATTGTGCGGCTTGAGAAAAAAATGTTAATTTGTGTTGGATAAGGGCTTATTGGTGGGTTTTCCGCTAGATATTAAGGACTAGTTAGGGTGTGTTTTAGCCGGCGGCGGCGCCGAATTGTGGCATGGACTGGACAAATCTCTTCTTGGTTGGAGGTGGCTTCATTATCGTAGTCAAATGGAAATAAATCCTGTACTGTACTGTATGCAACATTTATACTCTCTAGTCTAGGCTATACCTGGCAGCAGAACAAAAGCCACCTTATTAGCATTTGAATGCCCAAGTTGGGCGGCCCAACACCTATCTTGGCCCAAGCGCCCCCCACCCCCCATAAAGGTATATGTGACTACGTGCATGACAACATGACCACTGGGGAAGGGAAATTTCAGTGGGTGCATATACTGCATATTGATATTGGCTTATTATTTTGCCAGTGGGTGCTTCTGCTCCTGCGCACCCGCGGAGTTGACGCCGTTGCTAATAGTCATATACTGGTGCTCATTAACACATAGGCGGACACATAGACATAGGTGAACACGGACATTGCTGTTCCTTGGAGTGGTTGCACCACTCAAAAATGGCAAAATAATGAATGGAATTTGTGTTGTCCTAAAATGTTGACACCCTCACAAGTATTAATACAACCTGTGTGTGTGTATGTGTGTGCACACGTGGGTGTGCGTGTGTTTTTTGTGTGTATTTGAGCGTTTGTGCGTGTGATCTTAGTGTTTTTGTATAGATTAAGGAGAGTGGGCGACAGAGAAAGAAGATATATGAACTTATTAGACTTCAATTGAGAGCACCCCCTCCCCAATCTCTGCCCCCAAACGCCCCCGCTCATTTAAACAGTAAAAAACAAACATACATTATTTAGCAGTTATTGTCTCGCTTTGCTCTCTAGTCCCAGCAATATAACCATGGTACTATAGCTGCACACACACGCTCACACACACACTCACCCACGCCACACACAGCAAATGGAAACAAAATATACATAGGCCTACACAATTGCAATGAACCAACACACACACAACCATGTGTACGTGTACGCTCAAGAGTTAAATGAACAGTGTATCCTCTCTCCACACACCCCCCCACACACACACACACACACACACTTGGACGGGACTGTAAACACATTGATAAAACCATTTATATAATAAGCAGTGTTTGTCAAAATGTCACGCCGGCCCAGCGGCCATTATCACTGCTCCCAACATTTATAGAGGCTCTTTAAATAAACGACCCGCGCCTTTACCGCCCACCATCTCTTAACGTGATGCGCACGCACGCACGCACGCACGCACGCACGCACGCACGCACGCACGCACGCACGCACACACACACACACACACACACACACACACACACACACACACACACACACACACACACACACACACACACACACACACACACACACACACACACACACACACACACACACACACACACACACACACACACACACACACACACACACACACACACACACACACACACACACACACACACACACACACACACACACACACACACACACACACACACACACACACACACACACACACACACACACAGGCATATATTCCAGTGCAGCCTTAATGGGAGCCTCCACACTGCTAATACATGTATATGAGCCGCCTCATCTTCTGGATTCATTCACAACTATTGGCTGTAATTGACTGTCACATTATATATTTAAATGTATTGTATTACCTACCCCCAGAGAGAGAGAGAGAGACAGAGAGAGAGAGAGAGAGACTACTGAATTGGTTCCCAGATTGATCACACCTAAATGAATATGCATTTGGCTGTGAGACAAAAAAAGAAAATAAAAAAGGGGTACTGGGGACCCTGGTCTGGATATACAAGATTTGTGATTTATACAGGTCGATTTTGAAGGTGCAGTTTACCAGGTCGTGATACATAAATTGGCCTCGCTCTGCGCACATTCGTATTATGAAAGGCATATCGGCCCGTGTTGAACGCACTCGGCCCGTGTTGAACGCACACACATTTGGCATACCGCGTCCCTGAATATTTTAGCATTGTGGGAGTGTCCATATGTTAATTATTCTCGCTTTGCGCAATTTGCTATTAAGCCCCTTGACCTAAAGACACTCAGCGCATAACGATTAGACGTGGGTCTGACCACCTCATAAACGCAAAAAGCACTGTTTGATTTGACACTTGAGCGGCTCTGGAAGGCTGGTAGAGTGTTGCCATGTCTGTTTATTATAAGCGGCTTATTTTTCTGTAAAGTTGCTTTGTGTGGTTGCTTTTCTTGTTTCTAAAGTGGTTATTTGGGCTTTTCTCCTAATGTTGTTTAAACCAGTGATCGTCACACAGCACATTCCCATGTCAAGGATCCCCAGATGAATGCATTTGCCCAACTAAGGACAGCTAATCCAAAAATTAAATAAAATGATTACTTTTGAAAATAGCAGATCTATACCAGCTCACAATGCATCACATTCATTCATTAAAACTATGAACTCTGACTGCAGGGGGATATATAATGATCATTATAACAATGTGCAAGAACATATTTAAAAAGAAGGAAGAACTTTATATTTGTGGACAATCAAAATATGTTTTTTTATTTTAATGTGGTGTCATTCAAATTAATCTGGATATGGCAGACTCACTATTTAGAAAATAAAAACATGGCACTTCATTTAAAATAGGTTACAGACCCCTGTTATATGCGCTTATTTTTATAGACCTATTTACTTGTTTCTATGAGACATGGCAGTTTTGCGTCTTTAAAAAAAAAATGTTGAGATTAGAAACGGCCATAATTCTTTCATTTCTCAACCTTAAAAATAAATAAAAACATCTCCATAATCCGTGGGAAATGTGCTTTCATATGCTGTATCACACCCGATTCAAGTCTTCTTCAATAAAATGCTACGAGCGAACTCAGCGAAGACCATACCATCGGGGCCACAGCATTACGCAGCACGCATTCAACTCATTCCTTCGTCGTGACTTGAATGAAATAAAATATAATAAACGTTATTTTACTGGTGTTTTTCAATAGAAACAAATAAAGAGCGTGTGTAGGCTACTGTGTGCAAGTGCAACAGTGCATATACATGCATGCACTAGGCTATATTTCTTCCGTGTCGGGATGGTGATTGAGCTCTTCAAGTTCACAGCCCGTTTGGTCTTTCATAAAAAAACGTTGATATTAGCCTATAAACACTCATGGTTCTCTCATTTCTCAACCGTTTTATTAAATGTAAAAATCTCCATATTCCTTATGAATCTTGCTTTCATTCGCTGTATGGTACATGGTTCTATCGTTATCGAATTAATTAATTACGCATGGATTGGCAATTTGCCAATATGCTGCTATCTACTCGCAATTCCATTCCGATCTGAAAGGTGGGTCTGTTCTTTTGAGGCATAAAGGTGACAGCATGCAGTGCAATAGGAATAATTAACCCAAATGTGACAAAGGCATGTCATGTCTTCTATGGTGCCAGCCTGAAGAAATGTCATACCACGACCCCCAAAGTGCGCATTCCGTATGTGACATCAGCTGACTGGTAAAGAGAATAGTACGGACATGTTGATTGGGTACGTCTCAAACACGCCTTAAACACACCCATGACTAATTCAAGGCCGTTTTGCGCACTCCGCGGGGTGTCAAAAGCGCTTCTTAACATGCCCAAAATTGCAATATGACATACTACACGCCCCCAGATCATAATACTGTAATTAGATTAGTAATATAGAAGTAAGTAACATAGAAGTCCTAAATCGACCCCAAAGTCTCATAGATATAGCCGATGCATAATTGCATATATTATTATTATTATTATTACATGCATGCACCGGCTGTACCAGCCTTACAGGCACCTTATACTGCAGGCATGCGCAAAGGCTCAACTTATATGTAACTTAGATAGCTTCTTATGTAGACACAGCACCATAGTATACTGTATATGCATAGCTCATTATATAGATATTCCACTGTTAGGTTTTTAGCATATATACGTATGATTGGATATTCAATTGGCGGTGGCCCGCGGAGCGCCCCCTTGTGGCCCGTTTGAGAATAATAAGAGGGCTAATAAAAGTTACAGGTATGGTGTGTGCGATATTAATTGTGAGATTACCATAATGACGGTAATCATTAAAGGACCACTTTTCAACCTATCTTCATATAATAGGTCCTCACTAATAATCATGATAAAATGACACATTTTTTTCTACTCGGTCTGTGTCACATAGGAGGGCTGTGGGCAGTTCAGAAACCCACCCAACAGTGACATCAATGGAGAATCCAAGCTAATAGAAACTGCAGGCTTTCTAGTCCTGAAAAGTTGCAATGCGAAAATGGAAGCCATCATTCTCACAATAATAAACCCTGTTAGGGTCCATTTGGTTCCATTTGTACACTATCAGAGTTACAGACCCATAAGGGTCCATTTGGTTCCAAACCATTTCCCTGGGGACCCCCTGGAACTGCCTCAAGGACCCTGGGGGTCCCCGGACCCCGAACCCCACTTTGGGAATCACTGCTCTATGTAATCTGATCTTCATAGTCTGATAAACTATTCTCACGTAAATAAATCTTGTTTAAAAAACAATCTGCCTAACGATGATGTCACTGGTGGTCGTGGACGGGTTTCTGAACTGCCCACAGCAGAGTGAGTGTGTGTGTGTGTGTGTGTGTGTGTGTGTGTGTGTGTGTGTGTGTTTGTGTGTGTGTGTGTGTGTGCGTGTGTGTGTGCGTGTGTGTGTGTGTGTGTCCGTCCAGCTGATGGTCGTTAATGTCAAAGCAATCCTGTTTATGCACTGTCAAATAGGTCTGGTCTACATCTATTCTAAGGTGGCATATACATGTATAGACATATTATCCTGGTCATTACTTTGCGGAAATATACATGAATCTTCGTGTTTGAGCACAAAAAGCATTTTGAGAACCCACAAATTTCCGCGCTTTGCGCGCACACTGTGCGGCCCCCCACACACAATCATTCTACAGTTGTGGCCCCCGGCCTAATCTAATTGAATACCCCTGATTTCATGGTGACTATTTGTATGTATTTGGTGTGTTAACATGTCTTTTTGTTCCTGCTTACTGCAAGTCACTCTGGATTAAGAGTGTCTGCAAAATGCCTAAATTGTAAATTGTATATATTTCAAAAAAGTTGTGAACAGATTTGTAAATCTATTCACAACTGGCAGTAGCGGGAGGATTCCCGGCAGGCGCAGCGATATAGGGGAAGCAGGGAAAGCAGTCGCATCAGGGCCTGCGGCGGGAAGGAGCCCGGCGGCCGCTAAAACTCTCTATCTCTCTCTCTCTGGCTCTCTCTCCCACAAACACAAGCTGTTAAGTTACCGCGACTAAGACTACATTTCCAGTGTAAAATATAGCTCATTGGGAGGTAAAGGGAGCCGCTTTATTGTGAAGGGCCCTTCACGGCGCCCGCCGGAAAGAGAGTGTTTGAACTGGGCTGCTTACTGGCTGGCTCGTCTGGCTGCGTTACAGAGTAGGCATACAGACGTATTTGCTCCGGTGTTGCTGACTGTGAACCGTTTTAGAGCTGCAGACTCTGCAGTCGCCTGGTAAAGTTGAGTTTTGAAAAGAACCATAACCATTGGAAATGGGGAGGGGGGGGGGGGGGGGAGATCTGGGCTGTCAATCTCGCATCAGGGCCCGTGGGACATTTCCTCCGCCACTGATTCCCGGTGGGCTGATCTATCTGTGGGCCGGTACAAAGCTGTGTGTTTAGTTTATCCTAGTCTGACCGGCCAACAGAGCGGAGAGAGATAATCCCACTGGTTTGTCTCCCCTACTCACCATTATTACTAACAAATAGATCAAAACATGGTAACGGCGTGGCTCCAATATTGTTCTTGGACTTCATTCGGCCAGCCTGTGACATCAATCGTCAGTCCTCTAGTCTATGACGTATCTACATACAGTATGACTCCAAATTGGGCAAGGTCTCAGACCGCTCAGAGCCCCGTTGAATACCAATGCACAGTAGAAGTTAATTAGATATTTAAAAACGGGATACAAGTAGAGCTGCTTCTGTGGCCCGTGAAGTTTCCATAAGAACATAGACTGATAGATCTTCAAGTTGTGGATCTACATGTGGGTTTAGGACAGGGGTTTTCAACTGATTGTGAACCAGGGACCACCACCTTGACTAAGAATCAACCTGGGGACCACTGTTGTGTTGTAATGGGATATGGGCTAAGATTAGTGCTTTCGTAACACTTATACTGTTTCTCAAACGATGGTCCACGGACTTAACTGATATACAGTACTGACACATGTGGCCCTATCTTGGGCGTGCCTTAACCTTTATCCCTAAACTTTTTTTTCCATATTTTACTACAGTATCTTGAAAAATATTTTAAAATAGTTCAACTAGCAGATCTACATCCATACATTATGGCTATTATCGGCTATTTAAACTATTTTAATAATAGTAATAATAGTAATAGAAATATATATAATATATAGTAAAAATGGTAAATACGTCCAAGATATAGCGCATGATTATATGGGCACATTAACATTTCTTAATAATGATGACTCAATCAGGCAAGCTGGTACACTTCACCCTTCTTCAGATTCTAACTACCTTTTCTGTGGAATTTCTTAACCTCAGACTTCCCAGTAATTCTGATAACATTGACGCACTTCCACGGAACAGTGCACTAATCCGTCTGTGCACTGTTCCGTGGAAGAAAATACAAAATCTTCACTTTGCTACATTGCTAAATGCATGGTCAGGGACCACATGCAATACCTCCACGGACCACATGTTGAAAACCCCTGGTTTAGGAGATCAGCCAAGGTGCTCAGACAGCAGACCCTGTGCAGCCAAGGTGCTCAGACAGACCCTGTGCAGCCAAGGTGCTCCGACAGCAATTGCACAGCAGGCCTGGATAACAGCCTGGCTTTCTTAAACCATTATCTGCTTTATACACTTTATTATTTGAATAAATTCTGTCAAGCACCTGTAAGCGTGCACTGCATCTAAAGAGATTGATTTATTACCTTCGCCACACACACACACACACACACACACACACACACACACACACACACACACACACACACACACACACACACACACACACACACACACACACACACACACACACACACACACACACACACACACACACACACACACACACACACAGTCCATGCCTTCATGTATGCATGTGGTGTGTTCTGTTTTCTGCCCCAATCGAAAGAAATGTATTGGCTCCACTCTGCACCTTTATGAGGGCATTATGGGAAGCTTCCAGTGAAAATTAGATCTTTTTAGAGTCTTGCCCTTGGGTCAACCCTGAGGAGATCTACAGAATATTAATACAACACAGGGCAGAGGAGGAGGAGGAGAGGTGAAAGAACCTCTTAGGAAACTCATAGTGGAGTAGCAATATATTAGAGAAACAAACAGAAGGGGAATCTTGATCACTAGCTTCAGTATGTCCTCACAATTTTTAATTCATATTATTATTAGTAGTAGTATCTTATTCACATTTTCAAAACTTTTTTGGAAAATGTATAGGGTCCCACCAAAAACCTTTAAAAAACTAAAAAACTACATACAAAACAAATAAACAAACAAAAAATGCTAGTTGCTGAGAGTTAAAATGCAAGGCACAGTTCTGAGAAGAGGCATGGCATTTTGATATGGATCTGCAG
The DNA here is from genome assembly GCF_964188405.1 of Protomyctophum parallelum. Lineage (NCBI taxonomy): Eukaryota > Metazoa > Chordata > Actinopteri > Myctophiformes > Myctophidae > Protomyctophum > Protomyctophum parallelum. Next base: position 18,949,637 of record NC_139702.1, on the reverse strand, counting down.
TCTGTCACATGGTTGTAACAGACTGCAATGGGCTATATGCACACAGAATAACTCTTCCTAATTCTGGGCTGCATGCCTACTTCCTTCACAGGTGTTACTGATAATACTAATTAAGGCTCTGTTCCATTTGTGTGTGCAGTGGTTCTGAAATTGTTTTAATAAAAAAAAAAGTACGGGTCCATTTGGTTCCATTTGTACACTCTCAGAGTTACACATCGGTACGGGGCCATTTGGAACCCACTCAAGGACACGTTGACAACCACTGGTGTAGACAGAGCCTTCATTAGTATGAGCGGTAACACCTTCCTGTGAAGGAGAAGGAAGTAGGGAATATAGAGCCCATTTAGAAAGTGCATGCATTTGAGAGCAAGTACATCACAGGCTGCACTCAGTACAAGGCAGAGTATACCTCATTCCAGACAACTGGGGGATTTGTAGAGATATTGCGTCAATTATTATAATTTTTTTACATTCCTGTTATTCTCTGAAGACCTCAGGTCCTAATAAATTATTTGAGCAAAGTCTCTTTTTTATTCAGGTTTATCCCGTTCTGCTTGCTCCCATTTAACGAACATGTCAACAAACATCACTTAATTCCTTCATTGTCATGTATAATACAGCAGCTCTCAACCTCCAGTCGTGATATGGCCTACCGCAGTTTCAACAATTGGCCTTGCAACTTTGGAAGTTTGCAGAAGCACTACTTTCCATAGTGTTTTCATACATTCCTTTTCAGGCCACTGATCATGTTCTCACATTACATATCAATAAAATCACCCATGTGGCGGTTATATTTGTCATGTCTAAAGAGTGAGCAGATGACACAGTTATTTAAAATATTTTGTATCTGTATCATTATTTACTATTACTATATAAGTATATTGTTATACCCTTAGCTGTATCTGCCCTGTGGTTTCTTCTGATGTCTTGCTACTGACAACCCCCACTGCCGTCACTTGGCTTACTGCATGTGACATGACAAAAGCATAAGACATGACACATCTGAAAATAAGTGCCATGGTGTAATTCATTATAACAGTACTACTAATTGTATTGGCCTCGGAATTACTAAGACAAATCCTTAATTGTAAAGAGGCTTCCATTGTCCGAGTTGCTCGTGCCTTCTCTGCATTCTGTGTTGTCCTGCTCCTGTGATGCACTGGGCTTGCTTACATTTTGGCTGAGGTGTGCCAGTAGACTCCCTTTTGTCTAGGTTACAGCTGGAAGAGACATTAAGGTATTTGTGGTTTGAGCCCGTACTTCCTCGCCACTTCTTTCTGAGAGTAGGCCATGTCACACAACGAGTACAAATTGACAATTTCAATCTCTGATTTGGCAAAGTTGATGGCATTGTTGAACATTTCTATTGCCTTGTCGAGATTGCCCCTCTGAAACTCAATGCGTCCCATTGTTTCATAGGCTAAGTCACACGTGTTATCAATCTCAATTGCCTTGCTGATGAGCTCCAGAGTAAGGTCAATGTCCTCTTTCCACTCTTGCTGCAGCACACCCTTGTGTACATATGTAATTGCATTGTCTGGTTCCAGGTCAATGCACTTTCCATACATCTCATCTGCTTTTCCAAACTGTTGCTGATCAATCAAGGATTGAGCGTAAAGTCTATACGTCTCTGCACATTTGGGAAACCTTCTGATGACATCCTCAAAACCATCCATTGCCGTCTGTACTTGGGCTTGGTTGTTTCCAGTAAATGCCTTTATGTAGAGGGCAAAGCACTTCTGTGCATGGGCTTGAGCACAGCTTGGCCTCAGCAGGATGGACCGATCAAAATCTCGTACAGCATCATCCATTTGGTCCAGCAGGATGTTAAGCTGCCCCCTGTGGTGGTAGACGTCTGCGTTGCGTGTGTCAATCTCTGCTGCCATGTCGAAATCTTGCGTAGAGAGTAGAGGCTGTTGCTGCTGCATGTAGATAATGCCACGCTTGATCAAAGCATTGGCACAGAGCTTAACATTGGCATCCTGCATGTTGATGACGCGGTCCAAGTCAGGCTGTGCCCTGGTGGCATTGCCACTCAGCAGGTAGAATGTGGCACGCAGCAACAGGGCCTCTGTTGTGTGTTTACCTCCAGAATCAATCTCCTTGGTGCATTCACCGATGATCTTATCATAATTTTCCTCCTCCATGTACTGTTTGGCATTTAGGTAGGGAGAGCTCTTGTTGGCCTCTGCTAACTCACCCTCATTTTCTTTCTTCTGGGAGATGATGTCGTCCATGAACGAGCTAAAGTACGACTTGATGAATTGAGGAGAAGGCAGCACCGGCTTGCGGTTCTTGTACTTGTCTTCGGCCTTCTCTTTTGCGAGCAGCTTCAGCACCTTCTCTGCTAGCATCATGCTCTGCTGGTTCTGGAATTCCTCAAGAATGCACACGGCCGTGGCGTCTTCCAGACATTCCTGCTTGTTGTCCAGTCTCTCCAGAGCCTTGGCTCTCCTGAACAGAGCCTTGACGTAGTGCGGATTAAGGTTCACGGCCTGAGAGCAGTCCTGCACCACCTCCATCCATTGTGTCAGCTGTTCATAAGCAGCAGCTCTGTTCTGGTAGAAGATTGACAGATCGGCCCCTTGCTCGGTGGGGCAGAGGGTTATGGCCTCTGTGTAGTACTGGATAGCCTGGTCATACTTGCCAGCCTTGAAATATGTGTTGCCCTTTTTCTTTGCTGCCTGGGCCTGGTCTAAGGAACTCATGCTCTCCTGGTCGCGGCTGTTGTCTTGGCTGTTGTCTTGGCCTTGCAAGGGGCTCATGCTGTCTTCAATAGTCTTACTCTCTCCATTACCTGTCACGCTACGCTGCTTCTCTATGGCCTTGCAGATACATATGTACACCACTCCAAAGACTAGTGGGGAACCCATCAGCAGAACCAGCTGGAACCGCGACAGGGCGCTCACAAAGAGCATCTCTGCTAGTTGTGAAGGAGCACTTAATTCACAGAGTTTTGCTGATGGTGTCTGTTGCGACTTTGACTTCTGGGACTCACAACAAGCATGTCATTACCAGTTATCAGAGTTAACTTGGGGTAAAATGATCACATCAGCATTATCATGCCGTCATATTAATGACATATGACATCAGACATCTCCATACATACATTAATTGATGACATTAATTTATGCCCATACTGAGTTAAAGATTTTTGGAGGCTAGCGATGGTGTCAGACATCTCCACCAGGCATCTCCATGGGCATAGAGGAACTCGGACACAATATAGATACACTGAGATTCCTGGATTCATAGATAGAGTAGAAGACGAGTGCCACACCCTTTCTCAGAGTACCAATAGATGACTTATCATCAAATTGCTTTATGATCAAGAAGAATATTGTTGTCCTATCTTCAGCTTTAACCCATAATTTGAGTGCAGTCACAGAGTGTCACTTCAGCTTTCGCTCTGCAGGACTTAGAAGTATGGATGATGATATCCTCACAATGGTGAAGGGTATCATTCCCCCGCTGACATCAAAAAAGCATAAGGGACAAGATGGAATAATCGGGATTATTGGAGGTTGCCAAGAGTATACAGGAGCGCCATATTTTGCTGCCATTTCTGCACTGAAAGTGGGCGCTGACCTCTCTCACATATTCTGCACCAGGGATGCCGCAACTGTCATCAAATCATACAGCCCTGAGCTCATAGTGCACCCTGTGCTGGACAGCCCCGACGCAGTGGAAGAGACCGAGAAATGGCTCCCAAGACTGCACAGCCTGGTGGTGGGCCCAGGACTAGGGAGAGATGACGCACTACTGAAAACAGCCATGGAGGTTATAGAGAAGACAAAAGCCAGAGATATTCCTATAGTTATCGATGCAGACGGACTATGGCTTGTTGCACAGCAGCCATCTGTCATCCAGGGGTACCAGAAGGGGATTGTCACCCCTAACTTCATGGAGTTCACGCGACTATATGAGGCACTGCACCATGGTCCTATGGACACCAATGATCGTCAGAGGAGTGCCATGCAGCTCAGCGTGGCTATGGGAAACCTCACCGTGGTGCTCAAAGGGGAACAGGATCTAATCACGGATGGCACCAAGGTGATCCTGTGTGGCATCGAGGGCAGCGGCAGACGATGTGGAGGACAAGGTGATCTTCTCTCCGGATCCCTGGGTGTACTCGCACACTGGGCCTTTGCTATACCTGCTGGAATGTTCCAAAGCGTAAATCCAGCAGTTGTTGCAGCGTTTGGGGCTTGTTCCCTTACCAGGCAGTGCAACCGTCAAGCATTCCACCAACGTGGTCGAGCCACAACCACTTCAGACATGATCCAGGAGATCGGCTCTGCCTTCATGAAGCTCTTTGAAAACTGAAATTAATGAATGAATGAATCCAACACTCAAACTGTACAAAATTGTTCATAAGCCTACAGACTCTGTCAGTGTCAAAGAAGATTTAACTAATTTTATTCATTCTTTTTCAGATTTCTCGTAGGCAACATAGGGGAGCGAGTCTAAGAAAAGCAAAAGCACCCTGAATCAGGGAGAAGTTATGTTCACCCTAATTCCAACCTTTGTAATTTGTGATTGCATGACGAGTCACCCGTCCTGTCGTGTTTACGATAGAGGGCACTCTTCCGTAACCTGTGAATGGCACATTCAACTACCCATAAATATTGAACGGAGCATCGTGAGTCGCGACAGCACTTTTAATATCTCTGATTCTCAGAGAAAGATATTCTATAGTTATATAGTAAAAATGCTTGAAATCGCTGGCATAGACACTTTTAACTCTGGCTCTTAACGAGTTAATTCTACCCCAATAAAAAGTTAAAAAAATAAAAAATAAATGATGATACTAATAAACAGCATCATGCAGCATCACACTCCTAACAGATGCCTTGCCTTTGGTGCTGGGTAATTGTACTGCAATCACACCTGGTCATTTGTGATTGCATTGTATGCTTCTGAAGGAAGATTGTATGCGTTTAGTGCTGCTGTGAATACCAGCAATTAATCATTGGGTGAGTACACACAGAGCGTGACAAATTAGCATGCCACAGATGTTCTATGGCTGTATATGTATGGAATATCAGCCATTCTAGGACTACATAATGTTCATCGTCTTTTCTGCTTTTTGTTTTGTAGTGTAGATTGACATAATAGACAACTCATAATGCATAAACATTTCTTTATGTACATGCATTTGTCAAAAGGAACTAATTTATGGTTATAGGCAGATTTCCGTCCCTTTGTTTTGTACTTGGTCAATGGTTGGTGGAGTCGATGTCACACGTCCGAACAAAAGTTTGGTTATTTTTTGGTGTGCGTGCGTGACCCTGCATGGGTGAACGCAACACCAACACTTACCCTGTTGTGTTGTCGAGCTCTTTCTACTTATGATCAGCCTTCTGGAGCAGTATCAGCCATCGGAGCTCTCAGCTTTGTCAGAATGTTGCTGTCGGCCACTCTCTCCGGGTCTGTATGCACACAACTGTCCTACAAGCCACTTGTCACGACCTTCACTTAGGGGCTCACCCAGGCCGCGTTGTACCCATTCTTGAAACTCACTTCAAGGGATCACCTCAAAGGGCAATCTGGAGGTGTTGTCTTGAGGTTAAACTGGGTGCAGATTCTAAAGAATGCCCACAAAAACATCCACATTCTCTGAAGAAGTGTAGGAGTCTTTAATACTGATCTGGCTGCAAGAAAGAAAGAAAACTCACAACCTTGGTTCTGGTGACTCATATTATCCCCTGATATTGTCCTTGTAATGCAATTATTTTAATGTATTCATTTTTTAATTGGAAGACCTGCAAACACCCAGTGATGATGTGTCCAATGTGTCACTATTTCATTAACTGCAAATCTTTGAATATATTAGGGCATTCAACAATAGTGATTGTTGGTAGTCGACTCGAATACCAAAATTAGAGTCAAAGAGACAATTATTCATTGGTAAAATATCATATTCTTTCATCCAATACAATTATTAAAACACTGTGTTGGAATCGTGCTTAAAATGAACCAGCGAGTAACGGGTTTATAGGCGGGGCCGGTGAACAGCAGCTGCCGTTCTAATTGGACTAAACTCAGTAGCTGTGAATGAGTTACAAGTCCACTATGCCTCACAGATGGAAGCGTTGTGAGCTTGTAAATCTGCTATTTTCGAGATGCGGAAAACTTTTCTACGACGCAGCATAGCATGTTGCCTTGTCTGTCGGTGAGACTGAAGCTGACAGGCGGCTCTGGTTGAAAAGAAATTTAGCGTCTTGATCATATTCATTCAGTTCATACAATACAAGCCATTATATATATACACACACACACACAAACACATTCACACACGCACGCACACGCACACAATAGTCAACAATCACAGTTCCTTCGGTCTTTACAGGGCTAAGGGATGATTAGCTCGTGTCCATAGCGTTAGAAGGAGCACTCCGTTAGAGTCTAGCAGCAGGCTTTGAAATTCAAGATCAACTTCACTCAATCGCGACCTAGCTGTTTGTTTTTAATAATGCTATTGCCGGAGATCTTCAGCAATTAATGAATACTACGCTTAGCGCCATTGCCGGAAATCTTCAGCAATTGGCCTTGTGCTTTTGATTGATCAAGTCATAATGCTACTCACGTTAGCTTTGGGTTGCTAGCTGGTGTTGTCAATAACACTGGAGCGTGCCATCTTGAACTGCGCACGCACCCATGCCCGTTCTATCTGTTTCAATCGTCTTTATCCCCAATTCCTTGTCCCAGATGGCATTTCTGGTCAAAACAGACCAGTCCAGAAGTGATATGCGACAACACACACACACACACACACACACACACACACACTAGTTACACTTTTTGCTCTTTAAAATAATGGTTGAACGGGGGGAAATTCTGCGTGAATTATAATAGTTATTAATAAATCCTGGTGTTATATTTAAGAGTGTTAATAATGCCTCAAATACATTTTGGGAGTCCTTGAGGTACATGAAAAAGTTTGAGCACCACTCATAACATAATGCTTTTTCAGAAAAATGTTAGGATTTAGAAGAGAAAATGACTAAAGCAACACAAAGCCCACCAACGAGTGGTCTGTGAAGAAGAGGCCTGCTCCAAGAAGCACGAAGAGTGACTAAGGAACTGTGGTAGAAGAGGATGCATGCCTGTTAGTACTTATTCTCAGTCAGTGGAGGGAACATATGGTGTGAGCCTGTGAGGAATGTCAGAAATGAGCTAATGAGGAGTGCACCAACCAGATCGGGGAGGGTTTTTGAATAATATAATAAACATTTTGTGCTATAAAGTATAGAGGTGATGAATCAGATTGAGTTCTTCCTCCTCATCAGCGTTGACAACAAAATGACAGAGGTGATATGCAAATTCGAATTTGTAACACACAAAACGAACATTATTTAATAATTACTTTCTAAATTTGACACATTTTTTATCATTTGTGTTCACTTACTTTGGCACTATACTATGATGCCAATAGTTTACTTTTACTCAAGTAGGCTAATGTTTTACTTTTACTTAAGCAAGAAATGCTAGTACTTTTTCCACCACTGGTGAAAGGTTTCTACCAGTGAGGAAACAAAACCCAGCTGTCTCCGTTGCAGAGGCCTCAGGGGTTGCTAAGGAAGCATCTCCCAGGAAACGGGAGGATGGCAGTGTTTCAGGGAGTTCAGACATGTTTCCAAACAGGAGGATGGCAGTGTTTCAGGGAGTTCAGACATGTTTCTAAACAGGAGGATGGCAGTGTTTCAGGGAGTTCAGACATGTTTCTAAACAGGAGGATGGCAGTGTTTCAGGGAGTTCAGACATGTTTCTAAACAGGAGGATGGCAGTGTTTCAGGGAGTTCAGACATGTTTCTAAACAGGAGGATGGCAGTGTTTCAGGGAGTTCAGACATGTTTCTAAACAGGAGGATGGCCGTGTTTCAGGGAGTTCAGACATGTTTCTAAACGGGAGGATGGCCGTGTTTCAGGGAGTTCAGACATGTTTCTAAACGGGAGGAAGGCCGTGTTTCAGGGAGTTCAGACATGTTTCTAAACGGGAGGATGGCAGTGTTTCAGGGAGTTCAGACATGTTTCTAAAGGAAACGGGAGGATGGCAGTGTTTCAGGGAGTTCAGACATGTTTCTAAAGGAAACGGGAGGATGGCAGTGTTTCAGGGAGTTCAGAAATGTTTCTAAACAGGAGGATGGCAGTGTTTCAGGGCGTTCAGACATGTTTCTAAAGGAAACGGGAGGATGGCAGTGTTTCAGGGAGTTCAGACATGTTTCTAAACAGGAGGATGGCAGTGTTTCAGGGAGTTCAGACATGTTTCTAAAGGAAACGGGAGGATGGCAGTGTTTCAGGGAGTTCAGACATGTTTCTAAACGGGAGGATGGCAGTGTTTCAGGGAGTTCAGACATGTTTCTAAAGGAAACGGGAGGAAGGCAGTGTTTCAGGGAGTTCAGACATGTTTCTAAAGGCGGAGGAGAGAAGAAGAAGCGGCATGGGCGAGAGAGGGAGAAAGAAAGTGAGGGCGAGCGAGCAAGATGTCACTGTGTGTTACTTTTGTATTGCCTTAATTCATCCAACTGGTCATGCCTGAGGGAGGGGGAGAGAGTGACTGCAGCCATGAGTGTTCTATATGAGCCCTTTTGACCTTGCAGCATAAATGAATGGAGAAGACCAGGCATGCCCTTATTTCTGTATCATTTTATTAAAGACAAATTCATGTTCACTCCACTCCAGCAGTGCTAGTCATCCTGCCGAGCTAGTGGGGAGTGTTGGCTGGGAGGAGGAGTAGGACTATAAGGCCCTATACGTCCTCTCTGGGGGGGGGCACTACCTGTCAGTGGGGAGTGTTGGCTGATGAATGAATATCAACATCCTAATGGCCCAGTTGCCTTCACTCCAACCCGATCTCCACCCAGGTTGAATGTCCTCCTGCCCGGGTTTCTCCACGGCTGAGTGGTTGTCGACGGCGTCGGGCTCACCCCGATGTTTTCTGCCAGTCGCCAGGTGGCGACTCCTGGAGGGGGGGTCCTGTTACGTCTCGCTCCCCATCGACTCCACATTTATGTGCTGTGGGTGTTCTGTGCCCGTCAGCACCACCTGAGGGACGCAGAGCACTGTGGGTGTTCTGTGCCCGTCAGCACCACCTGAGGGACGCAGAGCACTCCACAGCACACCTCAGCACAGGTGTTTCCCAGCTCCAATCTCCACTCCTGTTCGGCGTCAGCAATCAGCTCCAGAGGCTACAAAAGCCATACCTGCCTGCTGCTCGGTGCCAGTTCTTCTCCAGTCTACGGTTGGTAAAGTTAGACAGCCAGACTTAGGCCCTCAGTGTTTAGAGTTAAACAGTTAAACGTGACGCCGTTACTGTGCCTTGTTCTCTCCTCTGTGGACCTGCCATTGACTCACCTTCTCTTCTCGTCTCCAGTGTTTCCAGGACCCGAGCTCTGTGGAGCAGCCTATGGACCCTGCATCTCCCCCTCCCCTCTCTGCTTTGCCTCTCCTTGTTGTGCATTTGGGTCACACCACAAGTAAATTGGCCCTATGGGAGCCAACCCAGGGCAAAGCCAGTAGGGGAAAGAAGCATACCACCTATGTAGACGGAAATTAACCAGGCCTTCAACCCCCCCCCACCACACACACACTCACACACAATGGCAATGGCGTTACATAACAACAACCTTAGCATCATATCTTATATGCAACACGAAACACAAAAACACAAACACTTCTCGAAAAAGGCTTTGACTGTAAATCCACCACTAAATCTGTTTATTCTCCTCCTTCAGCCGTTTTCCGCGTTTGTTTGAGTTAAATCCATGTTAAATCTGTTAATTTAGCTCCTCAGTCAACCTATAGATGGGTAACTCGCGCATAAAGTTTTAAACACCAGTTCTCTTTTCTCATTGGACAATATTTTTCCCCAGCGATGGGATACAGACGCTAACATCATCAAAGGTCAGCTAGAGTACTCTGGCACTTGAATGAAACGCCCAGCAGGGCAAACTCGAAATCTGATTGGCTAAGGAACCTGTCAATCTCTATATCGCTCCCATTCAATTCAACAGCAAGGGACCTCAGTGGAAATACTGCAGGCCTCACAGTGGAGATTTTTACCCGGAGACAACGCAAGGAAAAAAAACAAGTGCCTGTTGTACCTGCACAGAATGGAAGCAGCGCGTCCAGCCTGCCTGAATGAGAGACAGTGCAATGATGGCAGCAAAATAAATACAATATATTTTCGAAAAATGTATATATATTGTAAAATATAAATTTCTGCATCAGGCAAGTGCAGGGCCAGCAGAGAAGGCCTTGCTGGCCCTGACGGCACACCACTGGTTGCATAGGAAATTGTGGAGGGCAGTGATCCAGGAATCCCGAGTTGGTGTTGGCTAGACCTCACTCTCGCAGCAACTAATGTCGGCTGCAGGAAACGTCCAGGAAATGTCCAAAACAGTTTTTCGGGATTCAAATTACAAATCGATAAGCCAAAAAAAAGCGTCACTTTGCGCTGCCTTTCTAGCTTGTAGACCTGCTACTTTTGATATGTTCAGCGCTTCCTGTATGATGGAAGCATTTGGAATCATTCGCAAATTAACTCCCTACTTGATCATACTACAACGTCAACAAACACAGGTGAATACTACGTCAACAAAAACAGGTGAATACTACAACGTCAACAAAAACAGGTGAATACTACAACATCAACAAAAACAGATGAATACTACAACGTCAACAAAAACAGGTGAATACTACAACGTCAACAAAAACAGGTGAATACTACAACGTCACACAAAAACAGGTGAATACTGCAACGTCAACAAAAACAGGTGAATACTACAACGTCACACAAAAGCATCCAAAATATCTATACAAGCTCGAATGGAGCTTGTCGATCTGCTATTTTTGAATTTGAATCTAGAAAAGTAAAAGTTTCTGACATATGAGGTTTCCACCCGACAGAGACATATGTGAGGACCCCCCCCATACACACACACCATGCTCACAGTCAGCTCTGAGTGGTCAGACCAGTTACCATGGCGATGGCAGCTTGTCCTGACATTGTCCTGGCATCACTCGATAGGAAGTATCGATTTGACTGTGACTCTTCAAGTGTCCCTCTATCTGTCTGTCTGTCTGTCTGTCTGTCTGTGAGTGCAGATTGGTCGTATAGTAAAATCCATGGAGGGGTGCCCTGAGCGCAGCCATAGCCGAGGTGTGTGCGAGGTGTGTGCTTAACACCTCTATTGATTGCCTACACCTGGCCTACAGGGCACTGCTCCATGGATTCGTCTATAGGTTAGCGTTATCAGACACAAGTTCAACTTGTTTTGTAAAAAGGAAAAACTGTTACAGAACTTTGTAACTAATGTTTATAAGTAAGTAAAAAAAAATCTCCATACGGTATACTAACTGAGAGGATTGTCATGCTTTTTGTTAGTGTCTGTTTTTCATCAGAGATGAAATATTGCTCCTCAGAATGAGTTTTGTGGGAAGCAGCCCTAATGCGATGTGTGATGCAGTACTTCTGCAGATCACACCTGGCAAGCTGTCAAGCTACGGTGTTATCCTCAAACTACCATTTCTCTTATCCCCTCTTCCTTCCTTCATTTAAAACCCTGTCCTCACTCCATCTCTCTCTCTCTCTCCCAATGAAGTCTGAACTAAGGCAACTATGATTGCTCCAAATCTTGATGATTACGTTCGGAAACAAAAGCGGAAAGCCACACTGAGTACCCGGCTCGCAGCAATCATTGTGACATTGTCAGGTTGACTTTGCCAAAATGAGTTTCCTTGAATATATATATATATTCCTATATATTCCTCCATGGGAGATTATAGGTATCGCAGGAGGTTTGGTGTTTCTTAGCTCCTGATATTGTAAAGAGGAGGCGACTAAAAAGAACAAATACCGAAGCCTGGGATGTGTCACCGGCCCGCAGCAATTATCATTGTGTCAAGTTGACTTGAGAAAATGAGTTTATTTGAAAGTTGACAGCTGTCGTACCCTTGTCTTAAAGGCACCGCGTCCTGGCGCTGATTATTTTACCGGAACGGAGTACCGGCCCGTTACGGCCCACTTTCACCCCTGAATAATAATTTATTTAAAAAGAAAATAGCGGAGTAAAGTACAATATTCACCTCTGAGTTGCAATGTAGTAGAATTAAGAGTATAAAAACTTGGAAATACCTCAAAATGATATTGTACCTAAATACAGTACTTGGGTAAATGTACTTAGTCACTATAGAGCACCGAAGTCTAACGCCACTTTCAGTAGAGGGTGCCAATACACAGGTTCATGTATTTTTTTATTTGCATTGTAATCTCCATAGGGGGATTTTAGGTTGCTTCATATAAGAACTGTGTTTGAAAAATAAACCGACCATCCCAGCCTTTCTGTCAGGGGAGTGGCTGTGCATCGTTAATGATGTCCATTCATATTTGATACAGCCAGTTTCTGGAGAAATAGGAATTAATGTGGCCGCAAAAGCCTTGAAACTACATATGAAGGCAATGTCGCTGTCAACACATTGCGTTCCTGAGATTCCTCGTTGACGTAAGATCAGCTGGTGGTGACTCGACGAAACATTAAATATCAATAAAATTAAAATAAACGTAATTAACATTCAGTTTCTGTTGTGCGACGGGCATATGCAGCCACCTGCCTACCTGGAAATGTAGTCTCTGGGTTGTTTGACTCGTTTCTAACGCTTATTGTGTTAATTTTAGGGTAAATTTGACTTCCATTGGGAATGCATTGGGGCAATATGTAAATAAACCCTTGCTTTGTATACATCTAGCATGCATCAATGTTGTATGCTAGATCAAAAGGTGTGAGTCAGGCCTTAGGCCTCACTCACACCTTCGCAGCTATACAACAATCTGCTGTGACCGTGTGAGTGAAGCCATAGGCCTGACTCACACCTTTACAACAGACTGATTTATGCTTGTTGTATGAGACTGCAAGCTCGCAATTCATTTCCAATGGGAGTCACATGGTTTGACACAACATTTTTGTTGTATGAGGGGTCGAAACACAGCCGGAAGCCGTAAAAGCACAAATGTTGTGTCAAACCATGTGACTTCCATTGGAAATGCATTGTAAACAAACCCTTTCATACATCTAGCATGCATCAATGTTGTATGCTAGATGCGAAGGTGTGAGCCAGGCCTTAGAGAGAGAGAGAGAGAGAGAGAGAGAGAGAGAGAGAGAGAAAGAGAGAGAGAGAGAGAGAGCATGTTTCTGTGCACATAATTGCACTCTGCATACTTCAAGACTGTGTTTGTATTTAAACGCTACAGACTGTCTTCATTTGTATGATAGAAGTAAGAGACAGATGACAGGAAGAGAGGGGTGGGGTAAATTAATGATGATGAGACTCAATGAGCTGTCAACTCTGAAAAATCTCTGTTTGCATCTCTCTCAATATACCCAAATATGGAGTACCATAACGGATTGATGTCTGTGACCGACTAGTCACCACCCAGGGCAAGGAAGGACAAAACACAGGGCAGCAGGACAACATATGACAGGGCAACATATGACATTTAACACAGGAAAGGCGATAGCTCTCCACTGTCCGGACAGAGGCTCTCTCGAGTGTTTGTGGAGATGACTGATTTATCCTGTTGTGCCTTGATCAAGTCCATGCGCAACAGGTGCGCAGCCACACCCAGCTCCGAGTCCAGTTCTAGTTTGACTCAGGCCAGGTAAATCAGTCATCCTCCATCTCACAATGTCAGACTGATTCTCCGAAATACTATAGACGAATAGCAGTTTAAGTCCACACTCATTATCCATGATGTATAAATGATGGATAAGGGGTCAGGACAACAAGGCCTTTTGGTGGACGGGTCAAAATAAAATTTGGACTTAAACTGTTATTCATCTATAGTACTCACAGTGATGTCATTATAGTAGTGATGTCATATATGACTGACGTCATCATAGAGTATGATCTACGTCATCAATATGACAGGGATTAAATATGGATATTAGATCCTGTCTTGTTTAATCGTGCAGCACCACAGCTGTCCGATTGCTACAGCAGAGTTAAGAGATTTCAGAGACAAAACCAAGCAATCGGTGTGACTGAATTACAATATCAAAGGCTGTTCTGCATCAACCGACTAATCTTCCCCGCACATTTTGTATTTGCATCTATATACTTTTTCCCCGGAGTTCTTTGTCGTGTCTTTCAACGTACACTTGACTGGGGACATGTTTTGGAGCCGGGGTTGACCGGATTAAGGAACTTTATACTTACTGCGAGATGTCCGAGAGCTATGCCCGCTCACTGCTGCATGTTTCGGTGGCACAGATCTGCCAGGCTATGGGCTGGGATGCCGTGCAGCTGAGCGCGTGCGACCTTCTGTCGGATGTCCTGCAGCGATACATCCATCGCCTGGCCAGGGCCTGCCATCAATACTCTGAGCATCGACACCACGGGCCACAGTCGGACCCAGTGCTGGACGATGTTGGCCAGGCCTTCAAACTGCTAGGGGTGCGTTTGAATGAACTGGAGGACTACGTCCACACCATGGAGCCTGTGGCATTTGGCCATCGAATTCCACTTTTCCCTGTCAGCAAAAACAACAACCTGCAATTTCCAGAGCCTGTGGAAGCAGATGGGAGAAAGGACTACATTCCTGATTATATGCCACCTCTTGTGTTACCAGAAGAAGAGGAAGAAGGGGTTCTATCTGACATGGGCACCTTAGCTCAAGCTATGCATGTGCCACTAGAAGATGACGAGGAAAGGGAGGAAGACGAGGCTCTCGAAGATGAGAACCACCCACTGAAGTGGCACCCTGATAGCCCTGATTCAACTATGGGTAGGATGCCCACTTCCAAGAGACCACGCCTGGATACTAGCCTCAGCCCAGAATGGGAGGGTGAACACAGGGAGACACACTCACTGAGCAGCCTAGATTCTCCAGATAGCCTTCGCACCCTTTCACCTGAAACATCATCAACTCCAGCAGTACCTACACATTCTGAGCTCAAGTCCAATGGCACCACCACAAGAAAGTCCAAGGTCTCCACCCGCAGCAGACTAAGGACTAAATCCCAGAAAGAGTTCAATGATCAACCTATCGATGCTGGCTCTGACTCTCTGACATCTTCAAAAAAGAGGAAAAAACCAGTGGTCAGAACTAAGAGTCCTAAAAGCCACAAGAGGCCAAAGTTGGACAATGCCAAAGCATCTCAGCCCCAGGGCAAGGAGAACATCCACATGTGTTCAAGTATAGATGGTGAAGAGTTACCCTTAGGTAACTCTTCACTCGAATGTGACGACCCTGCCATGGATGACTCTATTGATGCTGTGATTGCCAGAGTATGTTTTGAGCAGAAGCCAGACCTGTTTGGTTTCTCCTCAGGCTCAGAGTCTGAGAGCAACAGGGTCATCAGACCAAGAAGGCCCCCTACGCCCTACGCACACCCACAAAAACAAGGAGAGTCTTCAGGATCGGCTCCACCAATCACTCCTGAACCCCTTCCGAAGGCAGATGAGGAGAACAGGACCGTTCCATCAGCAGACATAAAGATGAAGCCAAAGATCAAAACAAAAAGGAAGGCCAAGGATGAGGCCGAAGACAAAGGCCAGGACAAGGGCAAGCTCAAAGAAAAGAACAAGCATGAGAGCAGGCACAAGAGCAAGGACTTCACCAAGGAGAGCAAAATACCCGGGAAGGAGTTTGCCTGTAAGGATGAGGAGCATTTTAGTCAGAAGGACTTTGTCGGGCCTGAGGGGTCTGTGAAGGTGAAGTCCAAAGATGCTGATGGGTCCAGGAAGGAGAAACACAAACACAAGAAGAAAGATAGAGAGCGAAGTAAAAAGCACAGAGATAAACGAGACAAGAGTAAAAACAAGAGGAATGATGACAGGCCAAAAGTGTCTTCCCTCACTCCATTAAATCTGGACAATGTCCCGCCTCTCGTCAACCCCTCCGGCAGTGAGGATGAGGAATATGTCCATCAGCATGACTTTGTTGGGTCTGTGAAGGCCAAAGATGCTTATCGGTCCAGGAAAGAGAAACACAAACACGATAAAGAGCGCAGTAAAAGGCATAAAGAGAAACGACACAGGAGTAGAGACAAGAGAAAACATAAAGAGCGAAGCAAAAGGGACAAAGAGAAACAGGACAGGAGTAAACTCACTTCATTCATCCTGGGCAATGTCATACCCCTCTCCATGAGTCTTTCCACCTACTCACAAGTCCCCTCCATACTGCCTCCAATACTCCAGGACAAGGAAGTGAAGATAAAGGAGAAGGAAATGAGGAAAGACAAAGACAGGAAAGAGAAGAAGAAGGAAAGGGAGAAGGAAAAGCAGAGGGAGGAGAATGAGGAAAAGGGGCCAAGAAGAGACAAACGAAAAGACAAGGCCAAGAAGGAGAAAGACAATAAGGAGAAGGGAAAGGATGAGGACAAGGAGAAAAGGGAGACAAAGGAGAAAAAGGGACAAGAGAAGGCCAAGGAGATAGATAAAGGAAAAGAGAAAAAAGAGAAAGAAAGGGATAAGGAGAACGAGAAAAGGGGACAAGAGACAATCAAGGAGAAGATAAAGGACAAGGACAAAAAGGTACAAGAGAAGGCCATGAAGGATGAGAAGGAGAAGGAAAAGGTGAAACTTGAGACAACAGAGAAAAAGGGTCAAGAAAAGGTGAAGGAGAAGGAAAAAGAAAAGGATTATAAGGAGAAGGAGAAAGAGGGGAAAGAGACGGCAAATGCGAAGAAGGAAATGGACATCAGGGTGAAGGAGAAAAGGGGGCAAGAGAAGGCCAAGGAGGAGAAAGAAAAGGACAAGGAGAACAAGAAAAAGGGGCAAGAGACAGCCAAGGAGAAGATAAAGGACAAGGCGAAGATGGAGAAGGACAGTAAGGAGAAGGAAAAGGACAAGGGCAGTATTGCGACAAAGGAGGCAAAGGGGCAAGAGAAGGCCACAAATAAAAATGACAATAAGGAGAAGGAAAAGGATGAGGAGAAAAGGGATATGGGGGAGAAGAAGGGGCAAGAGAAGTCCAAGGAGAAAAAGGAAATGGACAATAAGGTGAAGGAGAAAAAAGGGAAAGAGAAGGCCAACAAGGAGAAGGAGACGGACAAGGAGAGTGATACAAAGGGGCAGGAGAAGATGAATGATAAGGTGAAAGAAAAGAGGAAAAGAGAGAGGGGAGAAGATAACAAAAAAGAGAATAAAGAAAATATTTCCTTAAAAAAAGTTACTTTTGACACCCCAGTGGCTGTCCTGTCCCCAGTCAATCCCAGTCTGACCCTCAGCGTGGTAGCTGGACTTGACACATTTTTTATTAGCAATGTGGTCCCAAACTTGGAGCCCAAAACACCACCGTTGCCTAAGACCTCTGAGTCAGAATCTGGCCCTGGAAAGCACCCCCTGACACCGCTGCGAGCCCCATCTCTCAGTCCACCCGTCCCCTCTCTGGCACCGCCTGCATCGCCACTTCCCCCTTCTGCTTCCCCTCCACCCATGCTTCCTCCCACCTCTCTACTGTCCACTCCAGGCACCTTGGAAACACCAATAGAAGATGAGGCCCTCGGTACCGATGAGGTGACCATGGAAATGCCCATATGCACCGGTGTAGATGAGGCCGCTGTAGATCAGGCCATCAGTATCGGAGAAACAGTGGAAACACCAGCATGCACCACTGTGGTCCCAGATACATGGGGAAACGAGACCTGGGCCTGTCCTGGCTGCAACCAGCCCGATGACGGCAGCTTGATGATAGGTTGTGATGTCTGTGATGACTGGTACCATTTGCCTTGTGTTGGAATTCTGACAGCTCCACCGGACAACGAGCAGTGGTTCTGTGTTAAATGTACCGTCAAGAAGAAACACAAAAGACACAGAAAACGGCAACGCTAAGTGCATAGACACTTAAGCACATTTTGGATGTTTCTTTCTTGTTTTTCTTGTTCTTTGGTCGGGTGGGGTAATCACTGCAAATGAGACCTGTTTAAATCTAAATAGCAATGCAAGGTGCAAGGTTTTTAACTTGACCAATCTTTACGGTGTGGCATTGTAGAAGATCAAGGGTCTATCTATCTATCTATCTATAAATGCATCAAGTCTCTGTGCGTCTGTCTGTCTGTCTGTGTATAATCCACATAACTCGCGAACCGTTCACCCCACCGACTTCAAATTCGACACGCATGTTCCACACTACCACAGGGGGTGCAGTGGCCGGTGTCGAGTGTGGCCGGTGTTCTGACATCATTCTGACATCTGCATATACTCCATAATTGGGCATGCCTGACAAATAACTCCATATATGGGCATAAAAGAGACACAGACATAATATCTGGGTGGGGTATTCATTTGCAACGTTTGCAATTTGCATCGTTCAAAGTAGGCCTGTCCAGTAGGCTCTGGACAGGCTATAGGAACTACCCTGATGGTGTCATAGTACTGACATCACAGATTGGCCTGTTCATATTTTGGCAAGGCTGATACAGAACTCCATTTATGGACATGAAAGGCAGACAGTCTTCCATGTAGATCTGGGACTGCATGTGTCCTGTTATGATGTAGCAAAGGTAATAGAGCATGCACATCCACTCTGGCCCAGGTGCTGGACAAATGTATGATGTAGATCATCTCCATATTTGAGCAAGGTCTTTCACTGTCTTTCATAATGACAACAAAAAAAAATCAACATGTACAGACGGACAGACGGAGCCACATGCTCCAATGTGGCAAATGTTACGTCCCAACAAAAATATTTCCAAAAGTATAAAAATCAAGTACAAAAATGTGAAAATAAATAAACATTCGTCTTACATTACATTACAGTGTGTAACGTACCGGCATGTGCACTTAAGCCCCTCCAACTGACTGATCCAAAATGCCACAGCTCACTTGGTCTTCAACCAGCCAAAATTCTCACATGTCTCCCCCCTTCTCCGCTCCCTCCATCCCGGTCACTGCCCGCACAAAATACAAAACTCTGATGCTGGCATTCAAAGCAACCAAGGGTATGGCTCCCCCATATCTTGCAAGTATGATCAAACCCTACAAACCCTCCCGCACACTCAGATCAGCCAACGCAGGCTACGTACCCTCACTAAAAACGCCGGGACACCGCTCCACACATCCCAAACTCTTCTCCCTTCTGGCTCCAAAACTATGGAATGCACTTCCCATGACAATCAGAACTGCAACCTCTCTCCCAATCTTCCGCCGTAGTCTGAAAACCCACCTGTTCAGACTCCATCATGGCCCATAGCACTTACCCTAGTCCCTTAGATAGCACTTTTGTAGACTTAAATAGCATTTTATACAGACTTATAGCATGTGATGTAGACAACACTAGAATTGCATTGTATGTAATCATAGCACTTTATAGTATATATGTATAGTATACAGTATGTATAGTTTATATATGTAAAGTTTCATAGAGATTCCACGTTCTTAGCTTACATGCATGTTTCTTGAATACTACTTTTTATGTATGTGATGAATTGCCATGCTTTTTGTTCTTGCCTAATGTAAATCGCTCTGGTTTAAGAGGGTCTGCTAAATTGTAAATTGTAAATGTAAATTGTGTGCACCAGAAATTTGGCCTCGTCATCCATGGTTTGCAAGCCTGATGAGTGATGACAGTGTTTTCAATCGGCACTACAGTTATACTGAGAAAGCACATTTGTACTTGTAGCAATGCTAACGGAAACGGATGGGGTCAGCTATAGCCGGTACCCGTCCTGCTGGCATTATCCGTATGAAGTGAGGGGCACTCGATCTTATCATATACTCTGTCAATGGGAATTTAATGTTTGTTGAAAAGATGGATATAGGAGGGGCTAGCGCCCCCCAAAAATAAAATATAGCTGCAAGCAGCTATAAGACGGGGTCAATCAAGCCCAAAAAGATAAAAGCTATACGCAATATACACAATGAGCTATATTATAAGTATACAGAGGGGCATGCAATACAGAGAGGCGTGATGTCATCTATCATCTTCCAAATAGGCGTTATGCCTTTGAAGGGTTTTTTCTCCACAACAGGAAAGAATATATATAGAATAATGAATTATAATAAAGGCTTTCTATACATTAAATAATGAACAATATGGGGTTTGTAGCTGTTACTTGGGCTTTTGATGTGTCCCTAACATAGCATGATACTTGCTAAAAGCTGCAATCAGGTTCTGTGTCAAAGCTGCAATCACTGATTGGAGACTGGAGATGACATCAGCTTTTTTTGTTATGCTGATTGGCTGAAGAGGTTGTCTGTCAATGCTGTAGTCCCGTAACCAGAGTCTAGACTCCACTCACATCATGTTGCATGACTGGAAATGCAATTTCAAGGAGAGTGGTTACAAAGGCCCCAACATTTTTGATGTCCGAAAAAGTGGATCGAGCATATCATAAAATTGACTCATTGGTAGATCTAATGAGGTCTTTTGACGAATGACTGTGAGCTTCAGTTACTGAGGGATCCTCACGGCCCTCTACCATATTATTGCTGAACTTTGTGGAAAACGACAGCACAGAACTGCCAAAACTGCTAAAATGGCGGAATCCGTAGGCCTACGGAAACAATGAGGGCTATTCATTCCAGTGGAAGTTGCTCAGATTTGGTGCCCAAAATGCGGAGGTGCAAACGAGCGCTCAATGTTAAACACACACACACACACACACACACACACACACACACACACACACACACACACACACACACACACACACACACACACACACACACACACACACACACACACACACACACACACACACACACACACACACACACACACACACACAAATCTGTGGGCAGAAATCAACAGTACTGTTGATTTGAAATCAGGACTTTATTCGCGCTTGTGACAGAATAATTTATTACATATTCAGATTGCAAAGGTGATAACCCAACTCAGTAGTTTGTAAAAAGACCATGCACTCTAGACTATAAGTTCAACTACAGTACAGTACAGTATGCCATCATGCTTGTTCCTCCTCCAGTATCGTGCGCTCAGCTCTCTCCAACCGTCTCTTCTGGAGTGTTTATTTAATAAGGAAGCTGAAAAAGAGACACACAGAAAGAGCTTGTTCAAGTATGGCTGTCACAATCAGGTGTTTTTTTCATATAAATCTCTGCTGTCGTGCAGAAACCAGCTGTGTCCAAAATATTTACTTTTCAGGATGGACTGCCAGGACAGCCAGTTTCCATAATACTTCAAAATTGGTTGGTTGGACACTGACTTAATAATAATAATAATCACACACACACACACAGTCACACACACACACACACACACACACACACACACACACACACACACACACTTCTTGCAACACTTAAAAACAAATCGGCATCACGTCTCCTGTAACCCAGCATGCCTTGCAGTGCGTTGACGTGCGTGTCTGCACATGATCGGCCGTAGCAATCAGAAGGAGGAAACATGGACATTGTATTTTTAACACAACTACTATTTTTTGGAATGCAACGACTTGCGTAACTAGTTTCCTTTTCCCATTCAGTAACGCCGTAATAGTTAATGTGATTTAAATGGGTGTGTTACATTATGTGTTTCAACTGAACCGACACAAAGACAAGAAAAAACACAGACCCTATGTATTCAGTCTCCTCTGTATGGTCATTCAACACAGACCATGTGTTTGTAGGTTTGTTTCATCACGCTATGGTAAACAAAAAGTAAAGCTGGATATGCTTTTGTTCCTTCATATCTAACAGACTGAGGGGTCGATTATGCAAGTGGAACAATATTACATATAATATTACAGTTTTAAGAGGTGGGGGCGTGTGGAATGTCATATAGCAATTATGGGCATGGTAAGAAGCGCTTTCGACACCCCGTGGAGTGCGCAAAACGGCCTTGAATTAGTCATGGGAGTGTTTAAGGAGTGTTTGAGACGTACCCAATCAACATGTCCGTACTATTCTCTTTACTAGTCAGCTGATGTCACATACGGAATGCGCCCTTTGGGGATCGTGGTATTACATTTCTTCAGGCTGGCACCATAGAAGACATGACATGCCTTTGTCACATTTGGGTTAATTATTCCTATTGCACTGCATGCTATCACCTTTATGCCTCAAAAGAACAGACCCACCTATACCTTTCAGATCGGAATGGAACTGCGAGTAGATAGCAGCATATTGGCAAATTGGCAATCCATGCGTAATGTTCCCAGAATCGTCTAACCCCCGAACATGCAAGTTCGTTTGATATTGTTTAATTCGATAACGATAGAACCATGTACCATACAGCGAATGAAAGCAAGATTCGTTGGGCAAATGCATTCATCTGGGGGTCCTTGACATGGGAATGTGCTGTGTGAGGATCACTGGTTTAAACAACATTAGGAGAAAAGCCCAAATAATCACTTTAGAAACAAGAAAAGCAACCAAACTACCAATATTTACAAGCAACTTTACAGAAAAAGAAGCCGCTTATAATAAACAGACATGGCAACACTCTAGCAGCCTCCCAGAGACGCTCAAGTGTACAATCAAACAGTGCTTTTTGCGTTTATGAGGTGGTCAGACCCACGTCTAATCGTTATGCGCTGAGTGTTTTTAGGTCAAGGGGCTTAATAGCAAATTGCGCAAAGCGAAAATAATTAACATATGGACACTCCCACAATGCTAAAATATTCAGGAACGCCGTATGCCATATGTGTGTGCGTTCAACACGGGCCGATATGCCTTTCATAATACGAATGTGCGCAGAGCGAGGGCAATTTATGTATTACCCCATTGTAAAACACATCTTCAAAATCTGGGCCTGAATCTCTTGTGGACTGCCATTGTGCAGCCTCCACAGTGGCGAATGGAACTGGCAATAGGCCCCAGCCGGTGCAAATATTTAGTTTAGGCCCCCTAAAAAATGAAATATTATCAATCTGTATGTATGTTTCACTTTCAATCAATCTGTATGTATCTGTTTTCTGTAATGTCTGTCTAACTGCAGGACTGCAACCTGTAGACTTTGGATAGATGGGAACAACTTTAGTTAAACTTGCAGAGTGACATTACTTTACCTGGGTTACACCTTCTGATAGTGCTGACATGACATATAATAACCCCATCTAGTGTTACATTAGCGCGACAGAACGTGACAAAATAGGCTACAGCTGAGCTGAGCTATGTTGTGCTGCTGACAGGCAGCACATGAACACAGTAACACACACGTTGAATCAAGGCTGTGGTAAATATACCAAGAAGGAGTGGCAATGATGTCACTGTTATGCAAAACGGAAGTAGTATGGACTTGAAACTGTTTATAAACAGTGACATCACTGACAAATCCTTGGTGTTACTCTTCCTGCGACCGAGTAGCCTCTGAAACCAGGCTTTCACTGTCGTCTTGACTCTTTTTCTTCTTCCCCCTTCATGGGCCCCTTGGGGGCGCTGGGCCCCGGTGCATTGGACCGGTTGCACCGTCGATATATTCGCCACTGAGCCAGTGAGCCTCCAGCTTTTCACGGAGAAAAAAATGTTTTTTTCTTTTTATCCAAAATGAGTTAAGGACAGGCAGACTCTTCACATACTAGAGCATGTCTAAAAATAAATGTCAGAGCTGAAATTGAAAGAAATGCTAGGTAGCATAGGTGTAATGTTAGGCCTCTTTTAGACGGCGACCATCTCCATATAACACGTCAAAGTCCCGTTGCGTTCTCATTTTTTCTTACCCTTACGAGAACGCACGAGAACGCACACGTTATGATATGATGTGCTATTATGCTATACTGTCGCTAGGTGGCGGTAACGGGCTGCCACATAGACAGGTCACCCACGTACAAGAAGAAGAAACCTTCACGCAAGCCTGCGCAACACGGCTCTGGGCGCGCCACGGGATGGTATATATTTTATAATACATAAGGCTACATAAACGCTGCTGCCGCGGCTGCCGTCTATCACAAGGCTTTTTATTTACATCATGGTTTTACATTCAACATCGCTGATGAGCAGCACTTTGTAGGCGAGGAGGGAGGCTTGTTCAGGAACTCCATTATATCATAATGATATGGCTCTGCATCAATGTAATAAACATATGCGCTGTGAGCCAACGTGAGCCATGATGTCATAAGTTTTGCGGATTCACCGTTTTGCCTGTTTATATGGAGACCATAGGAAACGGCGTTCTGAATGATTTCCACTCTGGGAGGTGGTTTCACTTCGTTGCGTTTTCACCTCCTGAGAACACGGTTCTCGTCTAAATGACAGCAGCAAACGATACTTTATTTTGACGTTTTATATGAACACCATCCTCGTGTAAATAGCACCTTAGAGACCACAGAAGTGAAACTTTCAAGCCTGTTTTCTCAACTCTCTGTTTTCTGTAAGACATTACTCCATAAGCCATAATATCTCCAAAACTGGTGGGTCAATCTGAACAACCAATATGTCAATTTGAAGCTATGATTCCATGCTTTCATACCACAAGAAAAAAACGAAAATTTAAAAAACATCCAATTGCAGTCTCTCAGTCAAATCTGGTAACATTTTAACACTTTCTGTACACTTTTTAGAAAAACATATCACACTGAAGAGCGTAGATCCGATATAACTCTACGGCATAGATATGATGAGGGAAAGTGTGCTCCTTTAGTAGCCTAATGGTAACTGTGAGATCTGATGTGTAAATAAATATGACAGACTCATGAAGCACCGTGATTGCTGTAGCTGTGAACTACATAGGTTCCTAAACCCATAAGCCAAATTCCAATACCCAAAATCTCGGCCACTCGCTCACTCACACTCGCTCACTCACACTCGCTCACTCCAGCATGGAGGTGTTACGGTGAAATTGGTGACCTGCTGAAATATTTTGGGTATTGGAATTTGGCTATAGATTAAGTATGTGACGCATCACCGCCACAAACAGACCTATAGCCCACAGAGGTCTAAAAATTACTTCCGCATACGCCACGCTACGATTTTACAACATGCAGCGTTGTGTGTCTGTGTGTGTGTTGTTAGAGGGTTCCAACAACTTGGGATGCCCAAAAAGGAGGCAAAAAGGCTGGCAAAGTAATGTGGTGTCTCTGCTATAATTGGAACCGTCATATATGGCGGAGACGCTGTTACTTAGACCCATAGAGTACTGAGTGACATGCCAATTGTATCATGAAAACACATGATGTAACTCTAATGCACCTATAATATCTGTGTCCTTGTACGCATATCCTTTGTGTGGACATAAATAAATGGTTAAAATGTGTGTGTGTGTGTGTGTGTGTGTGTGTGTGTGTGTGTGTGTGTGTGTGAGTGAGTGAGGGAGAGAGAGAGGGAGAGAGAGCTAGAGAGAGCTAGAGAGAGAGAGAGAGAGAGAGAGAGAGAGAGAGAGAGAGAGAGAGAGAGAGAGATGGGGATTAGAGGAGAGAGTTTGCTTTGCCAAGTTTTGAGCTGATAGTGACATGCAAATGATCCCATTAAATAGAACAATGATGGTGGTCTGAAGGTGTGAATACCTTCTCTCATTCTCTGTCTGGGTTGAGAGCAGTCAATTTAGGTAAAAATGTACGTCCGGGATGGTATAAAGATGCCTAATTACATACTTAGACTCAGATGAAGGAAAGATCATTTTGGATTAAATATTTAGGAAAAGTCATGAACGGGAACAGCTTAATCTGCATAGATAATAGACATCAAAAGCCCAATATTGGTCAGGCTGACAGCTTAGACACACGTGTGATAAAAGGGCATGGAGTCACCGAAACCAGAAGGGACCAGGCCAGTGGGGCTAGAACAGTATTTTTTATACTGAGGCCAACAGACCCCCAGGGGCTCTTGAGGAGTTTAGGGCACTGCAAATTCTGAGAGTTATTTATAGCATATTGCGGTCCCAGAGTCAGAGATAGACACTTGTAACAAATGGGGGTATGTGGCCTGGTGCATATTAAACTGGGGGTCCTTGAAATAAAAAAAAAAGTTTGAGAACCACTGCACTAGAAGAAAAGGTCATGGGGTCACTCACTCACATATTCAGGGTTCATCATTTGGGGAGCATGCATGAACTCAGCAAGTTTCATGCTCATCTAGATTGCAGGCAGTCGTGTGTCTCATAGTGTGCGTGCGTGCATGCGTGGTGTTTACAGTGGATGCAAGGTTGCTATAGTTACCTGTAAGGGTAGCCATGGTACTTGGAGCGGAAGATAGAGAGCAGGAAACTGAAGAAGAAAACCACCAGACCCAAACCTACCAGACATATGACTGCGCGCACACACACACACACACACACACACACACACACACACACACACACACACACACACACACACACACACACACACACACACACACACACACACACACACACACACACACACACACACACACACGCGCGCGCGCGAGAGAGAGAGAAAGAGAATACATGAATGATAATACATATACCATCACTGCATCGCTAAACCTAAAGTACCACATCAGGTAAACATAATGTAGTAATGTGCGTGTATACACTACACTCAGACACGCACACGCCAAGTACATTACTGTATATTATGTACTTGGCACACACACACACACACACACACGTTGCGAAAATGTGTAAAAAAAAACTGTAGGTATTGAAAATAGGAGACCCAAAAGCTCCCAACGCGTCACAATTGTCTGCTGTGCTATAGGCATAAACATTTTAGCTGGAAACACAATGGAACCCCCTCAAGGACCCCTGGTGGTCCCCAGACCCCACTTTGAGAAGCACTGATACATCTCTGCACAGTGCATGTCTAGTGTGTCTATCCCTCACATGTACAGAAGCCGTTCACCCAACCCACTGAAAACCTGGGAGTCGCCGGTTACAAACTCTTCAAACCTTTAGGCAACCACTGCCTCACACTTGACGGTTGTTCCTAAGGAGGCCCCAAGACAGTGTAGTGGGTTGTGAATTCCATACAAAAGTTAACAGTACTGGGCAATGTAACAACTTGTTTTTTCATTCAAGTATTATGCCAACACCTCTAACACAATCTGCCGCAGCACTGTGTGTGTGTGTGTGTGTGTGTGTGTGTGTGTGGTGTGCCCATGCGTGTGTGCATGTTTACCACTGTCATCAGCTTATAGCTTCAGCTGTTAGCCTCGAGTGTGATAAACACGGATGATCTTTGATCTTGTGGGGAGTGTGAGCGCGTGCGTGCGTTGCTACATACTTCACTGTATTAATCCCTCGGAGTGTGGTGAGGAATGTACGGGGATGTACAGGAGAGAGTGTGTACATGTGAATGAATAGGCTAATCTGTAGGCACTGTGTGCATTCAATTAAACTGTCAACATGGATGGATCTCGTTAATCAGGGATTATAGGGAGGAGGACGAAAGGTAGCACCAGCTAGTCGGAAAGTCTTTGGTTTGCCTTTTTTAATGCTATAATCATATAGTTTGTATAATAATAGCTTGCCACCTGCATTGGCATGGAGTATACAGTATATCTATTATTTGTTAGTGTGTGAGTGTGTGTGTGTGTGTGTGTGTGTGTGTGTGTGTGTGTGTGTGTGTTTTCAATAGCTCTATATTATAGTAGTACTTGTTATAATTACAGGGCGGTAGTGACTCAGGGGTAGAGTGGCTGGTAGAGTGGACGGACGGGAACGGCGAGGATCCCGGTTTGATCCCGGGCTCCCCCAGAGTTTGTGTCAAAGTGTCCTTGAGCAAGACTCTGAACCCCTAAATACTCCTGATGCGCATTCACCCGCTATCGGTGTGTGTGAACGGGTGAATGTAATGAACGAAGCACACTCTATGTAAAGCCCCTTGGATAAAGGCGCTATATAAATGCACCATTTACCATTTAGATTGTGTTCCCGGAGACAACAGAAATAATCAGATTGGGGTCCTTGAAATGAAAAGAAAGTTTGAGAATCACTGGTCTATCTCTAGGGAACAGCATCATGAGACACAAACACAAACCGTCTGTAATCAGGTCAGCTCAACCAGAAGTCAATCATTTTCTCTCTGGGTGTAACAATCTGTGCTGAATTATTCACATGAAGCATGAGAAACACGCGTGCGTGCGTGCGCTCACACACACACACACACACACACACACACACACACACACATACACACACACACACACACACACACACACACACACACACACACACACACACACACACACAAGAATAAGAACATGTTAGGCCTCACTCACACCTGTGTGTCATGGCCGCCTCAATGCATTTCCAATGGGAGTCACATGGTTGGAAGACACAACCTTGTCGCATGGCTGTCTTCTGCCCTCCTTCCATGCAACAAGGTTGTGTCTTCAGTGTCTTAGGTGTGAGTGAGGCCTTACTAAACACATGCCACATGTACTGTAGGTTGTGTCTTCAGTGTCTTAGGTGTGAGTGAGGCCTTACTAAACACATGCCACATGTACTGTAGGTTGTGTCTTCAGTGTCTTAGGTGTGAGTGAGGCCTTAGTAAACACATGCCACATGTACTGTAGGTTGTGTCTTCAGTGTCTTAGGTGTGAGTGAGGCCTTAGTAAACACATGCCACATGTACTGTAGCATGTATTGTCAATGTGAGACTGGTATACAAAACGAACAGCACATACTGGTGTGCCCCCTCACACAAGACATCAGAGTGAAATATGGACATTGATTTGAGCTCAATCTTTGTGGGCACTAACCGAGGGACTTTGCATAATATGCTACATGCCTGCCTGTCACTTTTGGAGCAATATAAAGCTCCTGTTGTAAAGGGATTTTGTGTTGTGTATATTTTAATGTATTTTTTTGTATAAATAAGTAAGGGGTTAAACATCAGGCCATATCACTTTCTCTTGGAACAAACAACACAATGCCTACAATCTTGTTCAAAACAATGAAAATAATGAATATATTTTTATAATTATATTTTTATTGGTTTGACTATGAAGGGCCACAGATACGTTAAGCAGGGGCCGCATGCAGCCCACGGGCCACATGCTGATCAAAAACATACAATGAACATACAAGGAAGGTATTGTCAGGTATGGTGACACACATGGGTGAAACGTTGTACCATAAAGTACCATATTATACACACATAATTGCTGAGTTGACTATTTAGAACTTATAACCTACTACCACGATTATGAACACAAAGCATCTTGCAAGACTTAATGGGAATGGAATGCAGGGATAATTATGTTTGCGTGAGTTGAATGTAGCATCCCTGCATAATAGATCAGTAACATGCATGAACACCAGGTGTTTATGCTTGTCTTTGATGAAGCAATAAGTGTGTGAAATGGTAAATGGTGCATTTATAATAGCGCCTTTATCCAGGGCGCTTTACATAGATTGTGGATTACATTTACCTATTCACACACACATTCATACACTGATGGCGGCGAAAACCATGCAAGGTACTATCGGGACTGGAGCAATTAGGTGTTCAGTGTTTTGCTTCGAAACTAACACTGGGGGAGCCCAGGTTCGAACTGGCAACCTTGCGGTTACCATCCAGCCACTCTACCCCTGAGCCACCGTCGCCACGTGGTGTGTGACATTTCATCAAACACCCCTGTTAGTAGTGTGCTAGTCAAATCACTTTGTAGCGAGAGCTCATCTGAAAAACAGCTTAAAAGAGTGCGAGATAGGCTACTGCTATAGGGTGATTTTTAGGCAAGTGACATACACTTAGAAAGTGAGCTTAACACCCTCCTTGGCGCAGTCTAGGTCAATTGAAGCCTATTATTTAATACTACTCTTACCGTCATTGGCGTATAATAAACAGGACACATTTTCAGGTGGGTCACCAATTTCATCCAATCTTGTGAAAAAACCCATGCATCAGCCTCAATTGTAAAGTGTTCCAATATCAAATTTGTCTGCTCATTTTTGTTTTGTTGTCGTTTCATTAATCACTTACAATTTCACTTGTTTATCATGTGTCCTGTATGAGTTGTCTCTGCTGATTTCATGAAATTGGCATACCCATCCGAAAATGCTTTTTTATTTACTAAAGAGCTGGAGAGATGCAGACATTTCTGTTACTGAACATGATTACTATGTGAATATAGAGGTATTACTCAAAACAAAATCACGTACACCCATTTAAAGGTCTTTACATAACTGGGTGCGATGAATAAATGGAATATAAAATGTAATAAAAATGCGGGTGAGTATTTCACATCAGAACTATTCACATAGTTGATGATTCATTCATACATTGTTTATTGTTTATTAAATGGATTCCCATTAGTGACAACTAATCTTCCTGTGGTTGATGCTTTTACTCACAGTGACAAATTGATCTCGTTCAGGCAACATATTGTCGCTATCGCTGTGCAACATTCACATTCTGTGTGGATGTTTGCATGACACAAACAGTTTGAAAAAAACACCCTTGGTGTGTAAGCACCTCTGGGTCTTCAACAGGTGGTCCGGGAACCATAGTCATCCTTGTTACAACACAGGGCAGCCGAAGCATTGTGTGGAACTTCATTTTACTAGAGTTTCGGGCCGCTACGCAGCCCTCACATCTAGAGTTCTGGCATCTACGCAGACCTCACATCTAGAGTTCTGTCATCTACGCAGACCTCACATCTAGAGTTCTGTTATCTACGCAGACCTCACATCTAGAGTTCTGTCATCTACGCAGACCTCAAATCTAGAGTTCTGTCATCTACGCAGACCTCACATCTAGAGTTCTGTCATCTACGCAGACCTCAAATCTAGAGTTCTGTAATCTACGCAGACCTCAAATCTAGAGTTCTGTCATCTACGCAGACCTCACATCTAGAGTTCTGTCATCGATCTAGGCAGACCCCACATCTAGAGTTCTGTCATCTACGCAGACCTCAAATCTAGAGTTCTGTCATCTACGCAGACCTCACATCTAGAGTTCTGTCATCTACGCAGACCCCACATCTAGAGTTCTGTCATCTACGCAGACCTCAAATCTAGAGTTCTGGCATCTACGCAGACCTCACATCTAGAGTTCTGTCATCTACGCAGACCTCACATCTAGAGTTCTGGCATCTACGCAGACCTCACATCTACGCTGCACTGACCAAGAGGTCCATCCAATCCCTTCCCATTAGCCAATTTTAAAATAGGATTGTTAACCACGTGAATTCTAGAATCTCTAATCTGGGGGACATTTGCAGAAAAATAACAAGCTATGAGGCAGAGTGCCTCATCTAGATTATGCCATAATCCTTGGCTCAGCCATGGGTAAAAATACCTTCCATGCTGCCACCAAAACGTGGAATGACCTACCAGAAGACATAGCCTAGAGGTTCCGGAGTCCCTGCCCAAACCGAGATCTAACAGAAAGGAATTCCTGTCCTAAAAATACAAGTGAACAACATAATTCACTCCTTGAACACAGGGCTGCACTGGCCATAGGACGTACCGGTCATATTCCCGGTGGGCCGCGACCGTAGGCGGCAGGCCACCAGGAAAGGTCCGGGCAAATCCTTTTGCCAGCATCATTCTTGTGAGAGCAACAAAGGGTTGTGTAGCTGTCTGTTGGTTTGTATCATTTATGTTGTTCTGTAAAAGTGGTGGTATTAGGGCTTGTTTGTTTGTGTGCGCCTTTTTGTGTTATTCTTTTAGATTGCCTTTGAACGACTTGTACTGTAAAAACACCCACACACAGACATGCACGCACGCACGCACGCACGCACGCACCCCTCCCCCCCACACACACACACACAATCAATCAAAACCCCCATTACAGTCCGACTGTCATCTGTGCTGCTTTAACGTCACATTATTTAATGTACTGTATATGTTCACATCCTTAATGTGTGTGTGTGTGTGTGTGTGTGTGCGTGTGCGTGCATGCGTGGGAGAGTGGCGGTTGTGTACACAGTAAAATAGTGTTAATGTCATTGTTAATTTAATTTCAAAGAGTGAAACATGTTTGTACTCTCTGTTGAGTAAAATTAAAACAAAGGAGTATGAGCCTTTGTGCGTATGCGAAGCATTGGTGTGTGTGTGTGTGTGTGTGTGTATGTGTGTGTGACTGCACGCGAGCACACGCACAATCTTACTGAATTGTGTAGAAGTGTGGTGGGTGTGTTTAAGTTGTGCGTGTGTGTGCACTTTTACTCCTATAAATATTAGCGAGCAGTAAAACTCAAATCTGTTTCATATGTTTGGTTTAATTAAATTAGCCATCGGCAAGTAAACGAGGTAGGTGGCTGAATCCTTTTAAAAGCAGTGCTTATAAATGAGGATATGCGTTGTCTGTTTATGTGTTGGAGGCAGTGAGAGAGACGGAGAGGATTAGCAGATTACTTCAGTCTACAATACAAGCTAGATGATGTCGGCAGACGTGGAAATCGTCTTATTAATTTATCATTTGCCATTGTGTGAAGGCGATAATTACAAGTGTGGATGTGTGTGTGTTATGCGTGTTTCTCAGGCACATGCGAAGATGCCAGGCAACACGGCTTGACGTTATTATGAAATCATTATCATTTTAATTGCCACATGTTGCCTTCTCAAGGAGAAAACGCTGTGCACATTCAGTATGCATGTGTGTGCGTATGAAGATTTGAAAAGTTAATCCCTTATCTTGTGCGTTGGTGTATGTGTGGCTTCAAAGATGTTCCCTCATTAAAAAGGCTTTGTTTATGCTTTTTTCCCCAAGCTCGCTGAGCTTGGAGATCAGCTATTTATTTTGGTGTATACAAGGAAGAAAAGGAACGGACCAAATACAGAACACTACGTACAGTATTGTTGCTGTCGGGCAGAAACCTCTTATCTCCATATTAATAACATTTTGTTATTTCAAAAATTATCGCCCTATGATGAATTGCATTTTTATAGTGCTTTTTCAAGTCCTCAAAGCGCACTACAGCACTACAACATCATACAAAAGCATCAAAAGTATCATGTTAGTTAGCTGGTTTCTGTCCGACAGCAGAGATATATAAAATAATACACAAAAAGTTAAAATATGAAGATTAATATGAAGGTTTCTGCCCAACAATAGATGTTTTATATACTGTAGTGGTATTGCTACTTGTATTTCTTCCATCACTGCTGTGAATGCACCTGGAGAACAAAAAAAGGGAGGAAGTGGGTACATACTTCTTCACACACGCCACCTCCAGAGCAGCTAATATAAAGGTTGAGCACGACTCCAGCTGGGATGATGGACGGTGTTGTGTTTGCTAGGTGACAACTGCACTTCAGCTGCGCTACTCTGGCATTTTAGAGAAGCAGTGGCGTTCAATGGAGCTCACGAAACTCCCATTGTAGCAGCACTCCACAAGGCTCATCACAGAAAGGCCACGGGGTTCCCCATTCACGTCAAACTGTTAAATGACACGTTTGCGTCGCTGATTTGTGATTCCGCCCGTGAAAGGATTTAAAAAGCAATAATAATAATAAACAAAAGAAATGGTGGAAAATCAAAGTACTTTTCACTTTGAATGGAGTTTTAAACTTTTTTGTGTTTTCTTCGTAACTTTACGCCCTACTCGAGGGCGTAAAGTCTCAAAAGTCTTGTCGATCTGCTACTTTAAATCCTGAAAAGTAACAGCTTTTTACATATGAGGTTCCCACCCGACAGAAACAAAGTGTCCTGGGCGTGTATAGGACTCTTGCCCCAGCAGATTACACAAACCACCAGCGATCACTACCAATAGCCTCTATGCACAACAGCCATATTGGAAAGAAATTGGGCACCTTCCTTACTTCCTTCAGAGGTCTTACCACTTATACAAATTAAGGCTCTTTTAGTGTAGGACAGTGGTTCTCAAACTTTTAATTTCAAGGATGGGCCCTTTAAATAGACCTTTACAAGTCCATTTGGTTCCATGTGTACACTCTCAGTTACACAACCGCAAAGGGCCATTTGGAACCCCCTCGGGGAACCATGAGGGTACCTGGACATACCTTAGAGTATATATTAATAGACATGGCACCCGGAGGAAACCCTGAGGCGAAATGGACATAGTGGCCGAATTTGACATTGCAGATCGCGTCCGTTGAAAATCATTGCGCACATTCATGTTATTGGGTCAACGATACGTGAACGAATGTTTCATACGTGAACGCGTGCAAACGGCGCAATGATAGTCAACGGCAGCGTGTTCATGTGTTTGGGTCCAATCCATCCCAGAATGCACTCTGTTCCTACCCGGAAGGAGGAGTGAAATCGCCTCATGCGCTTTTGAGCAACTTAATGCAAGTGGATGGGAGGAGAAATCCGGTGCCGTCTCTATTATATATACTCTAAGGGACATAAACACTCTTTCCAATATGGCCGCTGTAGAGTCCATTGTGTTCATCTGAGTTTCAAGCCTGACGTAATTCTAAAACGTGATACATTCACACAGACTTTCGTCATCAGGGGCGTCAATATAGCTGGGGGGTGGAGCCGGGGGAAAGTTCAGAGTTCTCCCAACCGGAATAAACAGTGGCGTGTTGGGTTTTCAAACACAGATGCTTTAAATACTACTAATTTTAAAGTAGGCGTCATGGCTTGCCAGTTCACAGGCACAGATCTTTGTTGCCACTCGACAAGGAACGCTACTTTAGAAAATGAAACAAGCTAGAGGCCGACATGATCTAACACAACACAATGGGCCATGGCCTGATATATTCGCATGGTAAGAGACACTTTTCTATAGCTATGATCACTGAAACTTATCATAATATATATTTTTAAAAGCCATTAATTCATCAATGATGTTTATAGAACATGTTTTAGTTATTTCCAAGTAGGCTACCGACACCATTAGTTTCAAACGATGGCTCCGTGCCAAGTTCCAACTGTCTCTAAACTACTTAGAATTCACTACAATGTGTTCTATAAACATTGATGAGAATGATGACTTAATGGCTGTTGGTTTTTGATATTACGATAAGTTTAATTGATCATATCTATAGAGTGTCTCTACTGCGCCACGATAACACAATGTTTTGTAACATGGAGGGAGAGGGAGATTGAGAGGCATGTCCAATTTCAGTGGTAGTTATGCTCGTGCAACTTGACGCATGCAATAAAGTATAAAGAGATAAGGATACTCTGACTATAAAGTAAACCACTTGAACCCCAGGTCCCCAGCATAAACCAAAAAAATCTACAAACTCACAACGCGCTGTGAGCTCATGATGATTGTAGCCCTGGCTGTGTTTTACGTTTCCATTTATAGTTTACAGCCGTTTACAGTCCTTACGGCTTACGCCTACACAAATGTTCAGATTACAAATATAAAGGGCTCACCCCAGGGCCATGGATGTTACAATTCTGCTAGGGCGGGAATAAGTACCGGTATCTTCTGTATTGTTCAATAAAAAGCAATGTTTCATCAGTTTTTGGCCATGCGCTTTCAACTATGCGCCCCTATCAGTTGAAATGCTTTTTATTGAACAATGCGGAAGATACGGGTACTTCTACCCACCCGAGGAGGGTGGGTAGAAGTACCGTGGCTCTGGGGTGAGCACTATATATTTGAAATCTGAACATGTATGTAGACGTTAATGTTCTAAATGGGAAAAGTGTGTAAAACAGGTTGAAGTTCAGCCATGACAGACCAGCGCCATGTGAACCATGGCTAAATCATCTCGTATACGTAATAAGTCAACTTTCCGAGGGCAACTGAACGATTGCGTTCCAGATGTCCTTCTGATGGATTTTTCTTGGTTGTCGATATTTCTATCATCCAACAAATCGCTCTGAAAGTGATCCAAAGGATCGTACGCTATTATAACTCTATGGGCTAAAACCGGATGTGGCTTTTGTGTCCTGTCTACCGTCGTGTCAATGCCTTACAGGAACCTACATACTACATATACCATCATGCATTGGAAAAGCTATTTCATAACTGGAAAGAGGAAACAACAAAACAATAAAGATAGATGGCGAACATTCAAGAGGCGGATGCAAGTCTATCCAACTAAATTGTTTTGTGTAATCGCTCACCACATTAAGTAAGAGGTGCTTCAAGTGATGTGATTTGGGGGGAAATACGTGTTAAATAGCTCCAGTCTGAGAGTAATCATTGCTATGAAGTGTTCAATAATAGGTCTCCTCATCACTCCATCTCGTTAGTGAACAGAAAAGACATTTGCAGTTTGTCCATCCAATCAGGAGAGAGAACCAAGTAGAATGGATGGGATGAAATAAAGAAAATAAAAAGATCAGACAAAATTGGAACTGAAAGGACTATAAAATGTAAGCTGATTAATGACTGTCTGAATGAATGTCTCTCCTGATTAGATACAATTGGTGTCTGAAAATGTATTTTCCGTCTACTAAAGAGCTGGAGAGATGATGAGACACCTGTTGCTTAACCGACACCTCATACACAGGTATCAAACACCACCAAACAAATGTTTGGTCGTTTTCGTTTTTCATACGTGTGTATGAGGCCTTACAGTTTTTTTTTTAAACCAAAAGACACATCATTTGCAGCACCTTTTAGTATAATTATAACTTGTCAGCAATCAGGTGCAGTGGTTTAACAAATTAAATCATGTGGAACGTGTCTGCTATAAAGCATGATGCATTTGATTTATGTAGGTGGTTCTCAAAGTGGGGTCAACAGCACAATCATTTTAACCACTTCATCCAAGTATGGATGTTTGCTATTCAAAAATAGCAGATCTACAAGCTCATGTAACTCAAAAATGTCAATCCCTTTTCTTCCTTTTTTAGTTTTTACATAACTCATCTCTACTGGGAGGACCTGGCACAACACCTTTTCAAAAATGTAGAAGCACGAGTGTGCTGTTTGTGTGTGGAACGAGCTTCTACATTTTTCTTTCTTGCCTTGATCTCCTAACCCCCCCCCCCCCCGCCGCCCCCGTCTCTCGTTTGCCCTTCTTTGTTTTTCTTGGAAAAATGGCACGATGGGAACATAACATAATAATGCACAGAAACAAATTTCATCAACTTTTTTACTGTGATGTGACAATAATTCTGATTCTGATGGGGGTCCACAGCCTAAATACATTTGGCCCTCAATGTGAGGGTCCTTGATATGAAAACGCTTGAGAACCGACTGATCTACATGGTGTCGATGGACCTGAATAGTGTCCACTATATTTTCGACCTGTGGTATAATACCGTACGATGACTAACTAATTGATGTGAATGTAAAAACTGTGGCTGCACATTGCTAATGGGGCCGGGTGAGAGGGGTCAGTCTGGTTATTAACTGGAGAGAAACAAGCGCTCCTTATCATCACAGCTGCTCTGTCTAATTGACAGTTATGCTAAATACCCCTCATGCTACAATGACAGTGGTGTTATTATGCTCACAGTGTGTGTGTGTGTGTGTGTGTGTGTGTGTGTGTGTGTGTGTGTGTGTGTAATTGTATTACTATACTTGTGAAGGCCATATGTCGTCATGAATCACATTAAATACATTTTGAAACCTACTGTGCAGATATCATTATCCACATGTATGTAAATAGAAGAACATGGAGACTAGGGATTCCCCAGCTACACAGTTAATAGGACATCACAATCATTTTAACCACTTTATCTATTATTTGATAATTATGTTGATCTAGAGCGGTGCCCATGTTGTGATGTCAGAACAGGCCAGATCCATATATGGATATAGGGGTGATCAAGTTCAGATCCTGGGCGGAGGCTTTTGTTCTGGTTCTGGACAACCGGAAATGCATGCCCCACCCAGTTATTATGTACAGTATGTCCCTTTTATGCCCATATATGGAGTTCTTTGTCAAGCATGCCAAATGTGCTGGTTCTGGACAACCAGAAATGCAGAGTAACCGTTACACGCATCTGGCTGTGTGCCTTTTATGCCCATATATGGAGAGTTCTGTATGTGTCTCTCTGTGTCCCTTTATTCATATGGAGTTGTGTCAGGCATGCCCAAATATGAAGTGTTTATACGAGTGTTAAATATGGAGCCTGGGCAGAGGCCTTTTTGGGGCGGTTCTGGACAACCGTGGGTCCGACCGACTCGACACCGGGCACTGCACTCCCTGTGGGGGTGTGGAACATGTGTATGTATCGTGGGGCGAACAGAAGTGGTGCATTTATACTGTAGATAGATAGATATTCAAAAATAGCATACCATACATATTGGACAAAATAGCATTTCATTCACGAATAACAAAAGTTACATAACCCAACTTTTAAGTACAGTACTTGAGTAAATGTTCTTAGTTACTTTCCCACTACTGTATCTGATGGTGTTGCCTGGTGTTGCTCCATCCTCCTCTGAGCTGCCCCAGGGCTCTGCTTCCCCCCCCACCCTCCCAGTGTGTGGGCTCTGTCATAAAATGCCATCATCTTCATTATCCACAAGTTCCCAGTGTCCCATGAGGGCTTGCGTGAATTATGGGGCATCACTTCCTCTTGTCATTCATTCAATGCATTTGAGTGATCCGTGTCAACAATAATGTCAACATCTACAATCTGATATAAATCATAAAGAGGCCTACAAGATCTCCCTACACACATAGCTGGGTGCCTGCCCGCCCGCCCAACTGACACTTTCTTTTTTTGAGTGGTGCAACCACTCCAAAGAACAGCAATGTCCGTGTTCACCTATATGTGGCCATGAGCACTAGTATTTGACTATTAGTACCAGTAGGGGCGCTGTTTGCCAGAAACAGAAAGAGAGAGAGAAGAGGGGGGGGGGGGGGGGGGGGAAGAGGGGAGTTGCACCACTCAGTTCACACAGGTGTGATTTTAAACTTTTATCCCATGATTTTTGTAACCCATTTTTTTTTCACCCAGTGTCAATTGTCTATGTAATCCTGGGCGCTACGCTCCGTCTGCCTGAGGAGTACAAGCCACTTCTTTTCACCTGACGGGGGGAGTTTCCCCGGTTGGATGTAACAGGTGGAAGGAACATGTTATTCCAAACAGTTCCTTTCCCCTCCATCAGGCGACCTGTCTGACCAGGGGGAGGCAGTATAGAGACCAGGATTACTGCATGTTTTTTGTAAGGGTACCTACCCTAAGGAACATGGGGAGAACATGCAAACTCCACACAGAAAGGCCCCCAACTCATACTTTCTCAGACAGTGGAATGATTAATGACAATGAGCTTTATTTATGTAGCACTTTTCATACGTAGAAACAGTGCCGTCTCCAGGCACAAATCAGCAGGGGGGCATACTTTTTTCAAAAGGGGGCACTTCATTTTTCAAACCCCCCCACAATACAGAACAAAATAAAAGAACATACAAATAAAGAGGGAACAAAAAAAACACAAACAGACCAGTCTGAAGAGACTGCGAGAGAAAGGGACAGACACACACACACACACACACACAGACCGACAGAGATTAAAAGACTGACGGATAGATATAGAGATAGTGCGTTACTGTAGATAGAGGATGGATATAGAGATAGATGATATAGAGATAGTGCGTTACTGTAGATAGAGGATGGATATAGAGATATATGGATATAGAGATAGATGATATAGAGATATATGGATATAGAGATAGATGATATAGAGATATATGGATATAGAGATAGATGGATATAGAGATATATGGATATAGAGATAGATGGATATAGAGATATATGGATATAGAGATAGATGATATAGAGATATATGGATATAGAGATAGATGGATATAGAGTGCGTGCGCATTACTGTACTCACTCCTCCTCTTGCCCACGTCTCCCTTGGAGGTAGCTGCCTCGTTAAGTAGAACCATCCCCATG
This sequence comes from Protomyctophum parallelum, assembly GCF_964188405.1. Classification (NCBI taxonomy): domain Eukaryota; kingdom Metazoa; phylum Chordata; class Actinopteri; order Myctophiformes; family Myctophidae; genus Protomyctophum; species Protomyctophum parallelum. The sequence continues at coordinate 18,910,090 of NC_139702.1, read as the reverse complement.
GTGATCGCTGCGTCTGAGACACCGTTGTCAAGGTAACGCAACACACACATACAGTGTACATGCCCGCACCACACGCACGCACACGCACACGCACACGCACACACACACACACACACACACACACACTCACACACACACACACACACACACACACACACACACACAAAACACGGCGCACACACACATGCACAGTCACACTCACGCACACACAGACATGCACACAAACTATGTTTTTTAGCAGCGTGCTGCACTGCGTGGGCCATGAACACTACAAAATGTTCAAGTGGGCCCTGATCCAGAAAAAAGGTTGAGAAGCTCTGGTTTAGGTAGATGCTTTTTACTCTGTATACTGTAGCACTTCACCACTTGAACCCTATAGCAGTGTTTTCAACCCTTTTCATATCAAGGCACATTATTTATTCAACGTTTGAGCTACGTACGGACAACCACTTGATGACAGTTAGCCTCTCCAAGTTCTCTTAACCCCAAGACTATTAGAATATTTTGTTATTGTTGGATACAATGATCCACAATCCCATACTGTATTGATGTTGGTACCATAGGAAAGATGATCAAAGACTACATTAAGTAATGCAGATGTTTAACAATCTTGATAACGTAAAATGAAACCAAATGGACCTGTGAGGGTCCATTTGGTCTCATCTTACGCTTTCAAGAGTTAAATATCTAATAAGGGTCCATTTGGTTACAAACCCTTTTTAGCTGGGGACCACTGGTTAACTTTATTGCTGCCTCTAGGTGGCAGCATACGCACACCTAAGGAATGCCACCCATCCGCTCTAACTCTATGATCCTTGTTTCCTTTCCGGGTTATTCAGGGAGGTGCACACAAGCGGTGCGCCTACAGTGCGCATGCGTCATCAATATGTTTGCTGCACGGTAGATCAAAGGCATGCAAGGCGCATTTGCGCACCAACAGCTGAGAGACAGGAATTTAGAGAATGCTGACAGGCACTCAAAAGGCACTCAAATGAGATGTTGATGTCCTGTAAGTAGACTTAGAATTAAAACTAGTGTTGACTAATCATGACAAGGCTCTTATTTTGATGAGGAAGTCAAGAGGACAGGAAGTCCCTTTACATTTGTGAACAAGCTACGATGACAGTTTTTTTAAACGGAAAGGGAAAGTTATGCTGTGCTAGTCGCTAAACCACGTTAGCGACCATATTTACAATATGAAAACTATCTGTCACTTAAACAATGTAGGTTACACACACTGGAATTAAACATGGAACCTGCAGGCAGCATTAGGTGAGTAATTAATTGTATATGTGTTTGTGGTTATGCTAGTGATAAACGGACACCTGCTGCCAGTGGGAGTGGAGTCCTCCTGCTGCTTAACGACTACACTGTCTGTGACTAGGTGTACTAGTGTAGCTTTGCATATTTTGCATCCAAAAACTAACCCTGTAAACTAACCTTTAACGTTAAGTCCTGTGGATAATAGCTGCATCTGGAAAAGGGAGAAATAATTAAATATTGGCCCTGCAGCACCTGAAGAAAGAACTTTCAGTTCATTTAATGACTGTTTGCCCTGACAAAGGCCATATTAACCAACTGTGTGGTGAATTTTAGGGTGCTTGACAGTTTAATATCAATTCCTCAATCTCTCTTTTTGTTGCCTTTTTTTTTTTTTTTTTTTTTTTTTTAAGGACCCCATGTACCCCAAATATGTATTTGGCCACAGAACCTCCCCCAAATCTGAAATTAATGTGTGTGTTAAAATGTAAAAAAAATAGCCTGTATGCATATAGAGTTAAAGTGGTTATACTTATCGTGTCACTATTATAACTGGGGACCCCTTGGTACCCGCTCAAGGACCATTGGGGGTCCCCGCACCCCACTATGAGAACCACTGTATTAGACTAACTCATAAGCATGGAAGTTTATAAAAACAGTATTAAGAACTACTTGTCCACTGGATGCTCATGTCGTGCTTCTGAACAGTAAATCACTTTTCACTGTAATGTTATTACCGTTTATGAGTTTCCCTTTAAAATAACTTTTATGATGCTGTTTTTATATTGTGATCTTTTTACTTGGAACTTTTTTATTCTGCTGTCTTGTCCAGGACTCCCTTGTAGAACAGATTTTTGAATCTATAGACATGGTTCAATAAAGGTGAAAAAAACAAAATGCATAACAAAATAAATACTGGAGGTGTCCTAACGGCAGTATGCACAAGAAATGTTGGGTTAGCAAGTCGGAATGGCAGGCTTCGGAATGCAGTTTGACATGTGGTAACGCACGCACGCACGCGTGCATGCATGCATGCATGCATGCGCACACACACACACACACACACACACACACACACACACACACACACACACACACACACACACACACACACACACACACACACACACACACACACACACACACACACACACACACACACACACACACACACACACACACACACACACACTCCATGGTGTCAAAGGATACTCAGGAGCAGGATGATGTGAGACTCTGCAACAAACTGAGCCTGACTGCTGCCGTGGATGTAACTCTGGAAGACAGACAGACAAAGACAATTTGTTAAAAAGGTGTAAATTGAGAGAGAGAGAGAGAGAGAGAGAGAGAGAGAGAGAGAGCGAGAGAGCGAGAGAGAGAGAGAGAGAGAGATGAGTGTGGGCAGTGGAGGAACATGCACTCCCATTTAGCGCAACACTAATCTAAAGCATCAAAAGTAGCAGATCTAAAACACTGTGTGAATTTGAATCCAGTAACTGTTTTGGACATAATGAGGGCTCCAGCCGACAGAGACAGCTTGTTGTTACTTAGGTAAAAGTATATATACCGACAAGTATGTATTCCAAATGTAACTTGAGGTAAAGTACAAAAGTATATAGGGATCAAAATATATATATATAAAATATATATAATATAATAAGTACCATTGTGCAGAATGTGCCATTTCGCATGGTTTCAAACTTTTATTTTTGATACTTTTAGTACATTTTGATGCCAATACTTCCGGACTTTTACTTGTAACAGAGCACTTGAGATATTGATACTTTTACTTCTATAAAAAAGTTAATAATATGAGCACTTCTTACACCACTGCTGAGAGTGGAAACTTTGCAGATCCACCCCAGACGGGAGGTCACAACTTCTCCAGACAAAATTAATGCGTCTCGGGCAAAAGAGCATTCGGCAGAGCGCCGCGGCGGTCACAAGACGTACCGTACCGTACCGCCCGGCCACCACCTCACACAAAAGAACCGAGGCCAGGCGGAGCAGTTGGCATTTAAATGCTATCTTCTTCACTTAAAGGACGAGGACAAACTGCCTGTGGCCGGTGAACCAGAATGAAATGTCCCGTTTGCTTACACGCACGTCCAGTCTGTGTGTGTGTGTGTGTGGGTGTGTGTGTGTTTGGCTGAATGCTATCTCGCTTCTAGTGCGGCGGTGAGAACTTCATTTCATTAAATGATATCTCTGCACACGGCACAGGCTTTGCTTGTGTGCGCGCCTGTGTGTGTGAGTGTGAGTGTGTGTGTGAGTGTGTGAGGGTGTGTATGCGTGCGTGCGTGCGTGCGTGCGTTTATTTACAAGCCAGGATATCTAAGCACGACGGGCATGCATTTGTGCGTATAGCAATGTGCATTGTGCTCCCTGTGTAAGTGTGAGAATTTGTCATGTGGGTGTAAAATTATTAGAGTGAGAGACTACGTGCGTGCAGGCACGCACATGTGTGTGTGTGTGTGTGTGTGTGTAGGTACACAAGGTTGCATGCGTGCAAGTTTGTGCATTCAAGTGTGTGTGTGTGTGTTTGTGAGAAACAGGCAGGGGCTGTGAGTCACATGTAGTGTGTGTGGGCGTGCACAACTGCTATTGTTTCCACAGAGTGGGCGGAGAGGTCAGTGGACCTCTAGCACATGCACGCACGCACGCACATGCGTGCACAAACACGCACACACACACACACACACACACACACACACACACACACACACACACACACACACACACACACACACACACACATACTCCATTTGCCGTCTTTACAATTTATAGTTTCCATTAACATTACCCTATTGCTTGTTTTTTTGCTATTTCAGCTGTCTAGTACTGTACATTAATCTTCTGGGACCCCAATAGAGGGTATGCGCGTGACATCATCACCAAACCCGGAAGTTATGCAGGAATGCTTACTGAGTGGCAAAAAACTACTTTCTGGCGTTGACAGCCCAATGAGCCCATACATCCAATTGATCTGATTGCATTAAACGACATTAAACAATGTTAAACTCACTTTGCATGTTGCTTTGCCACTCGATGTGACATTCACTTTAAGCATGCGCATACCCTCTATAGGTGGCCAAATATTTGTGTATTTTTAAAATAATAAGTTGTGAGGATCATTTTCCTGGTCCTCATGAGATAAAATGTTGGTTTATGGTTAAAAAGTCAGTTAGAAAATGATTCAGGTTGGTTGTGGAAGTTAGGTTTAAGAGTCAGGATTAGAGTTATATCTGATTCATACCGTACTTAGTTGCGTGCATGGTGTCGTGCACTGAATAACAGAACATTTAGTCTTATGGATAAAATGCAAAACAGCATAAAGTTGTTGTCCTAAAATGTATAGTAAAACAACAAATGTGTGTGTCCGTGCATGAGTCATTGATTCAGTGAGGGTGTGTGCGTACGTGCTTGAGTGAGTGTGCATGCATGCATGCATGCGCGTGTGAGTGTGTTACTATCAGTGGAGTCCAGTAGCAGAGCTGTTCTGCACAGACAGTCATCTATTGAAGCTGGTAAATGTTCCCTCCAGCATAATGCCATATACTATTGGAGAAGAGCATATTGAACAAATCAATGCTAACGACTCCCATATCTAATAGCCAAGGCAGCTGCTGTGTGTGTGTGCGTGCGTGCGTGCATGCGTGCGTGCGTATGAGAGGAAAGCGTAAGAAAAAGACAGCGAGGGACAACATTTGGCCTCTGGGTTAGAAATCTTGTACACAGTAGGTCCAAAACGTTTTTTTCACGATTCAGAATTCAAACACCACGTTTTGAGCTCGCGGAACGGCTACTTTGGATGCTTTTGTACGAGGGAGGGGGGGGGGGGGGGGGGGGGGGCTGGGATGGGGGTGGGAGTCTGCAGACCGTGGTTGGATCTCTACACATCATTACTGTCTATCTGCTCCCCCCCTTTTCCACATAGCTACCCACACTTCTTGTTTCCTCCCCTCCACTATCGATACAGACGGACGACCCAGAGGAGGATGGAGGGCGGGAGGGGAGGGGAGGGAGGTTGAACGTGTGGAGAACAGAAAGGTGGTTCTGTCTCGGGTCCGGCGGCGCAGTCAAAGGAGAAACCGATTTTACTCTTGAGAGCTCACGACACAGAGACGGGGAAATGGAAACGGATGTTGTTTGTTTTGCGAGGCGCTTTGCCCATTCAAAGAAAAGCACATTTGTCGGGGTGCAGTACGTTGTCCAGACATCTCCTAACCTAACCATAACCGCAAGCACGGGAGAAGACGCTAGTCGCATGTCGGACTAATGCCCTATCTGAATTACATGCGGTCCCCCATTTGTTGCTTCTGTTTTTTTTCTTTTTTTTAAGATGATTTTATTGACCATTAAACACAAGCACTTTTATGAGCAGAATATAATGACCTTTTCCTATCTGTGCTCAAAACTCAGGGTTTGGTGCTACAGTGAGGACCTTTGTTTACAGGAATGTGCCGTCTTCCATTTGACATTACATTATGAATGAATGAATGAATGAATGAGGTATTTAGCATATTAACCAGAAATAAATAAAAACCTTGAAATGCTTTTTATAGCTAACCAGCCAGGTACTGTAACTGTGTTTGTTCACACCTATCCATATTTTTGTTATTTTTTTTGCGGCTTACGCCTTTTATTGGTTTTTTGAAGGGACAGACAGTAGGCTGACAGGAAACGGGAGAGAGATGGGGGGATGACATGCAGTAAAGGCCGTGTGGGGCTCGGGAGTCGAACCCGCGGCACACTGCGACTGGATTACCAGTCGGGTGCCCAGACGGTTACGCCACCGCCTGGGCCATATTTTTGTTCTTGTTCTAAACTCCTTGGCAGAACATATACTCACTTGACTCAAGGCCAATACATGTTCCTTTTGACGTCAGGAAACCTTCCGTTTTGGATAACTACATGGTAACTTACTTAGGAAAGTCGGGACATCTGAGGGTACGGGTTCCAAAGGAAAAGTTCTGAGACCGCCTTTCCGAAGTTCGGAATTGTAGCTATTTTCCTGCTCCTCAGCTGGTAGAGCAGTCAGTAGAGCTCTTGCCATAGGTACTACCCCCTGCCAACTCAGTGTATGAGTAGCATGGCTTGGGTGTGGTAAGTTGTGCGGTCGGTACTCGGAGCTGAACCTCAGCAATCCATCTCCCAGGGGTCTAGCACATTGTAACGGGGACAGACTCCCGCACGTTACTAGCTGATACCAACAATAAGACTCTCTGGAACTACTTACTTACTTACTTAGAGGGTTGTGCCTTTACGCGACCCTCACACATGCATACTATAGCCAATGTTAAACTCATTCCCTGCCAGGCACGTATTTTAACGCATGTTAAGGCCTAAAAAAAAATAACTTTGGTTTCCGATTGGCTGTCATTTTTGGGCTGAGTAGGTAGGGAATTTATTTTATTTTATTTTATTTTTTTATTTTTCGTGGGAAGGATGGGTAGCAAGGATTTTTTTTCTTTTTTTTCCTACGGCAATGATGGATAGGCTTCTTTTTTAATAACTTCAATATTTGCCTGAAATACCATCTTTTAAATAATGAATGGTTCAAGTACACATAACACTGTATGCCTACAGCAAACATTTGAAAACTTTGAATAGAATGTCCACACACTGGTTGAATACTTAGAGTTAGAGTTTTAATTCAACTCCAAACCAAAGTAAAGTGCTGCATCACTCACATACCAAAAATAAATACAAATACAAAAAAAGATCTTCAAGTAATAAAGCTGAAACATGAACTTGTGTTTTGAAGCAGAGAGCTACTGGCTATCCCTGGATCAAACAAATCAACTTAAACCAACCAATGGCATGAGGAGTTGGAAAACCAAGAATACTGACTGGTGAATGAATTATATACCAGGATTTGAAAATAATAAAACATTTTACCCCAGGGTATGAGATGAGCTCAATTCAGAATGAGGAGCTTTAACAATTAAGTCCATTCTAAATACTGATATACAGTATGCAGCTTAAAAGTGAATAGTGTTAGAACGGTGGTTGGTCAAACAGATTAGAACGGTGGTTGTTGAACTTGCTACCGCTGTCTGGCCTCTGGTTTGCGAACCAAATTAATTGCTTAGTGTTCAGCATCAAAGTATATAACTTAAGTTAACTTGCCATATGCTTAAATGTTCTATACGCCCATCGGCTTAACGAGACACTGCTGTCTCGTTGAACCCAGCTGGGTGAATAACCTAAATCAACGTCACCACGGTAAATGCTCCATATAACTATGAAAGCGCTAATGTTAATGTTCACTGCATACACGTAATATAGTTGACCAAGCAATGTTACAGTCCACTGTAGGCTACAGCTATTTGGTTTCCAAATCGTAGCGCTGTAGACTACAGCAATTTAATTTCCGCATCGCAGCGCAGCGCACCTCATGTGTGCCCAAAATAACAGATCTGCAAGCTGTCGACACGCAATCGCACCCCTGGAAATCGCTGGAAACCATTAGAATGTTGGAAATGGAACGTGAGTTACAACCTCAAGTAGCCTACCATGCACCTCGCGATGACGCATTCCAAAACATTTGCGCACGTGATATTTTAGACGAAAGAAAACTTTATTTTGACTTTGCGCGTCCCGATGGTCTCATCAAAGAGAATTTTAATGATCAAAGACCTTTTTGGTCTTGACTCGGTCGTATTCTGAGCTTCTTTTTTTTTTCACCAAATGCCAATAAAATAATATGAGTCGCGCATATTTAATAGAGTCGGTCGGCAACCGGAAACCAAAGTTTATTTTTGTTAGGCCTAATAACCAGAAACCCCCCCCCCCACACACACACACACCTCTCTGCATGTTAACTTCTCCCACATGAATAGGAATTACAGATGGAAGCTGTGAGCAAGAAAAAAACAACAAAAAACAAATAGGGATGAAAAATTCCTCATCCAGTGGCAGGCAATTCCAATTAATCTGATAGATTAGAATGCTGGACCTCCATTCATTAGTGTGGCGAGGATGAAGCACTATGTAGCCGTGTGTGTGTGTGCGCGTGTGTGGAGAACAAGAGAAATGTGTGAGAGAAAAAAGATGTAGCCATGCGCACGTGTGTATGTGTGTGTGTGTATGGTCACGTGTGCATGAGAGCACACGTGCGCGCGTGTGTGTGTTTGTGTCTCCATGTTTTCATTAGAGGCCCACATTCTAGTTATGTGACCGGAAAAGCAGACACAGATCATTGGTTTAACAGAGATGAATGGAACCTACTGTATGTCTCTTTCTCACACACACACACACACACACACACACACACACACACACACACACACACACACACACACACACACACACACACACACACACACACACACACACACACACACACACACACACACACACACACACACACACACACACACACACAGGTAAATAAATCCATGTCAACTTTAAATGATGGTTTGCCTTCTGTATCCAGCCAAGCATTTCACAGAGAACAATCTGTTTTACATGTGAGGCTGATGACTGTGTTGTGTGCGCGTGCGTGCGTGCGTGTGCTTGAAAGACATTCTTGGCATAAGAAATATGGCACGTGGAAATTGTAAAATGCAATTGAAACCCCATAGAAACAGAAAAAAATAATCTGGACACCTTATTACTAAAAAGCAACTCAGCGTGTGTGTGTGTGTGTGTGTGTGTGTGTGTGTGTGTGTGTGTGTGTGTGCGCGCGCGCGCATGCGGTACGTGTGTGCTTGCAAACTCATTTGAATATCCTGACATTAAAAGCCTTGTTTATGTTAGCAGGAAATGCTGTGGTATCAAGCAACCCATTTGTCAGACTTCCAAGAAGATTAGAGGCATGCATAGGCTACATCTGTAGTGCACACACACACACACACACACACACACACACACACACACACACACACACACACACACACACACACACACACACACACACACACACACACACACACACACACACACACACACACACACACACACAGAGTGTTTCAGCAAGGCATGTAAATAATAATTTCCTCCACGCCTCACAGTGCTTGTATGTCTATATTTACCCCCATGCACGCCAACGGATTCATATGTTATCTCTGCATTAAATACACATCAACCGTTATCAAGACGTTGACGTTGTTTTCAGTGATGGCGCTGGACTGTGTTCACTTGGTAAACCACTTCCCCTGCTGGATGAGGCTACATCGTAGGGGGGACTAATATTTACTATTCTGTGCCTATCAGTGCACAACTCAAACGGCGGTAAGTCAGCTCTAGTGGCCGTCGCAATGCTCGGCACGGCGCCTCACTCGGCACGGCGCCTCACTTGGGCAGTGCCTCACTCGGGCGGTGCCTCGCGTGGCTCAAGGCCGTCATGGTCACAAAATTTACAAAAAGCAAGCGCTCCCTAACGTGTCAGTAGTTTTACTTCCGTGTTTCCTAGTATGTGTGTGTGTTGTTCAGTAAAGGTCAGGAGCCACTCAAACAGGGAGAGAGGGATACATGAAAAGTCTAGAAAGCTGAAATAACACACAGATAGAATAATGTTAAAGACAATGGGTGAAAGCAAACAGACTAGAGAGGAGATACCACAGAGAGAGAGAGAGAGAGAGAGAGAGAGAGAGAGAGAGAGAGAGAGAGAGAGAGAGAGAGAGAGAGAGAGAGAGATGGTTTTGAATAGACATGAGGTGATAATACGTTATTCTAGACATTCTATATACCGGTACTCTAATTATTCAGTCAATAAGGGCTTTTGTGGCGGGCCAATAAGGGTGCCTTTTTCTGGGGTTTGAGCCCCTGCCCCCTCAGTGCTCTCTGCACGGCCTTGGTGGCGTATAATGCTAGTATGAGACTGCTGCTAGGAGCTCCAAGAAGCTCCAGTGCTAGCCATGTTTGGAAGTGTCGGGTTCCAACTTGCCCTGAAGTTTTAAGAAATGTATGTGCAGAGCAACCGAGTCAGAAAATGATCATTACTGCTGTGACTAACCATGTATACAGTTCGTATAGATTATCTTCCAAATTGTGGAAGCACTGGCGGACTTGTCTGCATGTTAGACATTGAAAGACTGTATTTTTATTTAGTTTTGTACTGTATACTTTGTGTGATTTGTACTGTTTTATATGTATTGTCAGGAGCGCAACTGGGTAGGGGATGGGGGGGCAGGTCCCCTGTGTAGATCAGGAGATGAATGGATACTTTATCCTCTAGTACAGTGGTTCCCAAACCTTTTCGTGTCAAGGACCCCCACATGGACACTTATTAGCCCGCGGACCCCCCCATTTGAGGAGATATGCCGGGGACCCCATAAGAGAAGATTTCTACGGCTCTAGCAGTGATTCTCAACCCGTTTAATTTCAAGGACCCCCAGTTTGACAAGCATTGCCATTAGGCTACTCTTTTAATGCCATTTCTGCCTGTGGGACTCCAATTGATAATGTAATGTTAATTTAACTCTGAGAGCGTACACATGACATGCCAAACCCTAACCATAACCCCACGTTTTGGTGGTCTGACCCCCCCCCCCCCCCTTCCCCTAGGGGTATGGGGGGGCGGGGGGATTTTCCGGCTACCCCCCCCCCCCCTGGCGTTCGATGGGAGTTGCGCCACTGTGTATTGTATTCTTCTGTGATATGGATCTCCCGGGGTCTGACATAAAGCATTGATTGAGTAGTATCCAAGCAGTCAGATGAGCGGGTTATCCAGGGTAAGAAGCCCTGAATAAAAAAAGAAAAATAAGAAGAAGAAGACGAAAACACAACAATACAATGGATTCCAGCCGACAGCAACAATACAGTAGTGTCTCTACATTCAGCTTTTTGAGGGGGAAAAAAAAGAATATAAAAATAACGCACAACATACAGTGTGGAACACAACACTGCTTCCCCTTCAGGAGAATCTGAGTGGCCTCATGCTAACAAACAAGTGTGCATGCCTAGCCACATGAAGTCTGACACAAACAGGCTCAAAGCAGTGCCATCGTCAAATGTAATATCTTGTCACCTTGTAACAACTTCAAAACCGCTGTAAATTAAATATTTACTATCTGACAGTGATATTCACACAATGAAAAATAGCTGAGAATGTGTTTTATTCAAGCCTTTTATAGAGCAGGTCACAAACTACACACACTACAAGCCAGTGTACAAATGGAAGTAACACTTGAACGAATGGAACAGAATGAAGTTTGAACCCTTGGTTTCCAGGTATACACAGGTGGGAGTTAATCCATTTAGACCTGAGGATGCATTTGTGTCGCCTTAGTGTTTAAAGTGGTTAAAAGCTATTTGCTGTTCAAATAATAGCAGAGCCTAATAAGTCATCCAAATCCTAATATTATAACTGCGAGGTAGCGACGGTTTAGTAATGAGCCGCTAACATCATGCATTCTAATCAAACCCCTCAATCTGAGAAAGGATTCAGAGAAAAAAGGGTTTTAAAGGACCATTATTATAATGACTCAAATATTAAATAAGTTGCATTTCAGCACCCCCACCACCTCAGGACATTGTGGTACTGCAGCTAAAACTGCTTTAGAAGAAAAATAAATCACAACCGTGTGAACTGAGTGGTGCAACTCCCCCCCCCCCCCCCCCCCCCACCTCTCTCTCTCTCTCTCTATCTCTCTCTCTCTCATTAGCAGGCAACAGTGCAGCACTATCCCTCTCTCTGTTTCTGGCACAACAGCGCCCCTACTGGTACTCATAGTCATATACTGGTGCTCATTAACGTCACAGACACACATAGGTGAACACGGACATTGCTGTTCCTTTGAGTCACTGGAGTGGTTGCACCACTCTAAAAATAAATGCCATGGACTGGTTATATCAGAGTGGTGATTGAGGCTAAATCCATTAGAAATAAGTTTGAGGTTTGAGACAATGAGTTTGAGACAATATGATATTAAATATTAAAACCAGTTTTCAAATGCACGTTATAGATGCTTTAAGATTGCAGCTAACATGGCAGTGGACGAGGGGTTATCACTTCATTACACACATAAGCCATGTAGCGCGCGCACACACACACACACACACACACACACACACACATTTCAATTTCTTTATTTTAATCCACAAATTACAATTAATTTTACAAGGAAACAAATATAACGGGGTTGACAGTTCATGTTCACTTAAGGATACACATGGCACCTCCTTCTCCACACAGACAAACTGCCTATAACAGCCGAAACAGAACAGTATTTGGCAAGTTGTTTGGCTTTGCTTTTTGTCATGCCAGCTATTCTTAGGCCACTCATGGTCAGTTTATGCACATGGCCCAGGCTTCCGATTATCAGTATGGCAAATCTACAGCGATACCCCAAGTTTGTTATACTTCCAAGTAATGGTTGATACTTAGAATATTTATCTTGGAATGCCTGGTCCATGTACAAATCAAAGACACAGCCCACCTCCAGAATCAGGACCTCCTTGTGACTGGTGTCAACAAAGACAACATCAGGTGTATTCGGGATGTTAGCAAAGACATCGCATGCACAGCTAAACCAATCTGGTAACACTCTTGAATGTTTATACATTGCTGCACTACTGGCACATACTTTCGAACTGCATCACACACACACACACACACACACACACACACACACACACACACACACACACACACACACACACACACACACACACACACACACACACACACACACACACACACACACAAGAGTAATGCAATCCACACAAGTGCCACAAAGAGGTTAAAACATAAAGTTGAATGAATACTTCTGAGATGTGCATACTGTACATTACGTCCACTCCCTTCTCTTTCTCTCGCTGCCTAAACACATTTGTCACCGTGATTCATCTCCACAGTGGAGCTCTGCCTAAACTCACAATTATTTTGGTTCTCTCTCTCTCTCCCCCTCCCCCCCCCTCTCTCTCCCCCTTTTTCTTATAGGCTTAGGGCTAGGCACTCTCTCTCTCTTTGTTTCAGCCTCACTCCAGTCATTGACCCCCAGTGTTACTGTTTATTGTTCTGTTCTTAATTACGCTTGTCCTTTGCCAAAAACAATGAACCCTACCACTGAGTGTCTGGGGAGAGAGAGAGAGAGAGAGAGAGAGAGAGAGAGAGAGAGAGAGAGAGAGAGAGAGAGAGAGAGAGAGAGAGAGAGAGAGAGAGAGAGAGAGAGAGAGAGATGGTCAGTGTCTAGTGATGTAACAAATATCAGGCCTAAGGGGTATTTTATTTACCGCACCACTACTCTGCTCAATTCACTTCTTGTCGGCCCACACACACGCCGCACGCACACGCACACACACACACACGCACACACACGCACACACACACACACACACACACACACACACACACACACACACACACACACACACACACACACACACACACACACACACACACACACACACACACACACACACACACACACACACACACACACACACACACACACACACACACACACCTTTTCCCATACGTAGGTCGTATGTGCAAGGAAATGGGCATTAAGGCAGAGACACACATGCAGTGCTTCCACAAACAGGTCCACGGAAATGCACACATGTGCACGCATACACAACTCTGAGCAATGCAAGCAACAACAAAGTAATTTGCTGCAGCGTTCACTTAAAAGCATTGCCATAAACAGCTGCCAAAGCCCATCAACCAATCAGAGCAAATCAGATGGAAATAAGGGAATGTCATCAGCCAATAGAGTGGGAATGAGGAAGTGCTGGTGTGATTAATGGAAGGTAGAGGAGCTGAGATCCACTCACTGTGTTTATACTTTCATTCACAAATTACTTATTTCCATTTAGCATGCACATGCACACACGCACACACGTTGCACATTAATATTTTTGAGCGTAGCAACCATTGGAAAGGATATTTGTTTTAAGTTTACCATTTCGTCCACTGTCATTTTGTAGCCATAAATGTAACCCTAAACAATGACCATGAATATAAACCTTACACCGAACCCAATCTCTAAACCGTGACTTTGTGACTCCGAGACAACACTATGCTTTTCCCACCTATCCGGACAGAATATCGCTGTCGGTTCGCTGTGTGATTTTTTCGTAAATGGATGCCCTACTTGATCAGCGTCTGTTTGCACCGTGTCACTCCTCATCTCTCTCTCCCCATGTTCCTGTCTGACTTACTTCACTATCAATAAAGGCATAAAAAGACCCAAATAAACCTCTATTTTTTTACATTTGATGTGACAGCTGTCTTGAAAAATGGCCGCTATCTTTAGGCTTTTGTGAAAACGTAGGTCCTAGGTGTTATGCCAAACTTTCACAAATCTGCTGCATTATTACAAGGATAATTATAGTCTACTACAGGGGTTCTCAACGTTTTTGGCTGGGGACCCCCGGAGATGCTTTGGCGATGTCTCGTGACCCCCGTCCTGCCCCCCTTCCCCACCCCCAATACAAACTGCAAAAATAACTGTTTAGTGGCCAAAAACGTCAAGACGTCTACTTGACGTCTTTGTAATGGATGCCACGGGCGTCAAGACGTCTTCCCTTGGGAAGACGTATTCTTAAAAAAAATATACAGTATATATATATTTTTTATCCATATTTTGAAAATTCCTCTAATCTGGTGTACAGGTGATGACATGCACATTACATGCATAATATAATTACAAATTCTTTCTTGCTTTATAATGGGAGAATTGGCACTCAGAGCCTAAACTGGTGACCACCAGGTGGTGCTGAAAGAGTTTTAATAATAGAGAAAATATATCATAAATGAATACTGAGACCAGGTATAATCATTAAGGAAAGTTTATGCATGTACTATGTGTACTACAGTATGAAATCTCTTAATTTCCATTTCCCAGACATTCAGTTCAATAATTGTATATTTTTAATTTTTTTGAAAATAATTTGGGGACACCGAGGCAAAGCCGCCATTTCTTTTAAGTTATTAAAAAATTGCGAATTAAACACATAAAACAAATAGGATTCAAATTCAGTAAGGCCTTCATTTACAAAAAAACAACAAAAAAAGTTTGAATATGGAGCTAAGATGTTTTTGCCAGACAGCAACGATATGCTGTAACTGAGTCCGCTCTCATCTTTGCTCCCGGCTGCCTTTGCTTTGAGACGCGTGGTTAGCTTGCAAATGGGTTCACAGTCACACTACAGAGAACAAATGAGACCGATACTGTATCCACATTCCTCACTTTCCACTCGGCACGGTAAATGTGTTTATTTCACTTGGAAAGTATACAAAAATGAAAAAAAAAAAAGTTTTTATGTCTTTGCATCTTATGCAAGTCTTATGCATCACTCCACAGACAACCCATGCGTTATGATTCCTATTTCTGGGACACTGTGAAATAGGCAGCGTTCATTTAAAGGAGAATTCCATGCTAGAAGGCTTTCTTACCTTTATGTGTAGTTGTTACGTCCCCACCAAAGTGGTCAAGGTGCTATTTTGTGCAAAAGTGCATTATTGGCTATTTCCACTAATATAAGCCCTCAATGGGGTTGGGTTTTTGTGCTAATTTGCTAAAGTAAAGTGTGCCACTTTGGAGACTATTTACATTATGAAGAGGATATATACAACAAATATATATTTTTGAGTGATGGAAATAAGCAAATTAGCACAACACTCCAATGCCCCATTCAATTCAATGCAATTTGATTCATTGAGGGCTTATGGTAGAGGGGAAATAGCCAATAATGCGCTTTTGCACAAAATAACACCTGGACCTCTTTGGTGGGGACATAACAACCACCTGGGGACCACCTGGAATGACCGTAAGCACTTAAAAACACGAGCATGATCCGCATTCAAAGGAGCAGTTTCCCAGAAAATAGCTCCCGCCAACAAGTGATCTTATTGACCCCCCCCCCCCCCCCCACCCACCCCTGAACGGGGTCCAGACCCCACATTGAGAAGTCCCGTAAGGATAATGCATCAAGTGATACATTAACTGCCAGAGAAAACTGCCACGAAACTGTACGTATCAATAGGGAGGACCTGGAAGATCCATGCAGTTATTATGAAAAAGAATATTGCGATAGTGACAAGTATGGATTTTCTTTTGTTAGGGTGTTATTTCTTTCTCCAACTTTGTCTCGTCTCACATCGCCAGCCGCGTTGGAAATGAGTGTATAGGATAATTATGCTTTAATTTGCTATGGTCTGGGTGGAACTACAGCTAATTGGATGGAGTGTTGTTTCTTCGTAGATGAAGTGAAGTAAAAAAAACCTTTACGAGCAAAGTATCCATTTAAAACAAATACAATGCATCGTGGGTAATGTCTTCTATTGGGGTTGTTCAATGTTAACCTTGGCTTGGTGTGTGTGTGTGTGTGTCAGAGAGAGACAGAGTAAGAGGAGGCCACACAGGGAGACAATTCCATCTGCTCGCCTGCACCATCTGTCAGTTGACAAATCCTTCTCTCTATACTCTAACTGGACACACTCATTCCTTAACACTGAGCTACACTGTCTGAGGGAGGGTGAGAGAGAGAGAGCGAGAGAGAGCGAGAGAGAGAGCGATTCTGATTCAGATTGTTGTTTTCCTACTCTTCGTGTGCGTGCGTGCGAGCGTGCGTGCGCATGCGTGTGAGAGTCTATAAATGCTTGTCAGATAGAAAAAAAGAAAAATACATTTCCTTTTCCCTTACAGTGTCGAGACAATCAAGTGAGCGTGTCCAGAAAAGGTGAGCGTGTTTCACCTCTTCAAAATCCTCGGCTCCAATCCTCCCTTCTGTCCATCACTCACTCCTTCATCCCTCGTTCACTCTCATCTCATCTTCCCTCCCAACGCGCGCTCTCTCTCTCTCTTTATCTCCTTTTTTAATTTCACACTTGGGTGAACAAACTTAAATGATGACGGGCAAAACTATTCTGCAACACAAGACACTGTGTGTGTGCACGCGCGTGTGTATGAGTGGGTCCACTTCCTTATTAGTACAAACATGTCTTGTCTAAACTGTCTGTGCATTATGTATTTGTGTGCATGTGCGTGCGTGCATGTTTTTGTTTTCATGTGACCTTTCTTCAAGATGAGAGATACATCTGAGAAATCTAAGATCAGAAAGAACGGGGGAGAGAGAGAGAGAGAGAGAGAGAGAGAGAGAGAGAGAGAGAGAGAGAGAGAGAGAGAACAGAGGGATGAAGGAAAAGCAAGTGAAACCGAAGAAACAAGATGGGGTATAGTGTTGTGTTAACACTGGCAGCTACACGGTTACATACATACATACAAGCTAGGACAGTTACTGCAGCACCATGGACAGCAGCCACAGTTACTTCAGAACCATGGACAGCAGCTAGTTACTTCAGCACCATGGACAACAACTACAGTTACTTCAGCACCATGGACAGCAGCTAGTTACTTCAGCACCATGGACAGCAGCTACATTTACTTCAGCACCATGGACAGCAGCTACAGTTACTTCAGCACCATGGACAGCAGCCACAGTTACTTCAGCACCATGGACAGCAACTACAGATACTTCAGCACCATGGACAGCAGCTACAGTTACATGCGTGACATGTTATTTTAGAATTTAGACTATAAAGCACGGAATGTGTTCAAAATATCGAAAGCCTTCACAGCCTACCCATCTGACTGCCTAAAATGGCTGCCCATCTGCTAATTTTCAATAAAACACATAAAGAATGTACATAAAATACAAAACTTTATAATAATAATAAATATTCTGCCCCAAAATAGGGACATCTGTGTGTTCCCGGTATTGTTATTCTTACTGTATGAGGGCAGATCTCCCCACATGTATAGTAGACCAGGGGTTCTCAACTCGTGGGTTGCCAAATTATTTTGGGGGTCCCCAAATTATTTTCAAAAATATAAAAATAAATATATATGTATATTTGTGCAACTGAATGGCTGGGAAATGGAAATTAAGAGATTACATACTGTAGTACACAATAGTACATGCATAAACTTTCCTTAATGATTAAATCTGGTTTCAGGGTGGGGGCCAAAGCATTTCCGGGGGTCCCCAGCCAAAAACATTGAGAACCCCTAACGTGATGTAACGAGGGGGGTGACGGACTAATTAATTAACTAACTGACGGGAAGTGCACATTTTTATAGTAAATGCGACCTGTGGTCGCAACAACAGTCTATTGTTACGAACAACAGACTATATGAACAACAGACCAGTGTTATGAATAATAGACTATTGTTATGAATAACAGACTGTTCATACGTACTTTGTACAAGAGTGTTTTATAAATATTGAATTATATATTGACTGACGAGAATCCATTGAGATCGAAATGTTGTTTTCTTTTCAATAAAGTATTCCATTACCGAAAGAATGGTGTGCGAGTCCTACCTCCTTCCATTTTATAAATATTGAACCAATGAAAAGTATTAACATGAACTTGTGCATGATCCTGTAACTACATTGGATCCATTGGAGCACATATTTCTCTTTACATGTCCTGAAAAGTAACAGTTTTGGACAAGGTTTCTATACTACCCGACATCAACAATGTGAAGGTGGTCAACAATGAGCAAACACAGCAGCACCATTTGTGAAGGATGTCTAATGGAATAGAACCCTGTATCCCTGCCCTGTTTACACAAAATGACCTCGGTACACAGAAATACTGTATACACCGATGTGCCATTCCAACTCTTCACACTTTCCTCATCTGTTCCGGAAGTTTTTCTGAGAATGCACGTTTTCCCTGCAGGTTTTATTCACTGGTTAGCCTCGCTAATTCTACTGTAAGATAGTCTTCACTAAGTTACAATACACATCTCTGTTTACACTATTTCTTTAATTTCCATTAATATGTAATTGTACATACTTTTAAATGTTTTCCACTTTTACTTTGGCAATGTAAATGTATGTTTTCTCAAGCCAAAATTGAGAGAAAATTGAGAGAGAGACAATAAATAGACAATACAGTGTGGCAGAATATTTGAGCACGGTTACTGATAACAAAGTGAGAAAAACCTTAACGATGTACAGACTCAGCGAGCACAGCCTGGCCATCGAGAAAGACAGATATAGACAAACCTGGCTGCCCAGAGAGGACAGGCTGTGTTCTCACTGCAGTCAAGGAGTGGTGGAGACAGAGCTCCACTTCACTGCATGTGACAAATATAAACACATTAGAGAAGAATACCTACATTCACAGAAATAACAAAAACAAGGATACAGTTTGACTCTATCCAGGCAATCCCCTACTGATTAGGTGAGAATGCCGAATGTTCCAGGTTGGCAGAAAAATATGTATCAGTTACAATGGGTGAACACTATACTACAATTAACCTGCTGCCACCTGCTGGACAGAACGGATGATGTGGGCGTCTTTTTATGCTAATAAATAGCATCAACGCTAGCGAGCTAAACTATAGCCATCCTTGCTCTAGAAAGCGCCAATGTTTCCATCTAGACCACCGGATAATCAGCAAAGACCTCCGACATTGTGTGTTTTATCCAAACCACGGAGAGCTCCATAGATTCAGCTTTTTAGTCAGCCTGTATAATGGGACGCAGACGGCAGCGTGGTTGCGCAACCCGGTCTAGGATCGCTAAAGAAGGAAAGGCCACGCCAAAATAATAATGAAAAAATAGAAATCAGCGATCCGGTTTCATATCAATAATAAAGCTAATCTGACGGAGCATTCATATTATTTTGTTTCATACTATATTTGTATCATTCATACTGTAATGTTTTGGCAATAAGAATGCTTGTCATGCCAATAAAGTATATTTGATTTGAGAGAGCGAGAGCGAGAGCGAGAGCGAGAGCGAGAGCGAGAGCGATAGCGAGAGAGAGACCTACCACTTGTCCGTTCTGGGGGTTCTTGTGGGCGTACGGAGGACCTCTGATGTGGTTCCACATCTGACCTGACGTCATAGCAAACACCACACACTGAGAGAGAGAGATAGAGGGAGAGACAGAGAGAAAGAGAGGTATAAAGGAAGGTGCACGCAGATGAAATAATATGTAAATTAAACAGTAAATACAATGTGAAACTAATCTCAAAATAGGTCCCGGATCGAAGCTTTAAGAACACATAATTACATTTCCACTGTAGTGCCAATGAAGCTTATTTGAATATAAATGACTGACGGAGAGCTATAGTTTCCATTAAGCCCTTATAACATCCATAAATATTAAACATATTTAATATTTCATACTATAGTATATTAGACTTCATAGTGGCCTATGATGTGGTGTGAGGAAATGGATGTTAATGTTTCATGTTTCAACGAAGTCAAAAATCTAAATTAAAATGTTCTATAAGCTCAGTGTGTGTGTATAAAACGATACATTTGTACTTTTACTCAAGTAAAATTTGAAAACCAGGCTTTTGTTTATTTAACAAAGTAGGCTATTCCTACATTGCGGCATTGATACTTTTATTTAACCTATTGAAATCTTGAAAGTGTGAAAACTACCGATTTAGAAGGCATTTGTATTATTGGCCTCATGTCTTAATGGGCTAAGTAAGAAACGTGAGTACTTGTTCCAGTCCTGCGTACATACGTGCGTGCATGTGCACGTGCATATTGTGTGTGTGTGCGCGTGTGTGCGTGTGTACGTACATATTGTACATGTGTGTGCGTGTCCTACCAGTGCAGCCATGGCCCATCCAGTCTTGTTGTAGATGAACTCCAGGTTGTTCCTCCTCAGGTACAGCAGGCCTCCCACCAGGGACACCAGCAGAGCCAGAGCTATGGTCCCCGAGTAGTTAGGAGGACGGAACACCCGGATCTGACATTCACAATGAAGTAGTTAGGAGGACGGAACACCCGGATCTGACATTCACAATGAAGTAGTTAGGAGGACGGAACACCCGGATCTGACATTCACAATGAAGTAGTTAGGAGGACGGAAGACCCGGATCTGACATTCACAATGAAGTAGTTAGGAGGACGGAAGACCCGGATCTGACATTCACAATGAAGTAGTTAGGAGGACGGAAGACCCGGATCTGACATTCAGAATGAAGTAGTTAGGAGGACGGAAGACCCGGATCTGACATTCACAATGAAGTAGTTAGGAGGACGGAAGACCCGGATCTGACATTCAGAATGAAAATAACATTTTGAGTGTTTGTGTAAACACAAACATTGGGTAACACAAAGACTGAAGACGAAGGTGAGGACGTAAATTGTGATTGGCCGAAAAAAGATGATAAGAGCGCCCCTCACTTCACACGGGTGGCATAACATTTATGGAATGCTTTTATTACTGTAAGCAATTAAATCCTTTGTTTTGTTCTTCTTCTTCTTGTCGTGTCCACAAGACAGTCAGTTACAACACTTGGCTAGATCCGGTTCAGCCACAGCTGAACACATTGGTGTCCCTTCTCATTAAACTCTGCCAAGTCCGATGCTGTGCAGGGATGTTCCAGCAGGGGGCATGTGAGGAGGTGCTGCATGGTCTGCGGCTCAGTGCCACAGTCACACACAATGTCCTCGTCATTTGAAAGTCCCCATTTTGCAAGAGTGACTTTTGCTCGCCCAACACCAGATCTTAATCTATTTAAGCATTTCCACACTGCGTAGGTTGAGTCTGCTCCAGGGGGTAGTGCCTCACTAGCCTTTAACTCCATCGTTGTAGCTGGTGGGAGGTTGCCAGTTCTTTCTTCCCACTGAGGGTGGGTGAGTTACTTGTGGGTCAATGTATTAATATCTTTAGTAGCCGTTTAATAAGTGGGATAATCAATGGAGATTGACGCGCAATTGCATTTATTTATATATTATATATACATTTGCATATATTTTTCTCTCCTGAGTCTTGAGCTGAAAAGGTTTGGGAACACCTCGAATGGAGATTCAAGGTGATAAAACACGGAGGAAAAAATACACACACAGAAAAAAATCACATAGAAATGAGCCTAAGTCAGAAGTCAGTAGGAAGTAAATGGAAATAACGGCAGAAGATAAAAGCTCAGGCGAGAAGCAAGATGTTGATCAGAAGGAAGATATGTAGTCGTTTTTGTACTTAAAAAAGGCTCTAAATGTCCGTGCTGCTCCAGTCTCTTCTCCTTCTGCAACTTATGTCCTTGTACCTGTGAAGCACCGGATCAGCCGTTTCAGGCTTGAGGTGCGTTGGTATAGGCTCCCTTTGTTCGTGAAGATATGTAGTGTTTGACCTCACGACCCGAAGACCACCACCCACCTTCCCCATGCAGTGCTGAATGGTGACCCAAAGACCACCACCCACCTTCCCCACGCAGTGCTGAATTGTACATGGCCTTTTTGCTCGTTTGACACAAAGGTGTACAAACTCGGAGGAACTATCTATCCACCACGAGAGAGAGAGAGAGAGAGAGAGAGAGAGAGAGAGAGAGAGTGTTTGTTGTTTGTTTAAGAAAACGCATGTAGTTGTTTGAAAAATACACCATTTTGACTCTTCCTCAGCCCCTGTTTTTACCGTTTCCATGTGGAAGGATTCAAAGTTCAGAGTAATTTATTTTCCTGGGACGCACTCACATACAGATGGTTATGCCTT
Source organism: Protomyctophum parallelum (assembly GCF_964188405.1). Classification (NCBI taxonomy): domain Eukaryota; kingdom Metazoa; phylum Chordata; class Actinopteri; order Myctophiformes; family Myctophidae; genus Protomyctophum; species Protomyctophum parallelum. The sequence continues at coordinate 18,887,403 of NC_139702.1, read as the reverse complement.
GTTACGTCCATCATTTCACGCTAGCACACCGACTCTTTTTCACACACACACACACACACACATCTGTGTGTTCCCGACTATTTTAAGTCAACTAGTAAGCCAAATTGTGACCATGTCGGGTCTGTTAGTGAAAAGAACAGTTAATGTTCCAACAGAGACCTAGTGTCTGTGAGTGTGGCGTGTGTGTGTGTGTGTCTGTCTGTGAGTGTGGTGTGTGTGTGTGTGTGTGTGAGTGACAGTGATTATGCCAGGATGGGCATTGGGCATACATGGTGCCTGCTGCCATTGTTGCTATTGGCTGAGAGTAATAAATTTTGTTGCTGTCAGGCAGAAACCTCTTATCTCCATATTTTTATTTTTGTGTTTTTTTCCCCCATAAATTAATGCATATAGGAATATAAGGGATAAATATCTAATAAGGGTCCATTTGGTTACCAACTATCCATATTTTTAGCTGGGGACCACCTGGAACCCCCTCGAGGACCACTGGTTGAAAACCACTGATCAAGGGCCATGGTTCTCAACCTGTGGACGGGTGACACTGTTGGACCGCTAACGCTAGTGGGCCCCCAAATAATTGGCAAAACACTATGATTTTATTGCACATACTGTACAAAATCATGTAAAAAGTTTGTCTTTTCCATAAAACCTTGAAAATAATATATATCTTGATGGAGTGGCTGCCGTGTTAAGTGCCAGAGGGGAGGGCCGCGTATGCTTTTGAGATGATGTAAGTGAATGGGCCCTGGTGCAGTAAGTGAATGGGCCCTGGTGCAGAAAATGTTGAGAGGATGAGAGGGAAAAGACATGAGTAAATACAGTAGGGTGGAAAAAATATAAAGCACTGTTCATTATAGTGTGATATGATCTGATCTACAGATGTCGCATGGTGATGCTACATGCCGTTATAAGCTTGTAGATCCATTCATTTTAACATAGCACTGTTATGTCGTATCAAACGAGTTGAATCAATGTGGCGTATTGTTATAGTGGGGTGATAGCATTGTGATATGTTTCAATTTTCAGGCAGGCACGCCAATAGAGCCACTTTGTACTGAGTTGCATTAGAAAGAGAGAGATGAGAGGAAATGAATAAAAGATGAAGGGAGAAAAGAGCCACACACACACACGCGCGCGCGCGCGCGCCCCGCACCGGTCTAGTCTACAGACAGTAGCAGTGTGTGTGTGTGTGTGTGTGTGTGTGCGTGCGTCCTTTCGTGCGTGCATGCGTGCGTGTGGCCCTTTTCTCCCTTCATCTTTTATCCCAAAGAAGAAGTTATGTCGACTGACGCAAGAGTAGCTGTAGTATGGGTTCGAGTTGATTTGCCTGGTGACACTGGTGACACGTGATTTACGGGGAGATGAGTTAAATTTTTAATTTTAACACTTTATTTTATTTTTAATTGATGCAGCAATGAATAAACATGTATACATGTACATTTTGCTGTATCCGACAAAGACAGACAGTACAATACAGTAAAAGTAATTAGTAAACTAGTATTGAAAGTACTAATGAACATAGTAAAAAAGAAAGAAAAAAATAAAAGAAAAAAGTAAAACAGCATTTTCCATCAGGGTATGGTATCTAGGTTAAATACATTGTATCCATCATTCAGTTAAACAGTACATTGCTCTATATCCAACTGTCTACTTACTGAGGGCCTCTAACCAGAGGTCACCCAATGTCAGATTTGGTGTAAGGTAACAATCTGTTGTACAAGGGAATATGTATTTAAGTGAAAGGTATACTTTCCACAAACTCTATGAAAGGTCCAAGTCATAATGTATCTATCTTTAGAACCTCTACGGTTGTACCTTAGTTTTTCTAGAGGAATCATGGAGAGAACCTCTTTGACCCACTGTTTGAGATGAGTTGTTTTTGACGCAAATTTATTTAATTAAGATTATTGTTAGAATGTTTGGCGTGTGTAATGCGGGGCAGATCGAGGTTGGAGGACAGGGCTGTGCGGCGCTATAGGTTCCTTTAGGCTGCCCGTGCGCCGTGGCGTTTTTGTTGGGGCCCTAAGCGAGCAGCAGTCTTGCTCTGTGCCAAGCACTGTCTCTCTGCACTTGATGTATGTGATCGCCTTGCTTATTGTAAGTCACTCTGGATAAGAGTGTCTGCATGCTAAATCGTAAATTGGAGAGAGAGAGAGAGGTTAAAGCCATTAAAAGAAACGAAGAGCAAAAATACCATAACATTTCTCTAGATACTGTAAGTAATGGCTGCCATATTTCAGAGACATTGCGGGCGCCTCATGCAAAGTCGTCTGGCCCAGTGTTTTCAGAGGCCGCTCAATACTATGGCCCATAATGGGGGACAGAACTCATAGAACTAATGATTGATATAGATCCATTGATCTCATTCATACTCAGCTTTCTGCCGTGTTCTCTTTGTAATTCCAGCAACGAGAGGCACTCAATCGAAGGCTATATAGTCTCCTGTTCTGGCGCTTCGGTGCTTGTCTTTGTGTTTGCGTTCCTTGCGTGTCCTTGCTCTTTTTTTCTTTTTTCTTTCTTAACATTCAACCACCTTCTCTATCTTTTCCTGTTTGGTTCCATGTTTTACCTCCAAAGTCACATCGAGGTGTCTGAAAGCTAGCACTTAGGCTAAGTGCTCTGTGTTGTTCTCCCTCCAACAGGCAGCTCTGTTGAATGCTAATGCTCAGTTTGACTTCAAAAGTATCACACCTCTGGAATTGGAGTTCAGGAATGTTAGCTGGATGTTTATTTAATTCCTGGAATTCACTGCTCCAGTGAACGGCCTCATTTCTGTGCCCGGTAGCTGGTGCATGTGTGCGTGCGTATGTGAGTGTGTGTATGCACATGCAATGGCATGCATGCAATTGTGTGTGCACGTACCTGCACATCAGTGCGGTCTGCGATCCACTTGGCCAGTTGTTCAGATGCAAAGCCGATCCTTTGCAGGTCGAACGTGTCAGCCCGCTTCGGCTTCCCCTTAGCCGGGAAATGCATGAAGGTGGGAGCACTGTTCATATTCAACTAGACAGACAGACAGACAGACAGACATCATGTTAGTTTCAAACTGACAGGTGGAGCGACAAGCATGAGCAACATATTGTTGTTTCCCAAACAGTGGATCCGGACCCTTGTTAGATGCGACCCATGTTATGTGAAAATATGCTTTTTTTTCGTTTCCTACTATACATGAATAAATATATATATGTAAATTATACATTAAACTTTTCATCAATTGAAAACAATTCTAAAGTAGACCTATTTCATGAATAAAATAAATCTAAGAATCCCCACTAATAAATAAAAGTAGTGAAAATAGCAGATTGTGAACTTGTATATAGCTGGTATTTCCACTAGTTCGGGTCCCAGGCAAATGTCTAATCTCTCTTTTGGGTCTTGGGTTAAAATGTTCAGGTTAGGTAGATATGCCTATAGTTGCAGAATCCACTGGTAAAAAAAAAGAAAAAACTGTCAAGGGAGTCCATTGATGCTAGAAACAATTGTGTTCACCCGTGGCAGGCTGGTCAATGATTTGACACAGCTGAAGCAGGCGAAAATTGCCTGCCGTTTACTCACCGAGTGCTTTTCCTGTGTGCGTTCACATGGGAGGTGCAGTGGCAACGCAGGAGTTTGTGGCTCTCCACGAGTATAACCCAATCTGGACGGGAACCCCTTTTGGTGTTTTAAGCATTATGTTATACTTTACCTATTGAAAAATAGCAGATGTGCAAGCTCATAGCACGGCCGTGAGCTTGTAGATCTGCTGTTTTTGAAAAATCGTGAAAATGTTGCGCAACTCTTTGAATATATATATTCATACTTCTTTTTTTACTCAAATCTTTGTTTCTGGGGGGGGGGGGGGGGGGGGAACGGATGGCGCTTTGAGGAGAAAAAAAAATAATAATAACGTCAAAGCATGCGTTTATTTGTGTTCTAGCCGCTTGCAATATCCTCGCGGCACACCAGTGGGTCCCGGCCCACAGATTGAGAACCAGGAGTGGTCTACAGTACACCACTGTTTCACAAACAGTGGGTTGGAATTGTCTAACCGTAAACTATAAGGCGAAAGATTGGCATTTTCTTTTACAGGAACAGAGCTGGTTTCACGCTCCAGTGACTGGCTCACACTAAAGGTCCCCAAAGTAAACACCAGACAGGGGGAAAACAGCATTTTGTTTTAATGCCCCAACCACTTGGAATGACCTACAACTTGAATTAAAGATGTTATCTCCAATAACACACGTTAAATCTTTGATTGCAGACCCAAGAGTGTCTGCAACTGCTTTTAAACGTGTGTTGTATCATACACTAGTGAAACGTTTCCGTTTTGTTTTAATCATTGGTGTGAAAATGTATGTGAAAATGAAATTGTACTACATGATTTATCTCGATGCAAATGAGGGCAACCTCATACTTAAACAATGTTTAACAAACAATGTTTAAGAAGTAGTGAAAATAGCAGAAGCGCCACATCTTGTTTCACTGCATCCTGGGCATTTCTCTTTTGGGAACCACTGATCTACTATACACCATAATTATCTCTTCACCAAAACTAGCCGCTCACAATGCATGGTGACAAGGATGTTCCCCCCAGAATATGCAGGGTAAAGACCAAATGGCTAAAGACCAAATCATAGGCCATAAATAGCCAGTGTGTAGAATAGACGGACTGCAGTAACAGGAGGAGTGGAGGTAGGCAGTATGGTAAGGTAAAACCTCCAGATAAAATGCACACAAAACGCCTTGACTAGGCAGGCTAAAATCCTTGAATTTGCAATTAACTATGCAGGGTTTTTACGTGATTTTACGCAGTGAAGTTGTGGAAAATACAGAAAGTTGCAAAATATGCGAGATGGAAAAAGTCCAAAATACGCAAAAAGTTGTGAAATATGATGGGTTTTATGTGATGTTGCGAAATATGCGAAGAAAAGTTGTGATGTACGGTATGCAAAAATTGACAAGCTATTGAATTTTTCTGGAGGATCTAGGTAGGGAGTAGGAATACATAAGGAGGAGTAAACACAGCAGCCACATGGAGGTCATCTGACATGTTCTCCTCTCCACTGGGAGGCGTGCGTGCGTGCAGTGCTGGCCATTAGGGATGATGAATGGACACAAAAGACACACTTCAACGGTTAGTTACCACCTTCCTACTGTATGTAATCTGTCTCTCTGCCTCAGGGCATTTCACTGTCTTTTATTGACACACACGCACAGTCTAACAATCAGACGCGCACACACACACACACACACACACACACACACACACACACACACACACACACACACACACACACACACACACACACACACACACACACACACACACACACACACACACACTTCAAGACTACATGAATCTGAAATGTATATCTCCTTCTTGCCAATATACAGTCATCACTCTCCACCTCTCTCTCTCTCATGCACACCCTTTGTCAGCCTTCTGATTGGTCCCTGACTGACTAACCAGCAGACTCTTCTGCCTTGTTCCGCCCTGGTTCCGCCTAGTTTATGTTTAAACTTGGAATTGGAAAATTGGAAAAAACTAAAAACAAACATGATATGCAATATGTGATTTTTTTTATGAGTTTTTACTGACACAAAGTTTAAAATAAGAATTTAATGCACAGATTATCAATACGAAGCAACTGAAAAACCTGTTATTTCAATGGTAGTGGATGGAGAGAGAGGATTTTTGTCCAACCATGAAACGGCAACCAATGGGTGCGAAGAGGGGCAGAACCACGGGCGGGACTTGACAAAGGGTGAATTAACCTCAAAACCCATCTTTCCCGGTAATTATCCACATCCGTAACATGCAACTCAGCTGTTTTTCCTGTGTTGTCTCTCTTCATTAAAGTGAAGCAGTCACCTCTCTCCTTTGGATGGATAGGTGAGAAATGGGCACGCACGCACACAGTGATTCTCCAGTGAACTCCCCGTGTAGTAAACGAAAACAATAAGACAATGAAAGCAGTGTGACGTCTATCTAAATCTGCTCATAAATGCCAAGAGAGGGAGAGATAAATAAATAACCTGAGTGTGTGTGAATGGCACACTGTAAAGTCCTTGGGAGAGGGCTATAAAACCCACCGTTTACATCAACATATACATATAGTCTTCAACGTTTTTCAGGCCGATGGCCCCTTGGGAGGTGATACATTAAGTGTGGATGCAGCAGGGATCCCCCTACTACATAATACAGATTAAACTAACCATCGGTCCCTCCAACTTCTTATATTGTATTATGTTTTTAGAAAGACTTCTATTAGATAGATTATTTATTTATGAGTCATGCACCAGAAGTGCCCGGCCCACCTGGACTTACAGGACACAACATATAAATCACTGCATCAATATTGCATAGGTGTTCAATACAATAAAATAAAAACTCAGTTTTCTGACCAACAAAACATTGCCTTTTTTCCCCAAGCCCAAGAAATCTACCATAACTTTCCTAAAAAAGTTTTTTCATAATCATCTAACAAAACAAAAAAAAGTTAACACAAATAGTTGACATTTTATAAAATAATAAATGGCTTAATTCATATAGTGGAACAAAAAATGAATTTCATTTTTGATTTCTTCCCAATCACACTAAACTAATTCTGTCCTCCTCAGGAGTACCAATGGTAAGGTCCTAGAATGTAACTGTGCACAAAAGGATCTTTGACTTTTGGATACATTTTGTGTGACATAAGTTTCAGTTTCAGTTCAGTTTATTTGTATTTATAGTGCAACATCACCCCAAAGGGTCTTTGTGCACTTCACAATAATACACAGCAAAAAAAGCAGGGATTGTCATTCCCTGAAGAAGACCTCCTAGGTCGAAACGTTAGATAATAATAAATATACAGCATCGTGGCTACGTGTGTGCAGCCTTTTTCTCATTTTTACTTATTTACTGCCTTAGGCCAGCACCTCACCAACACTGGTGTGCGCCCTTTCCTGTTTTGTCAGGACTGAGAGAAGACAAACTTACGACGGGAACTTCTGTGGCTATAGCAGGGACGGCAATGCATGGCTGTCATAAGTACCATGCGATAGAACACAGCTATATCATCACAGATAAGTGTAAAAATGCTTTCAGAAGATCCATTAATAAGGGGCACGGTGGCACAGTTGGTAGTGCTGTCGCCTCACAGCTAGAAGGTCCTGGGTTCGATTCCCGCTCAGGACGCTGTGGGTGCTGGCGGCGTGTTTCCTCCTCCGCGTCATCAGTGCCCATACCCGAAGGCGGGGTTGGCGAAAGGGTCTTTCTGTGTGGAGTTTGCATGTTCTCCCCGTGTCCCCTAGGGTAGGTACCCTCACAAAAAACATGCAGTAATCCTGGTCACTAAACTGCCTCCCCCTGGCCAGCCGGGGCGCCTGATGGAGGGGAAAGGAACTGGTTGGAATAACGTGTTCCTTCCATGCGCAACCAGGGAAACTCCCCCTGGCAGGTGTAAATGAGCAACTTGGACACTCAGGCATGAAGGAAGCATGAGTTCAAGTCCGTTGCTCTCCACATGTCCCCCCATATATGGGGACTAGGTTGGTGGAGGGTGTGTAGAGCCCAGGATAGTGCCACACACATAGTGCTCAGACCCAGCCAAATAAAAAGTCAGAAAACTGGAATGTGGGAAAATGCCTATAATGTGCACGGGCTACTGGCACTGTTCCACTTCATCATATCACGCAAGAGACGCCACACACCAGTATAGAAGAGAGATAGTCACTTGTAGGGATGCCACAAAGTGGCCAAATCGAATAGTCGACAGCTCTGCCGATTAATAATCGATTAATTTAACCCACCCCCTATATTAATCAATATGAGATAAAACTTATAAGATTTTATATTATGCTAATGCCATGGTCACATAACCATTATATGTTGAGTGCATGCTTTGATGGTTACAGTTTTATAATCAGTTTTGATGAGTAAACCTTTGTGGAGATCTTCTCAGTTCTCATTGTATGCTAGTTACTGCCATTCAGGATGGAAAATGAAATCCATTTGGATTTGGGGAGAAGTAGTTTCATAAGGGGCTGGTATGAAGTACTTGATATAAAGAGAACATGTTCAGTTCACTAGTCTACACTCTACTCTACACCTGCCTTCATTTCATCTGATTGTCTGTCTGGCAGGCACTTAACAAGCGATCGTTAAGTGTGTCTGTTAGAGAGAGGGGCAGAGAAGAGTGGCTTTGCTCAACTTGATTTATACTTATATTCTCTACTCTGATGAAGGTACATGTTCGATATATCATGGAGCCTTACTTATTAGCCTATATTAGCCTATTAAAAAAATATATATATATATATATTATTATTATTATTATTTTTTGCTTGAGGCAGGCGGGCCGCAGAAGACGACGATCACCAGTTTGACACCCCTGCATTAGATGATTGACACAGGGGTGAAAAATGCGTTACAAAATAAAAAATAAATAAATATATATATATATAAAAAAAAAAAAAGATCCATTAATATAACATAGGGTTTTAAAACCACAGGCCGGAGCAAGGTGAATATAGTGATTTCAGTGAACTAGGGGGAACCATAATGCAGGGGAAAAAGATGGGTTTTAAGTCTAGATTTAAAAATGTCTAGTGAGTTGGCATCTCTAACAGCTTGTGGGAGACCATTCCAGAGACAGGGGGCACGATGTGTGAATGCTCTGCCCCCAACCTTTATTATATTGTGGTATGTGTGACTGAGAGTTTTCCAGCATCTTGGGAGCGTAGAGGTCGTGGGGGGATGTATGCTTTTATTAAGCTGGACATGTATGGTGGAGCAAGTCCATTTAGGGCTTCAAAGGTCAGGAGGAGCACCTTGAAGTTGGCTCTGGCCTGTATGGGTAACCAGTGTAATTCTATGAGTGTGTGTGTGATGTGATCGATTTTCCTTGTTAGTAGAAGTCAAAGGCCGTTTGTTGCTATTGATGGTAGACCGGAGAAAAGAGCATTGCAGCGTGAACCAGAGTTTCAGCATCGGGAAGTGATAATATTGGACGGATTCTAGCTATGTTGCATAAGATTCAGGGCCATAACTATTTTTAATAAGACAATATGTTCTTAGTTTTGGTCAACTCTCTCTTTATATAGAATTAATTTTACGGCGTAATCTATTTAAATAAATAAACAATGAATTATTCATGAAAAAATCACACCCGTGTGAACTGAGTGGTGCAATCCCCCCCCCCCCCCCTACATCTCTCTCTCATTAGCAGGCAGCAGGCACATCACTATCTCTCTGTTTCTGGCGCCCCCTACTGGTACTAATAAGTCACATACTCATGCTCATGACGGCCACTGATACATAGATACGCTGCATACGCACGGACATTGCTGGTTGTAGGAGTGGTTGCACCACTCAAAAATAAAGATCCAGCTGTCATATAATGTGTGTATTGTAGCCTTGCATAGAATGGGCAAGTTTGGTGATGTCAGAAGACTAAATTGTTTCTGCCAGCTATGTGAATGTGGTATATACAATAATGTGTTGAGATATTCAGAATATGTTGAACTATGCATCTAGCTCTCACAGCTTTAGAGAATAGATGTGCAGGGGAGAGGAAGAAAGGAGACAAAGGTACTGCACATCGGTTTGTTTTCATGGACATCCTTTAAAAGCATCTGTCTGGCTCTGGTTTCACTGATTGATTTGAAATGTCAAGGGGCAATTTAGTAAGAGCAAAGCTGGTAGAAAGAAAAGTTGACAAAATGTACAGACAAGGCTTTGGAGATAATCATACAAATTACAACATTGATTTTTAAAGCAATTCACAGGGAAGTGTCTCTCCAATGCCATCCCCCGCAGCTTCCTAATTAAAGGGCTAGACTACTTTGGTAGAGGTTTGGGTTGTGTAGTTACCTTGCCATGGTGTGCAACTCCAAAGGTGGGTATCAAATAATGTACACTGAAGAGGCTCTGGAAGCTTCAGCCTTTAAACGAACACAAAACCAAGCTGAATATGCCAATATACAAACCCAGTAGGCTACTATATATACAGTATATATATATATATATAGATTTTTTTTTTCCTCTCCCACCTTTGGAGTTACAGCTCAGTGACCTTGTGGTTAAGAGTGTCCGCCCTGAGACTGGGAGGTTGGGGTCCGATCCCCGGTCGGGTCATTACCAAAAACTATACAAATGGGACCCAATGCCTCCTAGCCGGGGAGCCACAGGCACAAAAGCTCAAGGAATAGAGATTGTTGTCATGGCATACTTTTTATTTGCGTTTTTTCTATTCACTTGGTCATTAATCTCAGGGGTGGGTGGTGAGGATAGATGTAGTTGCAATGGTGCACTTTGGTTCTAGTTGCACTTTATATTTAAGGGTAGTGGTCTTGTGATAATGTATACATATGTCTGTTGTTGTTTGTATGTTTTACTGTTCACTGTATTGTGTCTTTTAGAGCTTTTATTATCTGCTGTAAAATGAATTGCCCAGCTTGGGAATAAACTTGATCTTGACAATTATTGAGAGAGGAAGGGTAGAGAGTTGTACCTGTTGGAAGACATCCGCTCCTTCATCATAGTCGACCACAGTGAAGAACAGCTTGTTGGAGAATGCAGACGAGTAGCGCCACGAGTTAGCCAGCACCTGATACTCCTCGTTAGCCTGCCTGAAACACACACACACACACACATGACCGCATCACATGACGCATGACAAAAAAATATTGACGCGATATTTGAGAAAAACGCATAAACGTGTTGAGGCATGCGTTGATTGATGCGTGCGCATGCGGGACGTTCCGCATGCGCGCGTTGCGCGTTCCCATTGGAAATGAATGGGGGAAAAATAACACGTTCAGACGGAGCAGTCCAGAGCAGCGCAAATCCAACGCGTGCACGCGATGCGCGCAGCGTTTTGCGTGGCACTAATGGAGCTTCATACACACACACACACACACAGTAACTAAGATTTTGCCGAATTAATACAGTGCACCGGCTGGGTGTCCTGCATTAATATTCCAACCACTAGGCATGCCTGGCAATGATCCAGAAACAGAAACCAAACCTTTCCAAACAGAGAGTGGGGTTTTTAGGTGCACGGTCCAAAAAATACAACGAGAAGATAAACAAGTCAGCAGCACTCCATAATGTCCTTTTCACTATTGTATTCTCCTCACCGAGACCAACAACGGACATGTTTCAGCTACGACAGCTTTCATCGACGTTGTTACGACTTATACAACTTTTTGGGGGGGGGGCGGAGCGTCACCCTTGTACGTCTTGGCTTTGAGAAGGGCACTTCCACATTGCTGGTTGGCCATACCGTTTTACCGTTTGTAAGACAAATTGCAAAAACAGCAGATCTACAAGCTCACAACATGTCGTAACAAGATGTGTTGTGAGCTATTAAAGCTATATTAAAAAAGTAGTAATGTAGGATTATTTTACCCGAATGACATGCCTAATATGTAAAATATATACACACCCTCATATTATTCAACAATTCTAACAATACAACCCACATGCAGACTACTTTCTAATGCAACAAATAGAGTCAAAACACATCATTCATGTACAGTAGTGGTACAAACAGTACATCTACTGGATGTCACATGGAGCCTCACACTCACTGATGGTTTTCTAACATTTATTCACATGTAGCCTAATGGCAAAGGTAGTGGCAGCTGTGCTGCTAACACACGTCTGGTTCATTAAAGCCAACGAAGCTTAACCTGAATGAATATGAACTGAATTGGACTGGAAATAATATGTGTGTGTGTGAGAGAGAGAGAGAGAGAGAGAGAGAGAGAGAGAGAGAGAGAGAGAGAGAGAGAGAGAGAGAGAGAATGACAAATCTACAGTTACTTCTCAGAATTGTTCTCAAACGTACAAACTTATGAAAGCTGATGGATTGAATCAAAATCCAATGCTACCTGGCTATATAGACAGTAACACCGTGGTAGAGTCCTTGACCATGGTGACTGATAACAAACAGAGAAAAACCTCAACAATGTACAGACTTCAGGGCACACAGCCTGACCAGGCATAAACAAGCCTGGCCATTGAGAGACGACAGGCTGCTCTCATCGCCAGTCAAGGACTTCTGGAGGCACAGCTCCACTTCATGACAACATGTGACAAATACAAAGATATAAGAAAATAATACTAAATAATAATACTACCTCAAATTCACACAAAAAAAACACAGAAATAGCAATCCCACCGCAAAATGAGGGACAATCCTGTTTGGATTGTTTGTTAATTAATTATCTGTGTCATCCATCTTCAAAGATCATAATATGATAATAATATATGATAAGATAATACGATAAGATAATACATATTTATTATTGTTGGTCTATTGACAGAAACAGATATAAAGAGAGAAAGAGAGCGATAGAGAGCGAGAGAGAGAGAGAGAGAGAGAGAGAGAGAGAGAGAGAGAGAGAGAGAGAGAGAGAGCGTGAGAGGCAGAAAGAAAGAAAGAAAGAAAGAAAGAAAGAGCGGAAGAGAGGAAGGAAGGAAGACAAAAAGACATGAGATAGTTAAAGCGACGAAGAAGAGATAAACGATTAATGGCCAGTTATGTTTAATGACTAATTATTCTTTGTCTCGGTGGCTTTTGTCCCATGAAGCTCAGATCAATTCATAGCTAATAATGCATAAACCTTCAATCATTACTTATCTCTGCCTGCCAAAAATGAACCTTTTACTTGTACAATCAGAATCACGATTAAGTTTATCTGGAAGATCAGACGAACACTTTGATCATTTCTGAACTCAATTTGTTACCGGACAGAATGTGCAGAAATACTATAAACTGTATAAAGAAAGAGAATGTGAAGTCACACCATTGAAAGTACTAGCTGAAAACCTCTCAAGATGGGGCCACCTGTCCATTAAACTCAATGGATACCATGTTCCGTAAGTTGGAGCTTCTCTTTTTTCCCCAGAGCCCGGCCTCGTGTTTTAGCACTGTCTGAATTAGTATTGTTGTGCTCTGGGCACCTCGAGTACAACATGTTCCAACAGAGAGGAGTGCACCTCATCAATGTCACTTTCTTCGACCGTAAAATCGAACTATAAATATCAACAAACATGGAGGAGAGAGGCTGATTGCAACCGTACACCCACACATTCTGCTAATGATTCACCTGATATCCGGCGCTAGAAGGATTCCATTTCTGGTATTCATGTTCTTGGTTAGCTTTTATATTTGTGCTCCATTGCCTTGGAAGAAACCCTGTATCTCCATATATCACCCTACTTATATCACCCTGTCATACAAGAGCGTCCCGAAGAGTAGTCGATCTACAAGCTCATAACGTGTCATGTGAAGTAGATCTGAGTAGTGTTAAGAGGCACTATTATTCCCCAGGGAGCATAATGCCTCCCAGCAGCGAGGGGGCGGGGCCTAACCCTTTTTCCGATGACGTCATTATATTGATTTTGCTGATTGGAGCTTCCGGTATCTGATGATCTCATCATATTGATCGTGTTTGGGGGCACTTTCAGTTTTGCTTGCATTTTCATGCGAAGCAATCTGGTTCAAGCTGTTTCGCCGTCAAGATTATTTACAGAATAAATCTATTCATTAACCAGTGAAACCAATGTGACAATGGTACTGTGTACATGCCAGTGAAACTAATTTTAAACCGACCTCTGTGACAGTTGGTTCTGCAAAGACTGTGTGTCTGTGTGTGAGTATTGATTCTGTATGCTTGGATCCAAACGAGCTGATCAGCCTGCTTAACCCCTTGGCAAACCAACTCTAATTCCCCAGGTTAGTAGGCCAGGGTGCTTGTTATTGATTTTACGTTTCCTTTCAACAGTATGCAGTGGACTCAGTTGCCTTACTGAGGAAGGGCGGGACAGTGGGGAGGAATCATACAGAGCATATCTATTATCTCTTCAGAACTGGTGCATGGAAAAAAAAATAACCTCATTAGGGATCAATGTGACAAAAACAAAAGAAGCTTGTCATTCATGAAGAGGAACCTGTGCAGGCCATTACAAATGATGGACAAATAGTGGAGGTAGTAGACAGTTTTAAATAGTTAGGCAGATATTTTGACAGCAAACACAATTTCACTGAAAATACTGAACAGATTTTTAAAACTTGTAACCAACGTCTCCACCTACTACGCAAGCTCAACTCCTTTAGAGTGAGCAAGCATATCGTGGAAACAGTCTATAAAAACCTGATAGAGGGAGTCTTGAGTTTTAACATGGCAATGTGGTTTGGCAATCTAAAGGTCAAAGGAAGAAGCAAGCTGCAGCGAATAGTAAATCTAGCCTCAAAAATAATTGGGAAGAGACACCAGCAATTAGGCTGTATCTACAATGAGATACTTCGTAAAAAAAAAAACTATCAAGATAGCAAACGACCCCGTCTCATCCACCCTGCACCGACTTCCAGCTACTTCCCTCTGGTAGACGGTACAAACTAGGCATGCCACGGTATGAGATTTTACAGTACGGTACGATGCCGATATTGATAATCTATACCTCGGTATTCCAAGGTATTTATATTTATAAAAATAAAAAGATTGCCCCCCTGACCTATGTCTAGTGACTACCTCCACATCCTTATAAGCCCTTCTTTGTTCCCCAACATGCAGGCCTACACATATATATATATATATATATATATATATATATATCATAATATATGCCATGATTATGAATTGATTACCCTGGACCGAATGGAAACAAGACAGCAAGGACTTTTATCAGTGATCCCTTTGGATATGTGGTTGACTGTATCCTATACTGATTACACTTCTGCCAATAATGTATTCAGTCAGTGAATCAATAGCTATTCCCCAGTCCCCATTGTATTTCACTGTACTATGGCTCCCCCTAATGGCCGTTTTGTACCCAGTATGGTGGAGCAGAGGTGATGCAATCTGCGCATGATCACAACTGTCAATGTGTGCCTCCGTGTTGACAGTCCACACTTAGTTACTACATATGGAAATATGGAATATACATTTGGATCTGGGTGTTTTTCAGCAACACTAACTCAAAGGTAGGAAGCAACTTTTCAATCTACTGCATCTGTGGGGTGAAAATATTTGTGTTAAGTGTTGTTGATGTTGTTGTAACCGTTTGTTTTTTACTGTTTGGTAAAGTTTTGCATGGTTCAGGTTGTCTTAAGGTTTTGTTTTAATGTATGACTTGGATTATTTTGGTACGTGGTGGCGTATTTTGTGACAGTTGCATGGTTCATGATGTCTTAATGTTTTGTTTTAATGCATGACATGGGTTATTTTAGGTATGTGATGTGGTGTTTTGTGACATTTGCATGGTTCACGGTGTCTTAAGGTTTTGTTTTAATGTATGACATGGGTTATTTTTGGTATGTGGTGTGGTGTTTTGTGACAGTTGCATGGTTCATGATGTCTTAATGTTTTGGTTTAATGTATGACTTGGGTTATTTTTGGTATCTGATGTGGGGTTTTGTGACATTTGCATGGTTCACGGTGTCTTAAGGTTTTGTTTTAATGTATGACTTGGGGTATTTTTGGTAAGTGGTGGTGTATTTTGTGACATTTGCACGGTTCATGATGTCTTATTGTCTTGGTTTAATGTATGACTTGGGTTATTTTTGGTATGTGGTGTGGTGTTTTGTGACATTTGCACGGTTCAGGTTGTCTTAATGTTTTATTTTATTGTATGACATGGGTTATTTTTGGTATGTGGTGTGGTGTTTTGTGACATTTGCATGGTTCATGATGTCTTAAGGTTTTGTTTTAATGTATGACATGGGTTATTTTTGGTACGTGGTGTGGTGTTTTGTGACAGTTGCACGGTTCAGTTTGTCTTAATGTTTTGTTTTAATGCATGACATGGGTTATTTTTGGTATGTGATGTGGTGTTTTGTGACATTTGCATGGTTCACGGTGTCTTAAGGTTTTGTTTTAATGTATGACATGGGTTATTTTTGGTATGTGGTGTGGTGTTTTGTGACATTTGCACGGTTCATGATGTCTTAATGTTTTGGTTTAATGTATGACTTGGGTTATTTTTGGTATCTGATGTGGGGTTTTGTGACATTTGCATGGTTCACGGTGTCTTAAGGTTTTGTTTTAATGTATGACTTGGGGTATTTTTGGTAAGTGGTGGTGTATTTTGTGACATTTGCACGGTTCATGATGTCTTATTGTCTTGGTTTAATGTATGACTTGGGTTATTTTTGGTATGTGGTGTGGTGTTTTGTGACATTTGCACGGTTCAGGTTGTCTTAATGTTTTATTTTATTGTATGACATGGGTTATTTTTGGTATGTGGTGTGGTGCTTTGTGACATTTGCATGGTTCATGATGTCTTAAGGTTTTGTTTTAATGTATGACATGGGTTATTTTTGGTACGTGGTGTGGTGTTTTGTGACAGTTGCACGGTTCAGTTTGTCTTAATGTTTTGTTTTAATGCATGACATGGGTTATTTTTGGTACGTGGTGTGGTGTTTTGTGACATTTGCATGGTTCACGGTGTCTTATTGTCTTGGTTTAATGTATGACTTGGGTTATTTTTGGTATGTGGTGTGGTGTTTTGTGACATTTGCACGGTTCATGATGTCTTAATGTTTTGGTTTAATGTATGACTTGGGTTATTTTTGGTAGGTGGTGGTGTATTTTGTGACATTTGTATGGTTCAGGGTGTCTTAATGTTTTGTTTTAATGCATGACATGGGTTATTTTTGGTACGTGGTGTGGTGTTTTGTGACATTTGCACGGTTCATGATGTCTTAATGTTTTGGTTTAATGTATGACTTGGGTTATTTTTTTGGTAGATGGTGGTGTATTTTGTGACATTTGCATGGGTCAGGGTGTCTTAATGTTTTGTTTTAATGCATGACATGGGTTATTTTTGGTACGTGGTGATGTATTTTTGGTATGTGGGTATGTGGTTGGGGAATTTTTACATGGTTCATGATGTCTTAATGATTTGTTTAAGGTATGAGTTGTATTATTTTGGTAAGTGATTGTATGTTTTGTGGCATTTGCATGGTTCAGGTTGGCTTAATGGTTTATTTTAATGTATGACTTGGATTATTTTTGGTACATGGGGGTGTATTTTGTGGCGTTTGCATGGTGCATGGTTCAGGCATGCCGCGGGCATGTCTGTGGCCGTTTGAGCTGTGAGGTTGGGGTTAATACTGAGTAATGTACGGTTAGTTCATGCTAGTAGGGTACATGTTTAAAGTAATCATGTATATCATATTGGCGTAACTAAATTTGAAATGAGTTGAGTGGACTATGTATTTTTAGATGAACACACTATGTTGTTCACCTACAATTATTGGGATCGATGACTAGAGTAGACTGACGGCATTTTACAATAGCTACTATTACGTATTATTGACATTTAAAGTTAGATAGACTATAGTCTATACGACATGGTGGTATAGGCATCCATGGATTTCCAGGGAATTCAACCCAAATCTGTAGACGGGGTCTGTACACAAAACACAATGTTTTGTGTTGACAATAACTACGAGGCAATAACAGCCATCATACTAGTAAATATTATGTATACTGGTTAAATTATCTAAACTCTGTGATTTGGCATAGACATTTTTCACGACACATAGGAAGAGTCTAAACTACATGCATAATAATAAAATATGGTTGAATGTTTCAAATACTGGATAGTTAGAATGGGTCATGCATGTTTTTAATACAAGCACCTTAACATCACCATGTCTGATGGTGCAGTGTGTAAATGTAACAGGTTATCTACATGGTGTATACTACAGCATGTAATACTGATGTACCGATGTTTTTCCAAGAGTTCAGATCGTATAGTTTAGAAAATTGTGTAAGTCTATACTATACGAGGTCTTTAGATCATGGTCAGCACCAAATACCAAAAGTCTGTATCTTATGTTTATCAGGTTTTATTTTGATCAGAAAATAGACAATTATGCAGATGAACATACACTGTAGCACAACATGGAGCAAAATGTACAAGACAATGAATTCACCAGGACATCAAATATACTCAGTCATCAACTATTTCTAATGTATATATATATATATATATATATATATATATATATATATATATATATATATATATAGATATATATATACAACGATGCAATCAGGTCAATCATAGTGGCAATAGTTATGTCCTTGATTATTATTTTTGGATCATATCAGGGTAAATCCTTCCAGTAATGCAAATAAGATGTACATAGCCTATGGATTCTTGACATTGGCAGTGGTCCTACCTCAATACCGCTAGTTCTCAATACCTTAATAACCCCCGGTATAAAATCATCAGTCCACAACTTGTTCATTAAATCTTTAAAATGATTGTAGAAGTAATATCGGGGCGTAATATTCA
This sequence comes from Protomyctophum parallelum, assembly GCF_964188405.1. Taxonomy (NCBI): domain Eukaryota; kingdom Metazoa; phylum Chordata; class Actinopteri; order Myctophiformes; family Myctophidae; genus Protomyctophum; species Protomyctophum parallelum. The sequence continues at coordinate 18,869,123 of NC_139702.1, read as the reverse complement.
AACATGTGTGCTCGGTTTGACTAGAATGGTCTATGCGGCAGCCGTTGCAATCATCCTTCATCTGTTCGGTTATACCGTTTGCGAGTAGTTGACCAACATGTATTTTCAGAATATCTGTAAGATTTGTGGGGTTTGTCCCAGCAAACTCATCCAAAGTCAGTGGCCAATTCAGGGGGTATGGCGGCGAAAGCAATGGTGTGTCGGAGGCTGGAGGGTCATGGGGAGCAGTTGAATTTGGGGGTGATAGGTCTACCCTCTCAAAATACTCTGTGTCCCCCGCACCATAGCCCCAAAATGCCCTCTCAAAATGTTCATCGTTCTCCGGATCATAGTCGCAAAATGCCCGGGCATCATCATATTCATCGCTGTCCGTATCTGCAGTACTGATGTTATGCCACCACGGGGGGGTGTATACATGGTCCATTGCGGGTCCATCCACCATGAGAGGTCCCTTCATTCGAGTTTGATTCTCCCAATGAAGAAGTAGAATCCTCCATGGTGCGTGAATGGCGCAATATACTGGCAATAAGGATATTATCTACATCTATGCATCTACTCTATATAGCCTATGCCGTGGACTCGCCAAGCTTAAATTATAAAGTATATTGATCAATATTGTTCAAAATCGTATGGCTAATAATTAACAAAAATGTATACATGTACATGTAGAAACATGCATTATTTTTTAGATACTGGTTTGAAACTGCTGACGACAACATAAGTTAATAGCCTAGTTGAAATGTATCAGTGTAAATGTATTGTAGACACTACCATGAATAATCACTGAGAGGGGTGGGGTGTATAGCTAAGGAACAAACTAATTAAAAGGGAGGGCTCAGATCTAGATGTATGTATAGAGCAAAGAGAGTTAGGCTTATTCACACCAGAGGATAAGGCTTATTCACACCAGAGGATAAGGCTATAGGAGATAATTTCTCAGGAAACACCATTTGTCATCAACTATCTCCTCTCAGTATTAGTCATGGAGGCTATGGGTAAACCACGTAACCCCGTTGAACCTGTGGAGCACCAGTCATATAGCCCGTATATTACCCCTCTCAGACTAGAGGAATATAATTCAACACAGGGTAGATTTGTCTATACCCGTGATTTTGAATTACACAAAGAGAGGGCAGAGGACGAGATCATGGCCGCGGAGCTGCTAAGTAACCATATGTCGAGAATTGATGAGCAGGACTTCGAGTCGGACGGGTTAATAATCGATACGGATGAGGAATATTTTGCTAGCATCGAACCATTGGACATGACTACGAGCAAGAAAACTCCTGGACTGTCCGAAAATGCGGAATTTGTACACCTCTCCCTTACAACCCCGTCCTCCCGAGCACCGAACTCTGAACCAGAGAACTACTCCAATCCACCACCATCCCCTGCAGACTCTGGTGATGAGGACGTACCCTCCCCTCTGTCTGCACCCAAGGCATGTCGACGATCTCAGCGTCTGCTTCACCTAAAAACTAGATGGTTGAAACCCAACTCTACCTGGTTGAAACCCCAAAGCGAATGGGAATGAACTGAACATGTCTATTAAATGTAATGTGTAACATACTTGTGTAAATACGTGCTATGTTTCTCAGTAATAAAAACAAAAAAAAATCAACATATCTTCATTGTTGTTTTTATTTCATATATATATATATATATATATATATATATATATATATATATATTTACACTATTACCGGTGTTAGATTCTAGTTAGGTTCTTACGGTGGTAGTATACTAAACTTTGCGACTATTGTAACTAATCAGGATTATGCATTGGTGATGATCCTTCCTTCTTTTGTTGGGGGTGTAACGTATCCGGTACTGTATACAAAACCCTGTTTGACCTCAAAGGTCGGCCATGATTAGTATGGCAGTTATTCTTTAGGCTCCACCTCTCCGGGGATGTTCTTAAATACGGAGAATAACCCTACATAACTGAGTAATCCTACAATAGAGACACTAGCTGCCCGCGAAGAAAGAAAGAGAACATGTACTCTACCTGCTACCAAGATGAGAATAGGAAAGTTTGGACCTTATCCGACGGCCGGAAAATTCGTCTGTCTTTTTTTCCCTTCAAGAATCAGCGATTTATTGAACTCTATACATTGGAAACAGGCGACAGTATCTTTGAAGACCGGCTGCCTTACATACGCATCTATGCATCTGAATTTGAGCGATTGGTCCCTCCTATTCTTGAGTTCTGTAAGTATTTGCAATTGGATACAAAGATAAACCCTGGCTATATCAAGCCATCTCGATTTGTACGGGCGAGCTCTGAAATACCCTCGCGTAGTGACAGTGAGGGCTTCATCGTTGACTGTTCTAGGTCAAATTTATGGTTGCTACTAAGATACAAATCTCAATGCGGTACCCCAGTTGAAAGACCTAAGAGTATCATGGAGAAAGAGAAATGCTTTCCAATCCAACTAGCCGTTGGTGTGGATGATTTAGGGATTCTAAAGCATGTGATGTGTGAAGCGTTGGATTTCTTCACAACTATAGAGAATCAATCTTTGGACCTACTGGAAGGCTACCTTAGAGGCGTCAAACGTGTGGATTCACGATCATTGGACTACTTCAATGAAAAGAAACTGAGGCTTGTGGATTACCAGACATGCCATTCCAGACCTACGGGGTTCTCGTTCGGTGATTCCAGACATAGTAGCTTCTCGCTCGGTGATCCCACTATACCAAAGCCAGCTGGCGCTACATTATTCTCAATGGATAACCGTCCTGTAAATCATAATTCGTACAGCAACCTAGAAAACGATGCACCCATGCCCCACTCTGATCTAGAAACCGATGGGCCAACAATTGCAGCTACCAGCCCACCCCCTCCTACATTATAGGTAAAATGCTAACTCATTATTGCCGGTATATTGCGCCATTCACGCACCATGGAGGATTCTACTTCTTCATTGGGAGAATCAAACTCGAATGAAGGGACCTCTCATGGTGGATGGACCCGCAATGGACCATGTATACACCCCCCGTGGTGGCATAACATCAGTACTGCAGATACGGACAGCGATGAATATGATGATGCCCGGGCATTTTGCGACTATAATCCGGAGAACGATAAACATTTTGAGAGGGCATTTTGGGGCTATGGTGCGGGGGACACAGAGTATTTTGAGAGGGTAGACCTATCACCCCCAAATTCAACTGCTCCCCATGACCCTCCAGCCTCCGACACACCATTGCTTTCGCCGCCATACCCCCTGAATTGGCCACTGACTTTGGATGAGTTTGCTGGGACAAACCCCACAAATCTTACAGATATTCTGAAAATACATGTTGGTCAACTACTCGCAAACGCTATAACCGAACAGATGAAGGATGATTGCAACGGCTGCCGCATAGACCATTCTAGTCAAACCGAGCACACATGTTTGAATATTACGCCCCAATATTACTTCTACAATCATTTTAAAGATTTAATGAACAAGTTGTGGACTGATTTTATACTGGGGGTTATTAAGGTATTGAGAACTAGCGGTATTGAGGTAGGACCACTGCCAATGTCAAGAATCCATAGGCTATGTACATCTTATTTGCATTACTGGAAGGATTTACCCTGATATGATCCAAAAAATAATAATCAAGGACATAACTATTGCCACTATGATTGACCTGATTGCATCGTTGTATATATATCTATATATATATATATATATATATATATATATATATATATATACATTAGAAATAGTTGATGACTGAGTATATTTGATGTCCTGGTGAATTCATTGTCTTGTACATTTTGCTCCATGTTGTGCTACAGTGTATGTTCATCTGCATAATTGTCTATTTTCTGATCAAAATAAAACCTGATAAACATAAGATACAGACTTTTGGTATGATATTTGGTGCTGACCATGATCTAAAGACCTCGTATAGTATAGACTTACACAATTTTCTAAACTATACGATCTGAACTCTTGGAAAAACATCGGTACATCAGTATTACATGCTTTAGTATACACCATGTAGATAACCTGTTACATTTACACACTGCACCATCAGACATGGTGATGTTAAGGTGCTTGTATTAAAAACATGCATGACCCATTCTAACTATCCAGTATTTGAAACATTCAACCATATTTTATTATTATGCATGTAGTTTAGACTCTTCCTATGTGTCGTGAAAAATGTCTATGCCAAATCACAGAGTTTAGATAATTTAACTAGTATACATAATATTTACTAGTATGATGGCTGTTATTGCCTCGTAGTTATTGTCAACACAAAACATTGTGTTTTGTGTACAGACCCCGTCTACAGATTCGGGTTGAATTCCCTGGAAATCCATGGATGCCTATACCACCATGTAGTATAGACTATAGTCTATCTAACTTTAAATGTCAATAATACGTAATAGTAGCTATTGTAAAATGCCGTCAATCTACTCTAGTCATCGATCCCAATAATTGTAGGTGAACAACATAGTGTGTTCATCTAAAAATACATAGTCCACTCAACTCATTTCAAATTTAGTTACGCCAATATGATATACATGATTACTTTAAACATGTACCCTACTAGCATGAACTAACCGTACATTACTCAGTATTAACCCCAACCTCACAGCTCAAACGGCCACAGACATGCCCGCGGCATGCCTGAACCATGCACCATGCAAACGCCACAAAATACACCCCCATGTACCAAAAATAATCCAAGTCATACATTAAAATAAACCATTAAGCCAACCTGAACCATGCAAATGCCACAAAACATACAATCACTTACCAAAATAATACAACTCATACCTTAAACAAATCATTAAGACATCATGAACCATGTAAAAATTCCCCAACCACATACCCACATACCAAAAATACATCACCACGTACCAAAAATAACCCATGTCATGCATTAAAACAAAACATTAAGACACCCTGACCCATGCAAATGTCACAAAATACACCACCATCTACCAAAAAATAACCCAAGTCATACATTAAACCAAAACATTAAGACATCATGAACCGTGCAAATGTCACAAAACACCACACCACGTACCAAAAATAACCCATGTCATGCATTAAAACAAAACATTAAGACACCCTGAACCATACAAATGTCACAAAATACACCACCACCTACCAAAAATAACCCAAGTCATACATTAAACCAAAACATTAAGACATCATGAACCGTGCAAATGTCACAAAACACCACACCACATACCAAAAATAACCCAAGTCATACATTAAACCAAGACAATAAGACATCATGAACCGTGCAAATGTCACAAAATACACCACCACTTACCAAAAATACCCCAAGTCATACATTAAAACAAAACCTTAAGACACCGTGAACCATGCAAATGTCACAAAACACCACACCACGTACCAAAAATAACCCATGTCATGCATTAAAACAAAACATTAAGACACCCTGAACCATGCAACTGTCACAAAACACCACACCACATACCAAAAATAACCCATGTCATACATTAAAACAAAACCTTAAGACATCATGAACCGTGCAAATGTCACAAAATACACCACCACTTACCAAAAATACCCCAAGTCATACATTAAAACAAAACCTTAAGACACCGTGAACCATGCAAATGTCACAAAACCCCACATCAGATACCAAAAATAACCCAAGTCATACATTAAACCAAAACATTAAGACATCATGAACCATGCAACTGTCACAAAACACCACACCACATACCAAAAATAACCCATGTCATACATTAAAACAAAACCTTAAGACATCATGAACCGTGCAAATGTCACAAAACACCACACCACATACCAAAAATAACCCAAGTCATACATTAAACCAAGACAATAAGACATCATGAACCGTGCAAATGTCACAAAATACACCACCACTTACCAAAAATACCCCAAGTCATACATTAAAACAAAACCTTAAGACACCGTGAACCATGCAAATGTCACAAAACCCCACATCAGATACCAAAAATAACCCAAGTCATACATTAAACCAAAACATTAAGACATCATGAACCATGCAACTGTCACAAAATACACCACCATCTACCAAAAAATAACCCAAGTCATACATTAAACCAAAACATTAAGACATCATGAACCATGCAACTGTCACAAAATACGCCACCACGTACCAAAATAATCCAAGTCATACATTAAAACAAAACCTTAAGACAACCTGAACCATGCAAAACTTTACCAAACAGTAAAAAACAAACGGTTACAACAACATCAACAACACTTAACACAAATATTTTCACCCCACAGATGCAGTAGATTGAAAAGTTGCTTCCTACCTTTGAGTTAGTGTTGCTGAAAAACACCCAGATCCAAATGTATATTCCATATTTCCATATGTAGTAACTAAGTGTGGACTGTCAACACGGAGGCACACATTGACAGTTGTGATCATGCGCAGATTGCATCACCTCTGCTCCACCATACTGGGTACAAAACGGCCATTAGGGGGAGCCATAGTACAGTGAAATACAATGGGGACTGGGGAATAGCTATTGATTCACTGACTGAATACTTTATTGGCAGAAGTGTAATCAGTATAGGATACAGTCAACCACATATCCAAAGGGATCACTGATAAAAGTCCTTGCTGTCTTGTTTCCATTCGGTCCAGGGTAATCAATTCATAATCATGGCATATATTATGATATATATATATATATATATATATATATATATATATATATATATGTGTAGGCCTGCATGTTGGGGAACAAAGAAGGGCTTATAAGGATGTGGAGGTAGTCACTAGACATAGGTCAGGGGGGCAATCTTTTTATTTTATTTTTATAAATATAAATACCTTGGAATACCGAGGTATAGATTATCAATATCGGCATCGTACCGTACTGTAAAATCTCATACCGTGGCATGCCTAGTTTGTACCGTCTACCAGAGGGAAGTAGCTGGAAGTCGGTGCAGGGTGGATGAGACGGGGTCGTTTGCTATCTTGATAGTTTTTTTTTTTTTTACGAAGTATCTCATTGTAGATACAGCCTAATTGCTGGTGTCTCTTCCCATTTATTTTTGAGGCTAGATTTACTATTCGCTGCAGCTTGCTTCTTCCTTTGACCTTTAGATTGCCAAACCACATTGCCATGTTAAAACTCAAGACTCCCTCTATCAGGTTTTTATAGACTGTTTCCACGATATGCTTGCTCACTCTAAATGAGTTGAGCTTGCGTAGTAGGTGGAGACGTTGGTTACAAGTTTTAAAAATCTGTTCAGTATTTTCAGTGAAATTGTGTTTGCTATCAAAATATCTGCCTAACTATTTAAAACTGTCTACTACCTCCACTATTTGTCCACCATTTGTAATGGCCTGCACAGGTTCCTCTTCATGAATGACAAGCTTCTTTTGTTTTTGTCACATTGATCCCTAATGAGGTTTTTTTTTTTCCATGCACCAGTTCTGAAGAGATAATAGATATGCTCTGTATGATTCCTCCCCACTGTCCCGCCCTTCCTCAGTAAGGCAACTGAGACCACTGCATACTGTTGAAAGGAAACGTAAAATCAATAACAAGCACCCTGGCCTACTAACCTGGGGAATTAGAGTTGGTTTGCCAAGGGGTTAAGCAGGCTGATAGTTGCATAATCAGTTCCTCCCCAACTTTTTATAACCAAACTGGAAATAATCTAAGCGGTAAGTCTTTTAGTTCAGCGGCTCCATGGTTCTTGGTGAGAGCCAGAATACATGACATTATTTGTCAGAGAGAGAGAGAGAGAGAGAGTCAACCACCAGAGGTGAAATCAATACGATCAGCTCGTTTGGATCCAAGCATACAGAATCAATACTCACACACAGACACACAGTCTTTGCAGAACCAACTGTCACAGAGGTCGGTTTAAAATTAGTTTCACTGGCATGTACACAGTACCATTGTCACATTGGTTTCACTGGTTAATGAATAGATTTATTCTGTAAATAATCTTGACGGCGAAACAGCTTGAACCAGATTGCTTCGCATGAAAATGCAAGCATACAATCATGATGACACTAGCGGCCAAAACTGAAAGTGCCCCCAAACAGGATCAATAGGACGACGTCACCGGAATTGGTAACTAAAATGCCACGCCCCCTCGCCCCTGGGAGGCATTATGCTCCCTGGGGAATAATAGTGCCTCTTAACACTACTGATCTGCTATTCTGTGTTTGAGTAAAAAAACAGTCCCTAACTGTACCAAAACTAAGAGCAAAGACTCTGAACCCCTAATTGCTCCCGATGTGCAGCTTGGTGACTTGCATGGTTTCGTCCGCCATGGTGTATGAATGTGTGTGTGAATGGGCGATTTACCATTACATAATGACACAATTGTAAACTGTGACCAAATGGGGCTATAAGCCAGGGGTCCCGGGTTCCCAACTTGTCCGAAATATTGTTAAATATTGAAAATAGCTGAACCAGAAGCTCACAAGGTGTTGCATTGAGACGCATTGTGAACTTGTGAATTGGCTATTTCATTAATATTCAATTACTCACTTATCAATCCTTGTTTGTTTTATTTTTTCTCTCCATTATATTTGGCCCTCACTTTGAAAGCTTGTGCTGGGGCTTCATACATGTAGCTACTATGCCAGAGCGCATAGTGCTGTTAATATGGTTATAATCAGAATCCTATTACTGTGGGTCTACAAATGTAACGGAACTATTTGTTCATATGAGGTGGGCACTACCGTAATGTATGTTGCACAAAGAATAAGTAAATTCCAACTAAGAGCTACACCAGTGTAGGACCAGCCTGCATATTTTATGGGTACAAATAGGAAGAGGACCCAGGCACAGTAGAAAGCCAGTGTAGTCAGTAAACTAGAATCACAGGCAAACCAAGAACCAATAGCACATGTCTAAATATCATGCTATCTAAATTGCAAGTTGCATCGAGACGCAATCTTGTGCCATGTCCATGCTGTTTACTCGCTTTCTTCTCCGGTGTTTTGGTATTTACACAGACCACAGTGCAGTATTTATCCCCCTCACTTCTTTTATCGTCTTCCACTTTCCCATTTACTCCTCTCTATCTGTCCTAGGTGTTGCTTTGACAGCCCGCGGCCACGGTCAAAGAATAACGAATGAGATATGAATGTATTCATGAACAGCGTCAGAAAGGAGAAGTCCAATATGTGACCCCAAAATAGAGGGAACGGAATGGAAGTGAGATATAGGGGGGAGAGAGAGAGAGAGAGAGAGAGAGAGAGATTCTCTTGCAGTGTCATGGTGACACGACTGGTCTTGAAGAGGCAATTGTCTCTTCCCTTGCTCTCTTCTCAAAACACACTTATTTATATTTACCCGGATCCTTATTCCATTTATTTTTGTTTTATTTGTCATGGTGAAGGCGCTGTTATGACCGGCTAGCATGACCCCCGTCCTTCTGCACGACAAGATAAATGGTATGACACCAGACACGCTTTCTCTCTTTCTCTGTCTGCCTTCCTCTTTCTCACCCGTTGGTCTCATTCGCTCCATTGCTTTTCCACTCTCTCCATTTATGTCTCTCCCTCCCCTTCCCACACGGTGTCTTATGTCAAGTGCCTATTATACAGGTTTTAATTAGCTCCCAGACTGCGCTTCCACACGGCGACTGTGTCATTGTTGAGGCCATCTTCTTTGTAGTCGTCTGACGGGCGTGCAAATCGGCTCAAACGGGGCCGAGAAAAGAGCTGAAACTCAGGTCAAACAGGCTGTCATTGCTGAGATTACAGGATGACCCGTCTCCCGGAACGGGGCTAAAAACAGCAATGAGAGTGCTCTCGTTAAGAGTCTTCAATGACATCCACTTATAAACAGACAGTGGCACAATTTCCAGTCTCAGACTGGAGCTCAGCGATGGTGGTTTGAATCATACTTAACACAATCGGTGCCGGGATGCCTTCAAAATAGGAGCTCTGGGGTGCCGGAAAGACATGGCCGCTTTTACTCCGAAATTTTCCCTTCATTGTCAGTGGCGTACAAACAAACATGTTTAAAACAAACATTGAACTAAAAACAAACATTAAACCTGTGGAGCGGCACTCCATCTTTAAACAGAGGAACGTTTGTCAGCACTGCGTCACCCAGATAATTCATAACGTATCGATACAGCATCAGCAGTCATCTTCGTTTCAAGGAAAAGCTTTTAGTATTATAGTTCTAGAGTGTTTTGTTTATTCTAAGAACGCCTGTTCTATGTTGTTTTGTTTTGTTTTGACCACAATGGAAATAAGTCACTGACTTGTTTTTATCCTTGATGTTTCCTTGAGAATGTAACATGGTTGTCATGTAATCATAACGTCCAATGAATCAAATCAAATCAAAATCTGAGTGGACAAAAATGGCACGCCATGTTCCCCAAGGCTACATTCACGATCTTCTGTTGAGCAAGCTGCCACTGGCTCAGATGATGGAAAACAACTAAATGCGTTACCATAATGATGCAGACAAGACACACATTTACATAACCACATCACCATGCAGGGGACTATGGTCCAATAAAATCACAGTAATTGCATTGAACAAATCAACGATTGGCAGCGCCACAATTGTCTTCAATAAAATGAAGACAGAACTGAAGTAACAGTTTTTAGTGCCAAGGAATTAAAACATTACCGACTGAAGCAGAAACCACAACCCTAGGCAGAACTGTTGGTGTAGACTCATACCTGAATTTCAACTGCCACCTTGACACAATTACAAAGTAAGCCTACTATCACTTTTAATATATCATGGATTACAGGACTTGTGTCTCAGCAGGATTTGGAGACTTGACTGTAACAGTGTTTTACAGATCTCTCTAAAAGGTAAAAACTAAAAAGGAGCAGTGTGTACTCAATCAACTGCAGCTGTCTGACAGAGGCCTTAATTATATCAAGCATTTGGATCATATCACTCCAGTTCATAGATCTTTGCACCATCTCTGTATGATATGATTATTTCAAACCTTTGTCTTGATTACGATGATTGAACAATTACAAAAAAAGAGTGAAACTTGAACATCACAACTGGTCAGCTATTTTCACAAAAAAATATAATGGTTAACCATACTACTAATCAGTTTAGTAAATGCAAATTTTTGTACATTTTCGCTGAACCATCCAGAACTCTCAGGTGGTATCTCTTAAGCCCTATGGGCATGTTCAATCTAGTTAGATGTCAGAGCAGTTCTACAGTAAATCATTTATCACACCAGAAAATTATGTAAACTTAATACACTCATGAAACCCACTAGATACGGTTTAAAGACACTGTATTAACATGAAGTCGCAGGAGCTGCTTTTTTTCTCTACACAAGATTTAAAAAACCTGATATGCTGGTTTGGAAACTCGCTTGAGGAGGGTAAGATATGTGTGTGTGTGTGTGTGTGTGTGTGTGTGTGTGTGTGTGTGGTGCTCATTAACGTCACATAGGTGGGTGAACAACACACGGACCAACACACGGACACACGGTTTTAAAAAATATAAGATTTTCCAATTCAGACACATTGTTAAATATTCCCTAATGTCACTGGTCCAGTTGTGGTTTGTTTTAAGCTCTACTCTAAAAAACAGGAATAGAACACTTATGCCAATAGTACAATATCGGCCCAGGCCGTAGCGTAACGGTCTGGGCACCGGACTGGTGATCCAGTCGCGGTGTGCCGCGGGTTCGACTCCCGGACCCGACACGGCCTTTACCGCATGTCATCCCCCCATCTCTCTCCCGTTTCCTGTCAGCCTACTTTCTATCCCTTAAAAAATCAATAAAGGCGTAAGCCGCAAAAAAATATCTTAAAAAAAAAAAAAAAAAATAGTACAATATCCAAAATCACAGACAATATCCAGTCTAATGATATGGATATAATACTGATGCCCTGAATGGGAAAATGTAAAGAGTTACGTTACAAGTTACAGCAAAATGTTCTATGGCGTTAGTTCCAACAACACGACGGCCATGTTGGCGTTTTGCAATGAAAAAGCAGGGTGGCAACGGGATGAAGGTACCGGGGCAGGCGTGCCGGGATCCTTGTACGGGCGAGAATACGAGCGGATCGGCTCCCATTGCCATCGATACTTCTCGCCAACGTTCAGTCACTGGACAACAAAATGACCGAACTACGAGCGCGGATGCGGTTTCAGGGTGAGACGAAGAACACAAACATTGTTTGTCTCTCTGAGACATGGCTGGATGCTACGGTTCCCGACTCAGCGATAGAGCTACCTGGCTACTCACACTTCCGGGTGGACAGGTCCAAGGAACTGACCGGCAAGGAGAAAGGAGGCGGGGTCTGCGTCTACGTCAGGGACACCTGGTGTACTGATGCACAGAGCATTGGCTCCCTCTGCTGTCCAGACGTGGAATTTGTAATGATCCAACTTAGACCATTCTGGCTCCCCAGAGAATTCAGTGCTGTGATTTTTATTGGCGTCTACATCCACCCAAGAGCCAACATAGACACCGCATTGAATGAGCTGCACAATGCCATCAGTGAGAAAGAAACGGCTCAGCCTGAATGTGTCTTTGTGGTGGCAGGAGACTTTAATAAGGCTTACCTTAAGAAGGTTCTCCCCAAGTTCCACCAGCACATCACCTGCAACACTAGAGGTGATGGCATATTGGATCACTGCTACACCACCTTTCCAGGCGCCTACAAGCCCCTCCTTCGTCCCCCTTTCGGAAAATCGGACCACAGCGCTATTCAGCTTCTGCCTGCCTATAAGCAGAGACTGAAAAGAGAGCCCATCTGCAGGAAGGAGGTACGGATCTGGTCAGAACAATCGGACTCTGTACTACAAGACTGTTTTGAGGACGTGGACTGGGAGATGTTCAGGAACACTGCTGAGAATGTCAACGAGCTCGCAGATACAGTCACGTGTTTTATCAGTACGTGCTTTGAGGACATTGTTCCAAAAAAGTCAGTTCGGATTTTCCCCAACGAGAAACCGTGGATTAACAGCGAGGTACGAGCTGCTCTCCATGCACGCAACATCGCCTTCAGATCTGGGAATCTGGGGGACACCCGTGCGGCACTCCTGAGAACCATCAGGAAGGCCAAGAAGGACTACACCACCAAGCTGGAGGCCCAGTTTGAGAGCGGGGACGTGAGGACTACATGGCAGGGGCTGCGTACTATTACGGACTACAGAGGGAGAGCCAGATCTGCAGAGACCCCCTCTGCCTCCCTTCCTGGCGAGCTTAACACCTTCTATGCCCGGTTCGAGTCTGGACGTACAGTACAGCCACTGCCTGCACCATCTGTGGAGACCAGCCCTCTCATCATCTCGGAGGCGGACGTGCGCAGAGCCTTCCAGCGGATTAACACCCGCAAAGCAGCAGGCCCGGATGGCATCCCCGGCCGTGTGCTCAAGGTCTGTGCAGCCCAGCTGGCGGGAATATTCACGGATATTTTCAACCTCTCCCTCTCCCAAGCTGTGGTCCCCTCCGGCTTTAAATCCTCTATCGTGGTCCCGATTCCCAAGCACTCTAAGGTGACGTGCCTTAATGACTGGAGACCGGTCGCTCTGACACCGATTGTCAGTAAGTGTTTTGAGAGACTGGTGAGAGACTACATCTGCTCCGTACTGCCTGCCACGCTGGATCCATGGCAATTTGCTTATCGTCAAAATCGATCAACTGACGATGCAGTTGCCTTGGCCGTACACTCTGCACTCTCCCATCTGGACAAGAGGGGGAAGAACAGATACGTACGGATGCTTTTTGTGGACTACAGTTCTGCTTTTAACACGATCATCCCAACCAGACTGGACACAAAGCTCAAGGACCTAGGCCTGCACTCGTCCATGTGCAGCTGGATACTTGACTTTCTGTCCGGCCGTCGTCAGGTGGTGAGGATGGGCAACATCACGTCGGACCCCCTGACCCTCAACACTGGAGCCCCCCAGGGCTGCGTGCTGAGCCCTCTACTCTACTCACTGTACACACACGACTGTACAGCCACGCACAGCTCCAACGTCGTGATCAAATATGCGGACGACACAACAGTGATGGGCCTGATCGACGACGATGACGAGACGGCCTACAGAGCAGAGGTTGGAACGCTGACACAGTGGTGCCACGAGAACAGCCTGGCTCTAAACGTCAGCAAAACCAAGGAGCTGATCGTGGACTTTAGGAGACGAGAGAGAGAGCACGCGCCCATTGTCATCAATGGTGCGGCAGTGGAGCAGGTCAGCGACTTCAAGTTCCTCGGGATAAACATCTCGAAGGACCTGAAGTGGGCCACACACACAACCACAGTGGTGAAAAAAGCCCAACAACGGCTCTACTGCCTGAGGCGCCTGAAGAAATTCAGAGTGAGCCCCCGCATCCTCAGAGCGTTCTACAAGAGCACAATCGAGAGTGTTCTGACGAGCGGCACCACTGCCTGGTTCGGAAATTGCACCGCTGCAGAACGGAAAAGACTGCAGAGAGTGGTGCGAACAGCACAGCGCATCGTGGGAGGGGAGCTTTCCCCACTCCAGGAAATACACGAGAGACGTTGTGTGGCTAAGGCTGAGAGCATTATCAGGGACATCCATCACCCCAGCCATAGCCTGTTCAAACCACTTCCACGCCCACGGCCGGGCAAACGCTACCTGAGCATCAAGAGCAGCACCACCAGACTCTTGAACAGCTTCTACTTGTCCACAATTAGACTGCTGAACAAGAGCTAGGATTGGTGACGCCACACAGACTGAACGGACTGGTCTCCTTTAGTAGAGACTACTCTGTATATACACATAGGCTACATCACTTTATTTATTTTTTATATGCATACATTGTACCATGTAGATTAGTCATGTACTATGCACTTTCTTTTCTTTTTAACTGCAATGATGAGCCTGCACAAACAAGAATTTCACCCATGTTACCTGTAATATGATGTGACAATAAAGTTTGATTCTGATTCTGGATGGCTTAGTGCAGCCCTGGTTGTCAAAAACACTCAACACAATTCTGCCATGGAAGTGTATGAATTATACAACAGTGCAACAAACCAGAGACTGCAACATTAATGAATCATGTAAGGAATTAATTTCATGCAGTTCCCACTTCACTTCAATGTGTTTTTACCAGGGGGGCAGTCAGCCAGATATTTCGTGAAGCCTCATTTGAAATCGGTAGTTCATATAATGGCCTGTTGTGGCGCTGGACCGGACCCAAAAAGCCCCATAGCTCCATAGAGGCCCATGTATTTTGGCCCAACTTCACCTAGACTGTATTACCTTAATAAACATGGTCATGAATACTTTCTTCTTCCAGTCACTAGTTTAAAGTCTCATTTCTAATGTCATAATATTCTTTTTGGAAAATTATGGTCCCATTAATTAAAAAAATGACCATAAAGAAAAAAAACCATCGCGTATGTTCTGAGGGGCGTGGCTACCATTACAGTCTATGATCGGGATTCCCCTCCCACTCGAAAATAAAAACCAACGGAGAAGAAGGGGGGAAGTCCCGCCTCGTTGTCTGGGCAGCCAATGACCAGCTGGTATACAAAACGGAGCCAGCCAATGGCCAGCTGGTACCAAAGATGGCGACTTACATCAGGAATTAGCATATTATTACAGGCTTCATTTTACGTTCATGTTAGACCCGGGGAACGCTTTGTCCATATTTTTTACAGTCTATGGTTTTTACTGGTTAAATAAAGGTTAAATAAAAAAAAATATATATATAGTCACTGTCGGATGGAAACCTTGCGTGTCCAAAACATTTTTTTTCACGATTCAAAATAAAAAATAAAACGGCAAAAGTAGCGGATTTTCTTCTTTGTGTGCGTTAATTTAAACAAAAAACAATAATAATAATATAAAACTGAAAAAGGAGATGAGAGGTTTCTGCCAGGAGAGTCGTCGATGATTGCTCTTGGTACATATGCATGCATGTAAGTGGAAGTGGAAAGGATCTAAGTTACTATGAATTACTATGAGATAAACAGTCACAGAAATGTATTTATTATTTTATGTATGTAACACGCAACTCTGCTCACTAGAGTCGCAACGACACTCATTACTTTTCAGGATTCAAATCATTATATTAAAAGACATAGCTTGAAACGCGGCACGAACATCTACTAGTTTGCTTTAGTATGATGATTATTTTATGGAAGAACACAGAGGTTAAAATATGGAGATATAGAAGGCAACTACAATATAGCACAAATACATCAAACATGAAGATTATTTTATTAGTTAAAAAATATATAATAATAAAATACAATAATCGCAAAAACCCAGAGCTGTGTGAAAAGGTTTGAAGAGGAAACTCTCAGCAAGTTTGAGTGACATTTAGGAAACCCTGATTAAATACTGTGAATATAGCCCCAGATGTTATTTACAGCACATGAAACCAGAAGGCATATTGATGCTGCCAGGGCAGAAACCTCTTATCTCCATGTACATTAGATTTTTCATTTTTGTATTTGTAAAATTAACACTACTTACACAGTCACACAAAAGCAGGAAAACAAAAACAGCAATCGCGACATGTTTCGAACTTGTAGATCTGTCTACTTTAGAATTTGAATCCTGAAAAGTAACAGTTCTGGACATATGAGGTTTCCACTCAACAGAGACCATACAAAAGCGGCCACACAACACAGGCTTGTCTCATATTCATACAGCCATGGTGGCTCAATTAATCTAATTGCCCACTTTATATTCTAGAGACAGCTGTCAGCTGTGTTTTCGCTTGGCTTTTTTCTTTATCCATCTCTTTTTAATTTTTTTTTTTTTTCACATCAAATCTCTCACCTATATTCCCCACAAAAGCCGAAAAGTTATTTCTTCTCAGCAGTGTCTCCCTTCGTACTGCCGTGGTTCCAGCATGTCTGCTGGATTGAAGCCATACTAATATCACTGCGTGGCCATTAGTCTGGTTCCCCTCGGACTCTATTGGTTAGACCTATAACCAATCAGAGCAGCGCAGCCCGCTACGTCACACACATACTGGGCCCCGGTTGGTTATAGCCTGGTAAGCCCACCCTATATTTGCACACTGGGCCCTAGTTGGACCTACACTGCTGTTGGTCTGCAAAATATGCCCACCACAACTGAGCGACACCAGACTCAATCTGCCTGCATGGGGTAATATGCATTGCAAAGGCAGATTGAAGATTGATTGTAGAACAGCTTGCCTCCCAATAACAAGTTACACGAGTTACGTTTTCATTGTTTAATTTGCGTTGTTAATACCTTTTAAGACTTTTAAGACTAGATACATAGGACAGATGTATCTAGGTTGTCAACGGGGCATTGTGATTAATTAATTCCTCAGTCAAACTGTTAAAATAAGGAGATAGGAGGTTTCTGCCAGACAGCAACAATATGTACATACATATCTGGCACACCGTGGGGGTTCATAAGGGGCCCACAGGGGGGCCCACAGGTGTCCACAGTCAGCGTTTTTCTTTCTTTTTTTCTGCTGCCAGTGCCTTTCCGCCCTCGGTGCCCAAGCAGTGCCCTGGGCGATTTAGAATGGAACGACGGTCATCTAATTTTCCTGACTGTGTCTCTCCTCATCTCTCTGCCCTCGGTGTGCTGTCCCTCTACACTCACCCATCTGACATGAGGCATGCAATGCCAAAAGATACATCTGTAGAGAAATATCAATATCACATATGTGACCAGTGCCAGTGGTTTAATATATACAAGGGGGCCATGGTCATTTTTCAGTTCTTTACATATTATGAAACTGCACACTGTAACCTTTCATATGATGTATTGCTCATTGAAATTGGGGGGAAAATGAAGATATGACCATTTGAAACTTGTTGAACTGGAAACCCCAAAGTACAGAATTTGCCCTTCTAATATTTCAGCAGTGATCTGTGACTTTAGGAGGCGCGGTTTTCCCTTCATTCCTCCATTATTCAACCAGCAGTGTTGCCATGTCTGCTTATTATAATTAGTTGGCCTTTTTTCTAAAGATAGAAAATAATGCATAGGCCTACTGTACCAATTTTATAATAATTTATAACCCGTTACTAAAAATGTATTTGACAAAAATAAAGTGTAGTTGATTATTTGGGCTTGTTTATAAAGTGTAGTTGATTATGGAGAGTTGGTAACCAAGTGGACCCTTATTAGATCAGGCCTATGTAAATGTTCCAGATGAGTAGCCTACAAATAAAATAGCTATATTAGCCTGTTATTATTATTTGTCATATCGCTGCTGACGGGTGGAAACCAAAACCGCTATTTGTGAGGGCCGGCCGGGCGCGCACGCACGCACGTACAAACACTCTCTAAAGCTTTAGTGCACAGCATGGGAAAGGTAAGGTCCGTGCCGAGCTTTGCGACCGCCTAGGACCCTGGGAGTTGCTAGCGGCCCAGATGGACAGGGACAGGCCTGAGTAAGGTAAAGCTTTAATGTCTCAGAGAAGCAATTTGGTTTACACCAGCAATAAAAATATATGATACAATAAAACACATAATGTAGACACACATACACAGCAGCACCAAGGTCACCATCAGAAGAAGCAGCAAGGAAAGAAGACACGTCCTTGCACAACCCGTTTAGGCTTTCGAAGGATGTGGCAATTACTATAGTCTGGCTGCCCTGTTAAAGCAACCACACTAATTACTTAAAGGTTTTATGACATTAATTTTCATTTATTTTTATTTTTATTTTTTATTTTAGGTTTTA
Organism: Protomyctophum parallelum; assembly: GCF_964188405.1. Lineage (NCBI taxonomy): Eukaryota > Metazoa > Chordata > Actinopteri > Myctophiformes > Myctophidae > Protomyctophum > Protomyctophum parallelum. Next base: position 18,850,503 of record NC_139702.1, on the reverse strand, counting down.
TGACCTCAATTACACCCAAAAAACCTGAACTTTGAACATTCAGTGGATTTTCTGTGGTCTGAAGTTATCTTTGGGTTTTTTTGGGCCTTTTGAGCTACAATGAAAACAGGCAACACAGTGAAACAGTGACATCTGCTGGCAAATCCCATTGACATATATGGGATTTGCAGTAAGTGATGTCACTTACTGCCGGCAAATCAGAGCACCTGTTTGAGCCAGAAAACCCCAGATCACAGAAAATCTACTGAATGTTAAAAGTTCATGTTTTTTGGGTGCAATTGAGATTAGAAAACCTAAAAAAAACAAGAACAATTCCAAAACCTTTTTTTTAATGTCACAATCCCTTTAATACCTGGCAGTTAATGTGTTCATTTACAAAACATTACATAACCCGACAGCAACGATACGGGTGAAAATGTGCTCACCTGGAAGCAAATGTAATTCTGCCTGGTGATACTAATTTGATGTACAGTATAACAGTGTACCAGTGGAGAGAGAGCAGACAGACAGACAGAGAGTGATGTGGGTGCAGGGACCCTTCTGATTGGCCCACTCCCTCATTGCCTAGTGTTCCTCTTAACGCCAACTCCAGGGTCAACGTCTAGCATTCATCTCTCTCCCTCTTTCCTTTTACACATTGCTCTCCACCTGTGTGTGTGTGTGTCTCCCTCTCAGCTCTAACGATGTGAGGCTATCGCTCATGATAAGACATTGCCCGAACAGAGAGAGAGAGAGACACACACACACACACACACACACACACACACACAGAGAGAGAGAGAGAGAGAGAGAGAGAGAGAGAAGGGGGGGATACAGTGAGAGTGAGATGACAATACCTGCGGTCGCAATAAGAAAGGGGAGACATTTTCCAAACATTTTAGATATTAACAAAATAAAAAAATACGGTGTGCATAACTGCAATCCCGGTTTTCAGAAGTTGTCCCACAGCTTAATTTGAGTGGCTCAGCTGCAGATTTGAATAGAAAATATGGTGTCATTTGTGTTTTCAGTTCCAACCTGATGCTGACTGTGCTGAGCCTATAAAACACAGCTACGGGGAGATGAAACTGGAACAGGAAATGGGTCTGAACACTGGGACTATATGTCGGTGAACAGATCCGATCACATTCCTTTCACCACACTACACCTACAGTACAATGGGCTAAATGCAGCCGCCAAGACGCTTCCGGTCGGCAGCCACTCATTCACTGTGAACGTACGGTCGTGATTGGACTGCAACAATGGAGGAGGAACCATCCCATTTCACCCATTGTTTACTCAAACGGCTGAGGTTTACAGTTAATGATGTGCGCAAGCTATGAAAAAGCGGTCTCTCCACCTACTTATTCTCCAGCTGCGGAAGGATGCTATATACTCATACCAGTCCTTCTAGTGGTGCCGGTTCACGGCAGAATAGTCTAATATGTAAAATAGCCAAAGTGCCGAAATTTGTATTATATAGGACTTCAGGTTCAGGTTATGTGGCAAAACATCTCAAGTCACTCACAATCACAATGTCACATAATAGAGCATGGGCTAGTCATACAACCAATCTGTCTCACATTCCTGGGTCATTAGGGAGGAGTTGTAGGCTTAGGCTATACCATATCATAATAGATTACAATTTACAATTTAGGCATTTAGCAGACGCTCTTAATCCAGAGCGATTTACATTAAGCATTATGAATAACAAATGAAAGACTATGGAAGATCATGTCACTATGCCAAATAAACCTATTAAATACATTTATAGAACCTCACAGTGAAAATACAATACAGTTCAATACGATCACAAATATATAGGCTATGGAATAAGCTGCCATGGCCTGGGCTGACTGACTTTTTCCTCTGTGAAGCGGTCTCTCCAGCTGTTATACACAGCAAACGGTAACAAACAGTGTTGCCAGATTGTGTGAGAGAAATAAGCAACCATTTTCCTGCCAACTATAACTACCAATATTTTCAAGCAACATTAATGAAAAACAAGCCCCAAGTGGCTTATAACAAGCGGACCTGTGCCCTTCTGGGCATAGGTCTCCACCAGGAGGATATAGGAGTGTGTGTGACGTTTGGCAAAATGTTTAGGAGTAATATAAACATGTGTTTTGCAACAATTTTGTTGAGGAAATTCAGAGCCAGATCACTCATAGCATCTCTGAGGATAGAATTCTGGATGAGCAAAACGGGCCACTCCTGAAAACTTTGGAAGACAATCTTAGCCAATCAGTGTAGAATCTGAGAAATCCAACAGACTCGTTTTGATCAGATGACTACAGAGATCATGTGTACCGATTTGCGTGAGATTTGGATGAAATCTGTGCGACTAACATAAACAATGTGTTTTGCAGAAATCGGCCTCATGGTGGCGCTATAACCGGCAGATGTGGAGGGATGCAGGGAAAATGTTTTTCCATGGCCTCTAGGGAGTTCGCATAAGTTGTATACAGATCGATGCAGTTATAGGTAAAAACAGGAATTGCCCTGTTATAGCGCCACCATGCCGGAGATTAGCTGGTAACGGACGGACGGAAGGAAGGAAAGATGGACGAACGGAAACACGCACGCACACACACACGGACGGAGTGCAAAACATACTCTCTCCCCATGCCTTCGGCCTGGTGGAGACAATGAAATAGTGTGGTTTAAAGAACCGAACTTTATTCCTACAAAATCACGACCGTACGTTCACAGTGAATGAGTGGCTGCCGACCGGAAGCGCTTCGGCGGCCCAAACTGAACGTGGAAGTGTTGGCTGCATATAGCGCGTTCCCCAGATCAACCTTCAGCACCGTGGACAGCTATGTGGTGCTCAGGCCAAACGTCAGCACTATGGACAGCTCTGGATACTCGCAAACGGATCCTGGAACATGGACAGCTCTGGATACTCTCATACGGATACTGGACCATGGACAGCTCTTACACGCATACGAATCCAGGACCATGGACAGCTCTACACGCATACGAATCCAGGACCATGGACAGCTCTGGATACTCTCATACGGATCCAGGACCATTGACAGCTCTGAATACTCACATACAAATCCAGGGCCATGGACAGCTCTGGATACTCCCATATGAATACAGGACAATGGACAGCTCTGGATACTCCCATATGAATACAGGGCCATGGACAGCTCTGGATACTCCCATATGAATACAGGGCCATGGACAGCTCTGAATACTCGCATACAAATCCAGGGCCATGGACAGCTCTGGATACTCCCAAATGAATACAGGACCATGGACAGCTCTGGATACTCCCAAATGAATACAGGACAATGGACAGCTCTGGATACGCCCAAATGAATACAGGACCATGGACAGCTCTGGATACTCCCAAATTAATACAGGACAATGGACAGCTCTGGATACTCGCATACGAATCCAGGGCCATGGACAGCTCTAAAGTCACAGCACAGCACACGCATGGCAATTGCACCGTGCCCATTTTGCGTTGTCGCCCTTCTCCGTGCATACAAAAAAAGCGCAGGTCTCATTGAAAATGAATTACTAGGCGCTATGATCGCTGCCCATCTGAATGGACCTTTAGCTTTTGTTTCACTCTCAGACCAAAGACCAGACCGAATTGAAATACGGAGATATAAGGTTTCTGCCCTATAGCAACGATATACTGTATGCTTGCTGTGTCAGCATCTGAGCATTGTCTTCTGTTCTTATATCTTCATTTTTTCCCCTACTCCATCAAAGCCATGGAACGATATAACAGTGGGTTTTTCAGCATGGTGATATTGATTTTCCCGCCCCAAAACAAATCAATTTAATATATAGTGAAACGGCCCACTAATCAGGAGATAATAGTAAGAGCTTTTTTTTAAACGGGCTGGGCTGACTGTTCAGACCACACATAACACAATCTCTTTCAGGGTCCAGATTTAAGACATTTTACAGTAAACGAAACGTATATGCTGGCTGAAACTCACACAAGCAAAATCCTCTGTGGTGGTAATGTATCAATGTGTAACTCTGAGAGGGTACAAATGTAACTAAATCGACCATTGGCTACATTTTGTTAAACCAACGCTGAGGATATGGACTCGGGTGGCGCAGTGGTAAAGTCCCTGCCCACTACCACGGAGGTTGGGGGTTCGAATCCAACCGCGGTGCACCCGGCATTGTCGAGTGTCTCCACAAACACAATTGGCCCGTGTTCGGGGGAGGGTGATATTGGTCCTATGCAGGTACTCCTACGGGCTGGGGGGCGGCACCATGTCCGCAGGGGGGAGGGTGATATTGGTCCTATGCAGGTACTGCTACGGGCTGGGGGCGGCACCATGTCCGCAGGGGGGAGGGTGATATTGGTCCTATGCAGGTACTGCTACGGGCTGGGGGCGGCACCATGTCCGCAGGGAGTGTAGAACGGAAGCTTTACATCCTCCCGGCGGAGGCTCCTCATTGGAAGGTGAGTCCGTAGGATACAACAGCAGTGACACATATTGTGTGGGGGAGGAATTAATTGGCATAACGACTACATGGAGGCGAAAACGGGTGGGGAAAAAGAGGATTTTACTGTGAATATTATGAGCACACGTTTCACACAATAGCTGCACGGTACAGTATGTAAGGATACCAACAAGCAGGTGTGAATGAACAAGCTGAATGCGGGTGCATTTCTATAGCCCTTCGTCTATCACCATTCCGTTGCTGTCAAGAAGTAACCTCTCATCTCCATATCTTAACTTCTTGGTGTGTGTGTGTGTGTGTGTGTGTGTGTGCATGTGGTTTCTATTACATAAATCAACACCCTACAGTTTCACACAAAAGCATCAAAGGTAGCAGACCCCCAAGGTCGAAACGTGGCGCAAAGTGACGTGTTTAGAGCTCTACTGTTTAGATCTGCTACTTTTGAATTTTAATGCTGAAAAGTAAGTACGTTTAGGACATATGAGGTTTCCACACGACAGAGACGATTTTGAGCGCCACTGTTCATTTGAAATGTTTAGTTCAGCATCAACAAGTGAACATCAACATGAATTATTGTCTATGAATTTAATACCACGGCAGCGTTTATCTTATACTATTAAACCAAACAAAACATAACAAAGTTTCCATCAGGGATCACATTTAGGAAAAATACAGAACACGTTTAATCTTGCATTAGCATGAGCGGTTGGTGCTTTTCCCTCGGGTTCAGTCCCACAAGGCCTTTGTGCAGATAAGTGCTAATTCTATTTTTTGCCAAATTCCAGAATCAACTGCTACATATTAAACCCTGCATTGGGATGCAAAGCACTGCACAAGGAAGACGTTTCAACAGCACACAGCTCTGTGTAATGGAGGTAAGAGGGTTTTCTGCAAGCCTTTTTCTACTTTAGCACCGAATCGCTCCCATCTGGTAGGATGGCTGTTTGGTTCCGAATAGCCATGTAGAAAACACTCTCTGGTGGTGTTAGCACTGCCTTCTGCATTCACCAACCTGGAGGTCGCGACCCCTCAGGTGGTCCCGAAATTATTTAAAATGTGTATATATATATATATATATATATATATATATATGTAAGGGTCGTGATGTATGGTTGCCAGTAGATGGCGGAGTTTTACTGTATTAGGTATGCTGCTGTGTTTTGCCTTTTGTCCCTCTGCAGCCACCATAGGCTGAGTTTCCTTTTGTGTTCCAAAAGGTAAGGAGGGAGAATTCTGTACTGTGCAAATGAAAACAATTTAAAATAGTCTTATCAAAGTCTGAATTTACTATAGAACATGACATAGCTTGTTTGTTACATGAGTCATGTGTTGTGTAAAGGAATCTACTGTTTCTGCACTATTTGTTCTGTATTTACTGTTGCAAATTCCTATGCTAATGGCTAACTGTGTGAGCTAATCCACATAAATGCTGCAGTATATTGTGTTAGTGTTCATTGGATGGAAATAAGTCAAGTGCTGAATGAAACTGAAATGAGTTTCCTTTTGTGTTCCAAAAGAGCTTCAATAAATGAAGGTTTGCTCAACTCAACCACCATTGGACGTCTTGTTACCCGTCTCTTTCCTGCCCTGGTATATTCCAACAAACATAAACACAACGCAGAGACCTAGCTGGGGCTGGTCGCCTGAGACATATATAGGGTTACATATATATATACAGTGAATGAACAAGCTGAATGTGGGTGCATTTCTATAGCCCTTCGTCTATCACCATTCCGTTGCTGTCAGGAAGAAACCTCTCATCTCCATATCTTAACTTTTTGGTGTGTGTGTGTGTGTGTGTGTGTGTGTGTGTGTGTGTGTGTGTGTGTGTGTGTGTGTGTGTGTGTTTTATTACATAAATAAATGTAATAAAAACCAACACAGCCAATCTGGCAGAACATTCACTAAAAACCCCGGGACACTCCAAACATCCCAGACTCTTCTCCCTTCTGGCTCCAAACTTCCCATTGCAATCAGAACTGCAGATTCACTTCCCAATCTTCCGCCGTGATCATGAAGATCATCAGACTCCATCTTAGCCCGTAGCACTTGCCCTAGCCTCAACGACCTTACAGGCTTATACAGGCTCAACTTATGTAATTTAGATAGCATTTTTGTGTGGTGCTAGACCCTCCTATTAGTGCGATAGATATATTACAATTCTAAAAACTGCATTCCCATAGACAGCATAAGCCAGCAGAATTTAGTACACAAAATACATTTTGAATTCCGGACTTGTATCGTAACAGAGTAGTTCTACATTGCAGTATTGAGACTTTTCACATAATTATTTTTCTGCCGTCTACGAACATATTCGGACCCCTAGGCTAGGGTACGGCAGGTGCCAACTATGTATTGTACATGTTAGTACCCCCCTGCATAATCCATATATGAAAGTGGCATCCGTCAATTTACCTTTAACACTAGGAAGGCTGAAAAAAAATCACTCCTACTCAGTCTGACTATATCGGCCCATTCGACCGCTCTCCCCCTTTATCCCCCCACCCCCGCACCACTCGTTCACACCTCTTCAGCTGGAGAAGTCATTGTTGCCTACACGCACTCACTTTTATTTATTTTTTCTTCCCTCTCTTATGAATACATTATTATACACCCAATGAAAATGTACACTTCACGGATTATATAGGCCATTTGGAATTAGAACAATCGGTAGAAAATTGGCCGAGAATAGCACAATAGCACATTAATTATTGCCTAAATGTAGGCTACGGACTTTTCTGAAAATGGTTAATCTGCAAGCTGCCCGACATTTCAACTTGATATGTTTCGTAGAGAGGGCATAGGCCTACACAAGCCAGAATTCCGTAGTTTACATGGTATTTTGAATTTTTTAAAATGAGCAAAAAATAAGCGAGTTATGTAAAGAGGGGTGGAGGGGAAAAGGCGATTATTTGGCACAATCAATCAAATATATATTAATTACATCGCGTAGCCTATAATGTTTCCCCCTCTATATAAAAATGACAATATATAACTCTAATGTCGTATTTCGTCATGTATGTGAACTATAGGCTGCTTGAAATACTGTTGGTCAAAGTAACTAGTTGGGCAGGCTAAATATAATAGTAGGCTATAAGCCCGTTTTCAGCTAAATGCGGAAATGTCCAGGCTAAAAAACTTATCGAACGGGAGTCGGGTTAATATTTATTTACTCGTCATTGTCATGTTCACTCCAAATAAGCAAGTATTATGTAATAAATAAATTAATTTCGTGGCTTTTTGTTCTCTTTTCTCCAGGCGCATACCCGCATCGAGATGAGCTCTGCGACAGCCGTGCTGTGCTGTTTTCAATTAAATTACTTGCAGTATAATATTAATAAATACTACATCCTATATACATTGCTTGTCTGTCTAATCATTCAAATGTTTTTCTATATGCATATTGCATAGTTTATGTAAGCCTGAATTAAAGTCTGATTACTGAGGCTTTTTCCCCCGTCTCTCTCACAAACAACGAAGCCTATAAATATTGTCACCTTTATGCAAGTTCGTTTGATATTGTTTAATTCGATAACGATAGCGAATATGCAGCTATCCGTATAGGTGCCCTTTGTGTCAGTGTGCGCCTGCCCAACCCCTGGCCTCTGTAGAACCTGAATCCCCCCCCCCACCTCATTTCCCCTCACTGTATTTTACATTCCTGCTGTTGTCACCACGCGGTAAATAATGAATACTTTGTGTTAATTCAACCATGTTTATTTTTTCTTATTGTGTGTGTGTGTGCACCTGCACCTACAGTATATATATATATATATATATATACAAATAGACACTTCTATGTTGCTAAAGAACAGAACAGACACCAGACACGCCCAAGAAGCGACGGCAGTGTCAGCTTGACAGATGTGGAAACAAGACGCTATCCAGCTGCCACAAATGTGGCAAACGGGCATGTGGCACATGTACGGGAACAATTACAATGACATGTGTCAAGTGTCTCTAAGTATAGCAACAGAAACTGGATTTGTGTTTTCCCTGATTTTATTTCGCTTTATATTTACTTTCTTTCATGCTTTCTGATATTGTGAACAATAAGAAAAAATAAACATGGTTGAATTAACACAAAGTATTCATTATTTACCGCGTGGTGACAACAGCAGGAATGTAAAATACAGTGAGGGGAAATGAGGTGGGGGGGGGGATTCAGGTTCTACAGAGGCCAGGGGTTGGGCAGGCGCACACTGACACAAAGGGCACCTATACGGATAGCTGCATATTCGCTATCGTTATCGAATTAAACAATATCAAACGAACTTGCATAAAGGTGACAATATTTATAGGCTTCGTTGTTTGTGAGAGAGACGGGGGAAAAAGCCTCAGTAATCAGACTTTAATTCAGGCTTACATAAACTATGCAATATGCATATAGAAAAACATTTGAATGATTAGACAGACAAGCAATGTATATAGGATGTAGTATTTATTAATATTATACTGCAAGTAATTTAATTGAAAACAGCACAGCACGGCTGTCGCAGAGCTCATCTCGATGCGGGTATGCGCCTGGAGAAAAGAGAACAAAAAGCCACGAAATTAATTTATTTATTACATAATACTTGCTTATTTGGAGTGAACATGACAATGACGAGTAAATAAATATTAACCCGACTCCCGTTCGATAAGTTTTTTAGCCTGGACATTTCCGCATTTAGCTGAAAACGGGCTTATAGCCTACTATTATATTTAGCCTGCCCAACTAGTTACTTTGACCAACAGTATTTCAAGCAGCCTATAGTTCACATACATGACGAAATACGACATTAGAGTTATATATTGTCATTTTTATATAGAGGGGGAAACATTATAGGCTACGCGATGTAATTAATATATATTTGATTGATTGTGCCAAATAATCGCCTTTTCCCCTCCACCCCTCTTTACATAACTCGCTTATTTTTTGCTCATTTTAAAAAATTCAAAATACCATGTAAACTACGGAATTCTGGCTTGTGTAGGCCTATGCCCTCTCTACGAAACATATCAAGTTGAAATGTCGGGCAGCTTGCAGATTAACCATTTTCAGAAAAGTCCGTAGCCTACATTTAGGCAATAATTAATGTGCTATTGTGCTATTCTCGGCCAATTTTCTACCGATTGTTCTAATTCCAAATGGCCTATATAATCCGTGAAGTGTACATTTTCATTGGGTGTATAATAATGTATTCATAAGAGAGGGAAGAAAAAATAAATAAAAGTGAGTGCGTGTAGGCAACAATGACGTCTCCAGCTGAAGAGGTGTGAACGAGTGGTGCGGGGGTGGGGGGATAAAGGGGGAGAGCGGTCGAATGGGCCGATATAGTCAGACTGAGTAAGAGATATATGCCTAAAATCATATTTAGAAAAAGTTTCAAATGGGGAAAAAAACAGAGATGATTTCAATCGAATATTTAGACAAAGTCATGAAAGGGGAACTTTCTCTGGACTCCATGGGCTGAGAAAATAAACATTGAAATCTCAAATTCGGTCAGAACGGCTGCTCAGACTTCCTAGTGTTAAGCAATGTTTGGTTGCTATGTAACACCTCCACCCCCACCAGCTATGATATTTGCACATCCAAGCTCCATTTATCTCCATTAAAAGCAAGATCTTCAAAGCCCTGTATCTCTAAAGCTTCGAGCGCTGTCCATGGTGAGCCGTCGCGCATCCGATGATCAGATTTAATTTGTGACTTTGTCTCGCATCGCTCCGGACATGTAACCGTTTGACCGTTAGAGGTAAAGGGTATGCGCTAATGCTAATGATCACTCCTCACAACAACAGCCCCCACCTCCCTGATAACCCGGAATTGTGCACTATTTACCTGCATACGGAGCACTGCCTCTGGGGCTGCAGCGCGGTGAACATGACGATGACAGAGTAGTTCCTGGGCGGAGCTTTGACGAAGCGCCGGAACTTGTCCCCGTTCATGCGGACCACCGAGCGTCTGGAGGACCACTCCATCATCTGGTCCACCTTCTCTGACAGCACGTTCTGTGTGGAGACACAGGATAGGCCATGGTCACGGTCAAGTTCAACACACTTTACTGCAGCGTATTACACACAGAGTCTGAGGCATGACATAATACCCAAGACTAGTAAAGTGTGTGTGTGTGTGTGTGTGTGTGTGTGTGTGTGTGTGTGTGTGTGTGTGTGTGTGTGTGTGTGTGTGTGTGACTGTGTGTGTGTGTGTGTGTTGTTTATCTACTCCTTGTCTGCAAGCACTTGCTGACCTTTCAGCTCCAACAAACCTGCTTTAATTAACACCACACACACACACACACACACACACAGCCTTGGGCAGAATTTACAGGGCTGGCGGAAACCATTATAATGGCAAAGTTACACTGTTCAAGTTGTTAAACAATAGCGTGCGTGCGTATATGCGGGTGTGCACATTTATGCGTGTGTATGCTTCTGCAGTGGTAAGATAAGTGTAAGAATAAAAGCGGCCATGTCTTTCCGGCACCCCAGAGCTCCTATTTTTAAGGAATCCCGGGAATGATTGTGTTAATGTTGTTTAAACCAGTGCTTCTCAAAAATGCCCTAAATAGTGATGCCAGGATGAAAGGGTAAAGGCAGATCATGGTTTAGTTAATTTAGTCAGTTGTGTGTGTGTGTGTGTGTGTGTGTGTGTGTGTGTGTGTGTGTGTGTGTGTGTGTGTGTGTATCTCTGTGTCCCACACTGTACTGTACTGTACTGTACTTGCTGGACAGAGCTCGGTAAGAACAAGCCAGTGGTTGTTTGAACCAAAGTGCTGATGAAATGACCAAAGTGGCCATGTCGTCACGTTTGTTTTTGAGACCCTCAGAAGCACCACCGATAACAAATGTGTCTGGAAGGCACATTCCAATGTGTGCCTGACAATTAGGCTGAACCTTTCCAGGCGTCAACCGCATGCATTTTTCATCGTGCCGCAAGCTTGTTCACCGTCTCAGCATCTTTCAAACTTTAATGCAAACAGAAATTGATAAATGTTGTGTGGTCGCCCTACTCTCTTCTCTCACCCTGTCTTTCATTTTGCCAAACTTCATGAATTTTGTATCATTATCCTTTATTTTATTTTTTTAAATAAAGAGGTTTAAAAGGCACCCAGAAAATGATTCACACGCAATTGTCAGGAATTGTGTGTAGGACCCAAAAGCAGACAAAGTGAGGAAGATCAGCTGAACTCAAACCCAATTTATTTTGGCAAATTCTCATTTTTGTGTGTTTTTATATCAAAAGTGTCTGATGTTAAAATTAACATCAGACACAGATTAGATTTTTTAATAGCCAACACTAATCTAATGTAATGGGTTATTTAGGATGAACCAAACCTAAAATGACACAGATATGTTTCTGTTTTGAATGCCTTAAACAAATACAAATACAAAATGCAGGCATTTTATTTTTAAGCTTCACTCTGAAAATCAGATTACATAATGATTTGTCATTAGTCTTGCTGCACACTACTATGGGTCAGCCTTTCTGTTGATTTCACCCTCAGTCCACCTCTCTCTCTCTGGTTAGGGTTGATGATCAAGCATCTGTCTTGTTACTTATTGGTCAGTCACTGTCAGCATTCTCCTCTCTCTCTCTGGATGACCACCATCTATCCCCTCCCTCCATTCTTCTCCCTACATCCAATTCTCTCTCTCTCTGTCTCTCTCTGTCGTGTTTGTTCATACATGTAATTTGTTTTTGGTTTGAGCGGTGGCTGTCTGCACTTCTTTCCTCTCCTCTCATCACTTTGTTTTGTCTTCCCCTCCGTCAGTCTGGCCGCTTCATTCTCTCCATCACACCCGCGGCATTCAGTCTCTCTCTCACTTCTCCATGTTGTGACCTTTCTCCAATGATGCATAATTTCTTTACCTCTCTCTCTCTCTCTCTCTCTGAGCATAGCTTCAATTATTCAGCACCATGCAGGCCTTGCTGCTCGCTACTTCTAACTGGACACACACACACACCTCCAAAATGCACACATTTGTGCTTGCTTTCCCTCCACGCATACATGCTACCCACAGAGGCACACACAGTACACACGCGCACGCAGTTATGCTGCAGGCCTTGCCAGTCTGAATAAAGCTCAGGACTAAATGCTTCTCTCCATTCTGGGGATAATTGTCACTGTGGGACCTGGTGTGCAGAGAGAGAGAGAGAGAGAGAGAGAGAGAGAGAGAGAGAGAGAGAGAGAGAGAGAGAGAGAGAGAGAGAGAGAGAGAGAGAGAGAGAGAGAGAAAGCGAAAGAGAGAGAGAGAATGGTGGAGACCGTTTGGCAGAACTGTTTGTGTTTTTTGTTTTCATAAATCAATGCCCTACTTCTGCTTGATCATCATCAAGAGTGCCGCACAAAAGTAATGAAAATAGCCAACACACAAGCTCAATTTATAGCCTATTTTCTTGTAATTCTTTAATAATAATAAATAAAGGAAATGCAAGGTTTCCACCTGATAGCGGATGCATGTTTGGTTTATTATTCCAGTTATCTATACCCAGCCCACAATGGGCCGTGTGTAATGAAAGAGCATTATTATTATGAATTGTCATTCAACTGTGATTATTTGTAAAAATGTCTACTATTGACACTGATGACATACAGATGTCCTTTTCCAAATCTTCACAATTTCCTGATCGTTTCCCCAGGTTTTATCCGGCCTTGCTAATTCTACTGCTTTGCTACTGAAAAGAAGTGTCACTCACACTTCCAGCAAAGGAACTCTATCTATTCAGGGGATCTGAAAATGATTAACATATAACACCTTGGCCAATGGGCCCCTCTCTCCTCGACAATGTTCTCACAGTGCACTGACAATCTACTGAATTGCCAATGGCAAGACATGTGAAGTTCTCAAACGTCACATCTGTACCTGAATGGTCTAGTGACGGTGGTTCAGTACTGTCTTTGTGGTTGTACTTTCTCTTTGGTAAAGTGAGACGTTCTTTACTTTACCTTGACTTAATCTATTTACCTGGCATACAGAGTGCACAATAGCAAACACTTTAAGTTGTCACTGCACGTACTGGGGCTGCACCTATCAGGAGTAGGGAGGGGTAGAACGAACTCCTACAGGCTGGGGCTGCACCTATCAGGAGTAGGGAGGCTGGGGCTGCACCTATCAGGAGTAGGGAGGCTGGGGCTGCACCTATCAGGAGTAGGGAGGCTGGGGCTGCACCTATCAGGAGTAGGGAGGCTGGGGCTGCACCTATCAGGAGTAGGGAGGGGTAGAACGAACTCCTACAGGATGGGGCTGCACCTATCAGGAGTAGGGAGGGGTAGAACGAAGGCTCTACATCCTCCTGGAGGGAGCGTACAACTGTTGTGTGTGGGGAGGAACCAATTTCACCCTTCAAAATATAGCGAGCATGCACACGCACACACATTTTAGTTATTTATTTGAATCCACAAATTACAATACATTTTACAAGGAAACAAATATGACGGGGTCGACAGTTCATGTTCACTCAAGGATACACATGGCACCTCCTCCTCCACACACAAACTGCCTATAACAGCCGAAAGAGAACAGTATTTGGCCGTGCGCACACACACACACACACACACACACACACACATGCACTCTGCTGGTGCCATATACACACAGTCGAATATGCATAAGCAGTGGCTCTAATTGCTGGCGTCTTCATTAGGTCTGGCTGTGAATTATTGTGTTGCCAGGGAGTGGAGAAGCCCTTGAAAAGCTATTTAATTAACACCAAACACAAGGATGCGAAAGCTAATCTGCTTGCCCTGCATGCAGCACTGCACTCCCCCCCCCCCCCCCCCCCCCACACACACACACACACAAACACTCCTGACATACTCTGACCATTAGAAACATTTATTTTCCACCCGACTGAGCACAGACAGCACCAACTCACTGTCTGTGTGTGTGTGTGTGTGTGTGTGTGTGTGTGTGTGTGTGTGTGTCAGTCATATTTTGCTATGTTATTTCACCCGACACGGTGACACCCACTCAAAACTCTATCACTGATCACTCTAAAAGTCATAAAGCAACACCCAAGCGCGCGCACACACACACACACACACGCACACACACAAACACACAGGAAGATGCTCCAATATTATGACTGCTTATTGACGAGGAGGCGAGGAGGAAATTAAAGGGTGTGGGAGAGGAATGGAGAACATTACCACGCCGTCACATTTGGGCCAAGAAAGCAAATAAATGGGAACAATAAAGTGTGCGGCGAACAGCAGAAACTGATGTGGTGCGAATTTAACGGACGACTTATTACCCAAATTGTGTGCGGGTGTCTGCAGTCTGCACTCTCAGAAGTTAGGAGGCCATGTGACCAGTGCTAAATGAAACCACATTAACTGAAAAGCAGATTTGTTAAGTTCTACCATTTAAAACGATGGAGAAGGCCACTATAGTTCCACACTCACTCCAGACAGGGCCACATTGCATATACTGTCGTATCAAAAATAGCAGATCTGCTATTTTTGCTATGAATTGAAATGCTGAATATATATTTTTTTGCTGTTTTTTAATTGGAATCCTGAAAAGTAACATGTTTATTTAAAAGCATTTAGTTATAGGTTACTTATGTTAACTTTATGAACTTAAATGCAAATACATAATACATTGGACATAAAAAAAAATCAAATTCTAATAGTAGCCTAGTCATTCAAGTACTACAAGTAAGACGCGCAAACGCGGGAAGCGAACGCAGCTCGTGTGTGTGTGGTTGTGTGTGTGTGTGTGTGTGTGTGTGTGTGCTACAGCTGCGCCCTGTGTGTGTGTGTGTGTGTGTGTGTGTGTGCTACAGCTGCGCCCTCTGGTGGCGGGCGGGTGGTGTAACAGCGTGACACACACACACACACACACACACAGACATTCAGCCCTTGCTGTCATAGTAAGTGGCTCACTGCGTTCGCAAATATAGACTGAAGTACTTAGAGCAGGTCATGTTTGCATGTTTGGAATTGTAGCAGTTGAAATAAATAATATATCAATATTTGGATATTAATCTACGGGCCACGTGAAGTGAAGGTGTCCCCCGGGGCGCCGGTTGCCCATGTATGCCCTATAATCCCATATGGTTGAGTTCCTCAGGCTCTATGCTAGTGGTTTTCTGTTTACTGTCATTGTGGGGAAAGCTTTTGATGAAAATAGCAGATCGACAATCTCACACGCTTTTAACCCATTTTGACCTGAGATCAGATTCTAAAAATGTCTTCTACATCCTGACAGTTTTCTGAAAAAGCTATATGTTTCTATGTCAGATTTTTCAAAAATAGCCGACCTACAAGCTCGTAGCGCGCCACTCGGTGGCGCGGTATGAGCTTGTAGATCTGCTATTTTTCAATAGCTAAGGCATAACATAATGCTAACACCAAAAGGGGTTCCCGCCCAAAATGGGTTTTAAGTGGTAACGGATTCCATGCCGCCACTAGCAGCGGTATCGTGCGGCCAATGCCAGTGAAATGTGCAAAAAACCAAAGAAGACGACCACCACCGTGGCCCACCAGGGAGTGATGCAATCCTGCTCTGTAGTCACAAGTCAAAACACAACATGGACGGATCGCGGGAGGATTATTATCAGCGCGATCTTGAGTATTGATGCAGGAGGAGGCCTAGCACAGATCCCTGGGGGACTCCGGTCGACTAAGTATACAGGGTTTAACTCTGAAGAGCGTACACAATGAAAACCAAATGGACCCGTCAGGGTCATACAGTACAAAGGCATGGTTATAGCAACAAAAACAAAGACATGAATTGAGCAAATTGCATTTACGATGACATACTGCACATGGAGAAAACACAGGACGGAGAGAGAGACAGAGAGAAGGAGCAAATGGAGAATGTCAGCAGTTATTCAGTGGAGATGACACAGGAGAATAAGGTCATGGAGAGAAGAGGAGGGGAGAACGGAAAGGAAAAGTAAGGAAGGTACCTTGAGAGAAAAGCAGGGAGTCAGTTTGTGATGTATCCATTAGCAGGTGTCCAAGGACTATTATAAAACCCACAGTGAGCCAGGAGGCTGCTATAGCTCCCAGAGGAAGGCCATCTGCTTGATAGGCCCGATGCTGCCGTGAATGCCTTAACCACAATGCCTTAACTCACTGTCCGGTGGAAACCTTGCATGTCCAAAACCATCCCTGCTTTAATTATTATTTGAAAATAACGATTCAAATAAATAGCCAATCTACAAGCTCTACACGCTCATAGAGCTTGTAGATATACTATTTTCGCAACTTTTGTGCAACACTTTACCACTCTAAGTTCAAATATGGAGATGCAAGGTTTCTGCCCGAATCTGTGCATAGATTCCCATAGCTATAACATATGTAAGGTCTGTAAGCCCTATAGAGGGTTTGCGTGACACACCTACTGAGTGGCAAAAATCTACTTTCTGGCCTTGACAGCCCATTCAAACAGAAAAGTCCTACCTGATTGCATTAAACAATGTTAAGCTCACTTTGCCACTCGGTTTGCTCAGTCACTTCATCCTATTTTACTCAATCTTCAAGGCTCTTGAAGTGCGAACACAAACTCAATACTGGACATTTGGAATTAAGAAGTTAGAGAACTCTGTAGTGCCAGGAGGGGGAAAAAATCCTTGCTTGCTTTCTCATTGACTCACTCTCTCACGGATGCTGGGTGGAGTGTTTGTCATTGTCCGATGTGAATTAATAGAACACAGCATGGATGGATTTGAACACAGCTTCAAAGTTAAAAACAGTCTGGTTTCCACCCGACAGGCAGTAACAAATTTCAGCGTTTGTTAAAAGGGACATGGTAGTATTATGTATATTTGTTTCAGGGGTCCACCTTGAAAAAGAGATTCTTCATCTCAAGTTGCTACCGGTATGCCTTCAATAAAAATCTGAAAAGTAAGATATTATTGTTCAAGTGTGAATTTACGACGTAATTCCGCGTGGCTGAGAATTTCCTTCTTGCCGCTTGAAAAGTTCTGCTTTTCCAAAGCATCTACTGTAATCCACAAAATAATGTTGGTTGTGTGAATAATATGCACAGAGAATGCTTGGGGCTGGACGTGAAATGACTTTTTGTGCACGTCTCAGTGACAGTGTAACAATATTATTATTATTATTATTATTTTCTTATCTCACTATGCAAAGAGACATACTGTAAGCAGCTACACAATTTAAAGGTCACAGAGCCGAGTCCAACATTTAATCTCAATAACCTTCATCAAAAGGAATGGTGATGCCTTTATATTCATTGATATTCGACAGTATGATAATACAGCTGTACTTGAAATATACGACAATAAAGTAAAAATATATATATAAACATAATAAATGAGTATAGAGCTCCCGTTTCAATGCTTGTCTTTATATTGCCTTTTATTTTGTTACATGATTTTAATTAGCACTACACTGCCACACTACCACTACACTACCACACTACCACAATTAGCACTACACTACCACACAAAACAGGATGAAGCAACACTATAACATTAGAGACATTTCTCACTGTTTAATAATGAAACAAAAAAGCAAACGTGCATGCATTTGGTCAAACGTACTAACAGTCCGACAGGAATTAGTTCAACACCCTACGGCAGTGGTATTCAATTGGCGGGCCACATGCGGCCCACGGAGCGCCCCCCTTGTGGCCACTGGAAGAATTTAAAAGAAAATAGGTCCTCACTAATAATCATGATAAAATGGCACGTTTTTTTCTACTCGGTCTGTGTCACATAGGAGGGCTGTGGGCAGTTCAGAAACCCACCCAACAGTGACATCAATGGAGAATCCAAGCTAATAGAAACAGCAGGCTTTCTAGTCCTGAAAAGTTGCAATGCGAAAATGGAAGCCATCATTCTCACGATAATAAACCCTGTTAGGGTCCATTTGTACACTCTCAGAGTTACAGACCCATAAGGGTTCATTTGGTTCCAAACCATCATTTCCCTGGGGACCCCCTGGAACTGCTTCAAGGACCCTGGGGGTCCCCGGAACCCGAACCCCACTTTGGGAATCACTGCTCTATGTAATCTGATCTTTATAGTCTGATAAACTATTCTCACGTAAATAAATCTTGTTTAAAAAACAATCTGCCTAACGATGATGTCACTGGTGGTCGTGGACGGTTTTCTGAACTGCCCACAGCAGAGTGAGTGTGTGTGTGTGTGTGTGTGTGTGTGTGTGTGTGTGTGTGTGTGTGTGTGTGTGTGTGTGTGTGTGTGTGTGTGTCCGTCCAGCTGATGGTCGTTAATGTCAAAGCAATGCTGTTTATGCACTGTCAAATAGGTCTAGGCCTACATCTATTCTAAGGTGGCATATACCTGTATAGACATATTATCCTGCTCATTACTGTGCGGATATGTACATAAATCTTCGTGTTTGAGCACAAAAAGCATTTTGAGAACCCAAACATTTCCGCGCTTCACGCGCACACTGTGAGGCCCCCCACACACAATCATTCTACAGTTGTGGCCCCCGGCCTAATCTAATTGAATACCCCTGCCCTACGGGTTCGTTTTAACATGCCAACGGTTTGTTTTAACATGCCACGCATGTCTGGAGGCACGGATTGTTTTTAACCTGCTACGGGTTAGTTTTAGCCTGCCACGCATGTCGGGAGCCACAGGTTAGTTTTAACCGGGTCCTTACAGGTATAGGAATACATTACCCACACACACACCCACACACAGCTCCTTCATTAGCCCAACATAGCAATTACGCACTCACACGGCTGCCTGCGCAATGCACACAACACAGAGCGATCCTTCGTTAGCACTCCACTGCAGCAACACTCCACGCACGCATGCACCTGCCATTAAGGAGCGTCTTGGGCTCTCCTGCGCCCAGAGACCGGCATACAGACTCTTTGAAATGCTCTTGTAATGGCCTGATGATTGCCATGTGCATGGGATCCTGAATGACATTTAATGGACAACGGATGGGCCCTATAAATGCACCGACCAATCCTTCTGGGCCTCAGATTATCAGCCGCCGTGTTCGCACACCTACGCGCAATCCTCCCGTCGTCTCGTAAATTGGCTCATTAATGCCACATGTAAATGAAAAGCTAATAAATGAAATCTTGGATACACAGTGTTCATACAAGGTGTGAACTCGCTCAGCTACGGCGGACGGCCAAGGGTGAGTGGGCAGAGAGGCCATCTGGGAATCGGAAGGTCGCCTTTGCTTTGACTCTTGGCTCAGTCGAAGAATTCCCTGAGTAATATAATTAACCCCCAACAGTTTGTCTGAGCTACTGTAAAAAAATATATATATGGACATCACATTTGTTTCTACAGACTACAGAGATATGGAACCAGAAATGAATGCTAAGGGGAGCGAGGGCTGGTCTTCACTTAGTAGAACCAGTAGAAGCCCTAGAACCATACCCTACTTCAACATACATTTTAAAATGGAACAATAGTAATAATAGTAATAATTTATAATGCTATAACAGAAGTGCATTTTTATGTCCATGTTTTTGTAATATATATGAAGGTGACAAGCCATGTGAGGCACCGAATGAGCACCGATTAAGCACTTTGAGGCTTAATCAGGAGTTGTAGTAGCCATGGGGTAATCTAGGCGGTGGACATTGCTCTTGTCTTCAGGTCTTTATGCATGTATTATTGTCTTGTTCTTTGTGCTATGTCAAATGTGTGTACTGTGTTCTGCATACTTCGCAAAACAAATTTCAGTGTGAACTGACAATAAAGTACTATATCTATGTAATCTTTAAGGTCAAAGCTAAGATTTTCTGTTCAAAGCATGTGAGTGGAGTGAAGTGAGAGTGAGAGTGAGAGTGAGAGAGAGAGAGAGAGAGAGAGGCGGGTGATTAGGCCACATGATTTATTGTTATTGCTGGTCTCAAAAAGCCAAAGCCTACATCTCTTAGTAAAAAGAGTATAATTCATAAGTGTTTGAAACTTGGATGGTACACATTTAGCAATCGTGTCGCTGTCCATGGTGCTTAAGGGCACATAGTGGCAGCCTATATAGGGTATATAGTCTACACTGTGATTACAGGGTTATGTTAGGCTATGCATAATTAATCACCAGTAATATCGTAAATTGTGATTTATGCCGCTTTATGTCTCACAATTATGTGATCGTTAAACTTGGCACCTCACTCATCTCCTCACCATTAAGCGAGGCTTGATAACCACAACACTGTACAACCCATCTCCCCATCCATGCATCAGGCTCGCAGACACAGAGGTCATTATGGAACGCCACAGCGAGCAACAAAGGCATTAAACACTCATGAAATGTGCTATGTCCAAGCTCACAACAAGGATCCAAGCCACTATAGTACCCAAGCTGCATGCACCATGAAGGCTTCACCACTATAGTACCCAAGCTGCATGCACCATGAAGGATTCACCACTATAGTACCCAAGCTGCATGCACCATGAAGGATTAACCACTATAGTACCCAAGCTGCATGCACCATGAAGGATTCACCACTATAGTACCCAAGCTGCATGCACCACGAAGGATTCACCACTATAGTGGTGTGGCTGAACCATCCTTTGCCCCTGCAACTTAGCTGTCTAAATGGGTGGCTATTGTAATTGAATGGGTCACAAGGCTTTGGCAATCGAGCACCCCAAATGATTCCATCCAATTCCCTCATTGAGGGGGGGATTACTGGAAAATTGGCCTGGGGATAACACGGTACAAAGGATCAGCTGTGGGCACGCCCGCACGCATGCATGCATGCGCATGCACGCACACACACACACGCACATGCACACATACATGTACACAGGCACGAGCGCACACACTTTCTCCCCTTGGTGGAGATCCAACAAAAATGTTTTCTTGTAATTGCACAATACTTGAAGGACAAAATGATCTCAGGAAGTCAAAGCGGAAAACACAACAACTTGGATCCCTAATCCACACACACACACACACACACACACACACACACACACTTGATTGCTATCATTTCTATTTGTCCCATTTCGCTTCTGAACATGATTACATTCAAATTAAATATAACATTCATGCAAGGAAAGCATCAAATTGTTTGAAGTTAGACTCTACTCATCAAACCAAATCAAATAACACTGCAATTAAATTCAAATTAGAAAATCAATTAGATTTTAATTGAACTAAAACAATGAAATGGAATGTCCTGGAACTGAATTAAGTCAAGCTAATGTGATGGAAGGGAGAGAACGGACAATGAGAATGGAGGGGAAAATGGAAGAAAATGAATTAGTTAAAACACCAAACAATAAAATAATCAGTCGATTACGCATGATAAATGATCATCAGTGTGCTGTATCGCTGCTGCTGCCCATGCAGCATGCACTGCACACTGTGGGCACATGAGCAGCGCGCTCGCGTCGGTCCCCCAGCAGCGCCAATGGTTTTCCCCACCGTCAGAATCTAACTCTCCACTGTCTGCTAGCATGAATCATAATGTTGGTACTTTTTCTGAGGTGGTACTTGTAGTAAAAAGGTTGAGAACCACTGATTTAACAATATTTCTGTAGCTTTTTCTTAATTTCATATAGGCTAAACATTCTGCTCTGGTTAGGGATGCACCGATCCGATACTCGTATCGGAGATCGGCGCCGATCCAGGCTAAAATTCTAGATCGGGTATCGGTGGCAAATGGGCCGATCCATTATCCGATCCGATCCGATAATTATGTGTAATTACAGTATGAAAACAACTCTACCTCCTCTGTGACACAGCAGTGTAGTATTGACAGTATAACATGTGGAATGCAGCCAGGCTAGCCTGCTCACACATTAACCTGGTCTAATTGTTGCACAGTTATTTAATAAATAATTCAGTGCATTTATATCTGTGTTTGTTACATTTTGTTTTATAAAGTTGGGTAATGTTTAAGTCAAGCCTTGATGTTGCCTTACACAAAATAATGATTCCAGACTCCACACAGTGAGGCATACAGCTTAATAGGTTATTACGTTTCTTTGTGGGGGGTATCGGATCGGTACTCTGTATCGGCAGATACTGGACCCCCATGTATCGAAATCGGTATCGAATGCCAAAAAGCCGGATCGGTGCATCCCTAGCTCTGGTTACCAATGGTAAAACTTGTTTTTATCCAATTAAGTAGAGGTTTGCTTAAAAGTAATCCAAAAGTAGCTGAAAGTAACCCGTTACATTTTAAATTGTGGTACTCAGATTACATTACTGACTACAATTTATAGCAAGTAACTTGTAACTGCAGGGGATTACTTTTTAAAAGTAACCTTCCCAACCCTGCATGGGGACAGAGAGACAGATACATGGGGACAGATACAGACTAGAAAAGGTGCCCCTCGGGGCACAGGTCTCCACCAGGGCAGGTCAAAGTGCCCCTCGGGGCACAGGTCTCCACCAGGGCAGGTCAAAGTGCCCCTCGGGGCACAGGTCTCCACCAGGGCAGGTCAAAGTGCCCCTCGGGGCACAGGTCTCCACCAGGGCAGGTCAAAGTGCCCCTCGGGGCACAGGTCTCCACCAGGGCAGGTCAAAGTGCCCCTCGGGGCACAGGTCTCCACCAGGGCAGGTCAAAGTGCCCCTCGGGGCACAGGTCTCCACCAGGGCAGGTCAAAGTGCCCCTCGGGGCACAGGTCTCCACCAGGGCAGGTCAAGTTGTGGCCTCCTGTGAAAAGGCCTTGGATGGCAATTGGATGATTTGAGGCATTTTGTTCCAAAAATGTGTTTAGCAAAACTTGTTGGTGGCGCTATAACAAGCCAATGTGAAAAGAGTGGAATATATTCCTCAGCCTAGTAGGAAAGTATTTACTTGCGCAAGCAGAGCGGGCAAGTAATAATTTCACCCGGTCCGTATGCACCGTCCCAGCCAACCCGCCACTTGATGCGTATGCAAATAAAACAACACATTTGTGCCTGGTTTGCTGGGACCAGATTACATAAATGACCATATTTCTTACGTCATCATTTAGAGCTAGTCATACGTATACTATATATAAAATCAGAAAAATAAAATAGCAAATTGTGCCTGATTTGCTGGGACCAGAGTACATGGTGTGTATATGTATGACTAGCTCTCAATGATGACGTAAGAAATATGGTCATTTATGTAATCTGGTCCCAGCAAACCAGGCACAAATCTGCTATTTTATTTGCATACGCATCAAGTGGCGGGTTGGCTGGGACGGTTTTTGGCGCAAAGTAACCACAGTATACCGCTAATCAACTTACAAATTACATATACATATGTATGACTAGCTCTCAATGATGACGTAAGAAATATGGTCATGTATGTAATCTGGTCCAAGCAAATCAGGCACAGATATATTACATACATGACCATATGTCTTACGTCATCATTGAGAGCTAGTCATACATATACATATGTAATTTGTAAAATAAAATAGCAAATTGTGCCTGATTTGCTGGGACCAGAGTACATGGTGTGTATATGTATGACTAGCTCTCAATGATGACGTAAGACATATGGTCATTTATGTAATCTGGTCTCAGCAAATCAGGCACAATTTTGCTGTTTTATTTGCATACGCATCAAAAGTGGCGGGTTGGCTGGGACGGTTTATGGCGCAAAGTAACCACAGTATACCGCTAATCAACTTACAAATTACATATATATGTATATGTATGACTAGCTCTCAATGATGACGTAAGACATATGGTCATGTATGTAATATATCTGTGCCTGATTTGCTGGGACCAGATTACATACATGACCATATGTGACTGTCTTACGTCATCAATGAGAGCTAGTCATACATATACACACCATGTACTCTGGTCCCAGCAAATCAGGCACAATTTGCTATTTTATTTGCATACGCATCAAAAGTGGCGGGTTGGCTGGGACGGTTTTTAGATCATGTATATTTTAACAAATGTGAAAGTATTATTACAGAAATTGAAGTTAGAGACACCTATTACTCTGATCATGATTTAGTATTAATATCACTATATTCCAAGATGAAATACATTTAAAACAATTGACAATTTAGAATAAATAGAATAATTATACTGTATAACATATTTTAATTCAGTTTATATACCTTTTTTCATCACATTTATTTTCTTTAAAAAACTAAAAAGGGATCCAGAATATATCTAAATCGATAAAACTGTATTTCTTATATAGATAGAAACTTGAACCATACTTAATAATACTAGGTGTTTATATGCATAAAGTAGGTAGGTAGCAAATAGTTACACCTAATAATTAGACATTTCAAACGTTCCTTCACAGAGATACTGAGATTTGACAGTTTACATCGGTCGAAAGTACTTGCGCGCTCTGCTTGCGCACTAGTTGGCCATTTATGGCCTACTAGTGTGCAACAAGCAAGTATGCACTCGACAGAGTGCAGTTCTAGTTCAAGAAATATTTCACGTAAGTTCATGATCCGTTCATGATTTGAGGGTTTTTGTTCAAAACGGGCCAATCCTGCAAACTTTGAAAGCCAATGTTAGCCAATTAGAATGGAATATGAAATATCTGACAGATGCGTCTTAAACACATGACTATAGAGATAGTGTGTAACAACTTGCGGGATTTTTGGACAGAATCTGGAGGAGTAATATATTTAAAAAGAAAATCAAAGGTTGGCCTCCTGGTGGCACTATAACAGGCCGTTCTGGAAAATTTGGTGCAGTTTTTCGTTGGCATCCAGGGAGTGTGTGTGCAAAATGTGGCATCGACCGAGTTAACGGTGCCGGAGATTAGCTGGTAACAGTCTGATGGACGGACGGACACAAGCACACACGGACGGAGTGCAAAACATACTCTCTCCCCATGCCTTCGGCCTGGTGGAGACCAGATACAGATACATGGAACAGGGGGACAGCTTGCACGCACACACACACGCGCGCACACACACACACACGTGCACGTGCACGTCATGTGAAAAACATTAACATGACATCAGCCCATAATCTGATACCCAGATAAGAAAAACATGCACATGGCAGGAGGGATTTGTCAACTTATCGGCCTTATAACAAAAAAAAGTTTGTGTCAATCTCCACTGAACTGTTGTTTGGATTTGCATGCATTTACAGTCGTAAGCCATGTTCTTGATGTAGTGCGACGTGGTGCGAATTGGCACATTTTGAGCTTGTACATCTGCTACTTTTCCTATTTTTTCATTTGAATTCCACCCGACAGAGATGATAAACTGTATACTATACTTAAGTAGAGTACTTCAGTATGTGTATTCAATTACTCTTCACCACTGTGTGCAACTACTGTATTATAGTCACAAACTGTCAAACCCGGCAGGCGCACTCTGAAAAGGTGTGTTTTTTTATTCTATTTTCTCCTAATTTAGACAGTATCTGTAGAGATGTGGTGCACGT
Organism: Protomyctophum parallelum; assembly: GCF_964188405.1. NCBI lineage: Eukaryota > Metazoa > Chordata > Actinopteri > Myctophiformes > Myctophidae > Protomyctophum > Protomyctophum parallelum. The sequence continues at coordinate 18,824,812 of NC_139702.1, read as the reverse complement.
TGAGTTTAAGGTGACAGACGAGAGAGATGCGGTTTGAGTGTTTTATTTGAGTGTGTTTACCGCTGCGGAATGAATAGATAAGGGAGTTAGGGAGCGGTTTTGTGTAAGCAAAAAAATGAAATAAAATACTATTTTTGCAGATGAAAACCTTTTTAGGATTCAAATTCAAAAACAACAAAAGTAGCAGATCTACAAGCTCAAAATGTGTCGCTCACCAGAGCTCTCCATCTCACTCTCGTCTGGGCCTGGGCTCTTGCTACCTGCCAGCCCACAGCAATGTAACATGTTCTTTCGGTCTTGGAGAATGGGACGTCTCCAGGTGTTTCTCGGCCCAGGGCTTGTCTCGTGACGTTATTTGTGTCCTTTCTCAGGGCGTGGCCTATCCAGTTCCAATTTATTGATGTTAGCGAGTTTCGATAGCCAGATCGGCTGCAAGATGTGGTGGTTCCGGAGACTAGTGCAAGGTCACCTGCAAAGTCCACGTCCTCGAGCTGTGTAAACAAGGTCCACTGGATTCCTGTCCGTTGGAGAGCAGACACGCTTGCCGTACACCTGGGGCGATGACAAAGGTGTCTGGAAGATGTGTGAAAGTTTGCCCTTGCTGATCACACGGCAGAGCAATCCAAGCACCCCCTCTCCCCGACTACAACATTTCACTTAGAACATATTGATATCAAAAGTCCAGTTTCTTCAGTCAATATGTCCAAACAAAACACCAACAAACAGTAAATAAGTATGGCATTCTATCCAGTGACAGTTGGTGCTAGTTAAATTATTTGATACGACTCATCAGGTTCACACAAAGTGTGTTAATGTTTTATCCAGGTTCACACAAAGTGTTTTATCATTAGCATTACTGCTCCCATATGCAACCTAATTGGAAATGTTTTGAGCTACCAGACCAGGTCAGGTCTGAGGGAGAACCTGGTGGCTTGAAACCATACCAATTAAGTTGCATATGGGAGCAGTAATGGTGGTGTGCAGATTTGTATTCAGTAAACTGTTCAACCTTGTGAGCCAGCACCCAGCAGCACCCAGCATGGGCCTCGTAAGTCTGGGAAATGCGCGTCCTTTAGCAGCTTTTTTTCCTAGTCTTATTAGGAACATTAAACATGAGAGTAAAATACAGGTTTCCCTTTTCCACAAAACATTTTTGTTTGTCTTTAAAGACCCTATATAAAGATCCTCGTCTTTTCTGAAGAATTGTTTTGCTGTCCTTAGCACTTTTATTTATAAGCACCCTGCGTGCTTCTGTTTATAAACTGATTCACTTTACTTGCATTTATGTATTCTGTGTCACTTTTGGAGAAGAGCTTCTGCTAAACACTTCCAGTGCTTAGCCATGTCTGTTAATTGCTATAGAAATCGTACAGTACGCACACACGCACACGCACACACACACACACACACACACACACACACACACACACACACACACACACACACACACACACACACACACACACACGTTGATGGGGTGTCGGATGCAGTTAGATGTGTGTTATATACCGCTACTCTAATAAAAGACAAGAGATAAAAGACAGGTCTACAGTTTTATTATGAACAGTGAACACCCATGGAGAGACGGCTCTACACGTCTACTGGCTCACTGTAATAAAAAGTGACAGAGCAAGGCTTGGAAAGGTCAAAGAAAGGTCCCAGACAAAGGAAACCAACGGAGTAGTCTTGTATTACAGCATGCCAGGGTATTTAGAAATCCCGCGGGTATATATTATTTTCAATATCGTAAAAAGTAGAGACGGAACTATGAATATGAAAAGATGAAAATATGTAATTTATCTTTACGGTTCAAGGTCAAGATTGATGTGTATTGTTACATCTTGTGCATACGGACAGTAAATATTGTTTTCAATGTTGTAGGATAGGTGATAATGATAAAAGGAAAAGGAAAAAACAGTGACAAAACAATGGCCAAAAGTCAGAAGTTTTACTAATAGGACAATAAATATCTACGTACAATTAGGGCTGTCACGATTATAAAATGTTACGTAGCGAAATAATTATTGTCACACATAATCGTGATTATCGATTTAATTGTGTCGTACACTGGAGCATATGAATAAAAATACATTCATATTTGGCTTTTAGGCTTTTAAAGTTGCACAAGACCAAAATGACGAAAAATTTATATTATACAAAGACATGAATGGCATATTTAATAACTTTAAACTTAAAAAGAAAAGATAGTTAAGATAATAGATAATAGTGGGAAATCTGGGAATGGCCAATCTAAGCTTACAACTAATAATTTTCTTTGTATTTATACTACTTTTTTTAAACTAAATTATATGAAAAAAATCAAGATAATTGAAATTATCTAAAATAATTCCGATGACAGCCGGACTCTTTGACACTTCCTTGATCTTTCACTGAACGTTCCCTGATTATTCAGTTTTTTACCCCCCGATTCACACCACCCTGTAATGCTTTTGAATATCAAAAATTACCGGTGTGTATAATGATTCCACTTAAGCAATGAATGACGTGACAGAGCCATCTAGTTTTCATCCTCTCCTCACTGCCTAGCCCAGGCAGCGAGAGACAGACAAGTTCTTTTTTTTAACGATTAAGGCTGACAATGAGTCACAAAAACACGCTGGGAAAATGATTTCTGTCTTTAGCTTAGATGAAAATGGGACGACTTTTTGTTTCTCCCCTCTCTCCAGGATGCTTAATTGGTACCGCGTGGATGATGAGACAGATGGGGACATTTTGTATGTGCCAGGGCCTCTTGAGGGGTGTCAGTTGCGGTGGAGAGCCACTCTTATGAATGGATTCTAAATGCAAAGCAACCATGATGGCTTCTTCATCTCCTGTCTGCTGGCATGTGGCTAATTCATCAACAGAGCACTCCAGGTCTCTCTCTCTCTCTCTCTCTCTCTCTCTCTCTCTCTATCTCTCTCTAATTCAACAGGCTTTATTGGCATGACATTTTACAAGTGTTGCCAAAGCACAATCACAGATATGACAATCATAACAACATAATATCAATGTTCAATATCAATATCAAAACATAAAAAATAAAAATAAAGAATTGCATACTGTATGTGTGTCCCTTTTCTTGTGACAGGAATTGAGGTATTTTGCAGCCAAAACTGCACATTCTTTCTGTTCCCCCAGAAGGAGTGGTAATTTCTCTCTTTGTCATACTATTTGTGTAAAGAAGTGTAATTCTGTCTCTATAGCTCCGTCATCACAGCCTCTCCTCTCTGGGCAGCCAGGTCTGTCTGTGTCTGCCCTTCTCTATTGCCAAACTATAATCACTCAGTCTGTACATTGAAATAACAGACTTAATACGGCACAGTTGAGAAGCAGGAGTTAAACTACTAATCTGGTGTCAGTGAGGTCAGATGTAGAGTTACTAGCCGGCTCCATATATTCAGATCTAGTACAGCTCCACATATGGAGATCCAGGTGTTGTACCAACTTGGTTCATTTGCAAGTCTGAGTCGCGTCGCAGCAACCACAGCGGACTGACAACCATATATGGAGATGTCACATTAATTGCTATGAGTCATATACAAACTGTTTACATCTGTTGTATATGCAATGTAACTAGCAATTAATGCAAATATGATTTCCTTTTTTGATTTTCTTTTCTTCTGTTTTGTTTTGTTTTCTGGTTTGGTTTAGCTCTGTAATGTAATATTTGAAGCTCATTATTTTATATATAAAAAATGTTGTGATAAGGTGGGCAATATAATTGTTAGTCACCTTGTTGACTAAGTTGTAGGCTACTGTATGCCTACTACCTGTATTGTTTTTAACAAATGACCGAAATAAAAATAAACTAACTAACTAATCCACATCATCTAAAATGACCTCTCTGATGACAAGGACATACATATATAGACAGCGTCGGAAGCTGTATGCGCAAGGAAACATGCTGTTCCTACTCCTTCCGGGTAGGAACAGAGTGCATTCTGGGATGGATTGGGCCCAAACACATGAACGCGCTGCCGTTGACTATAATTGCACGCGTTCACGTCGGTTCACGTATGAAACTGTGTTCACGTGTCATCATGAACGTGCGTAATGATAGTCAACGGACCAGCACGTTCATGTGTTTGGGCCAGCGCCGCAATACCAAACTCGGCCACTATGTCCATTTCGCCTCAGGGTTTCCTCCGGGTGCCGTCTCTATTAATATATACTCTAAGGTTCCAAATGGGTCTGTAAGTCTGAGAGTGTACCAAATGGACCTTCAATTTGGTTCCATTTGTACAATCAGAGTTATGGTGTTCTTTGAAATTAAAAAGAGAAACAATGGTACTGTAATTGTATAGTACAATTTACAATTTACAATTTAGGCATTTAGCAGACGCTCTTAATCCAGAGCGACTGTAGACATGCCAGTTCCTCCGGTTCCGTATCCCAAACCTAGACACGTTGTGGTGATTCATTTTCGTACAGAACTATAAGAGTTGTTTGTCAACAGATGGATTCATATCATAAAGCAACAGTTCTGCACGGTGTTGGCCTCTCATTGCAAATGTTTACACGTTTTGAGCTATACGCCTCGACAGTCTGATGTGCCCATTAAACATGCTAATTGTCCAGACCCATTTCAATATCAATTCAACAGTTAAACGCCGGCCATTAGAACATAAAAATTTGGAATGAGACCCATGATGAATGCCATTTGATCATTCTGTCTCCATTTGATCATTCTGTCATCATACTTGTCATCTGATCCTTTTTTTACGTTGATATTTAATTGCTGTCCTTGCACCCCATTTAGACAAATTGTTATGAAGAGTTTTTTTTTTTTAGTCCAGTGAGGCAAATGCTTTGAAAGCAGGCATAATTATGCAGTCTGGAAAAGACTAATGTTTCATTTGCGCTTCCGCCGCACAATGGGCATTGTGCACCAAAAATAGCAGATCTCCAAGCTGACAAGCTACCGTGATATGATGTCGTGTTTTAATCTTGTAGATCAGCTGTTTGTTTTGAGAGAGCCACCGTCGTACAACAAAGCATAAATCAAGGTTTTAGTGTATAAGATACTTGGTCTTACCAAGTATCTGCGCTACAGCAAGGTCGGTGAAAAGATTAAATGGCAGATAATGTATGACGGCAATACTTGGTTGAGTTTGGATGTTTATTACCTGATAACCTAAACCTTGAACCGTACACTCCATCAACAAAAAAGTTATAATTTACCAGATGGGATCGGGACTCGCCACCGTACCAGTTCCAAGACACATTAAATATTATGTGTCAGATCCACCCTGTAAGGGCTCCTCTGGGCTGGTTCACCCAGGGGCCACTCTGTACGGGCTCCTCTGGGCTGGTTCACCCAGGGGCCACTCTGTACGGGCTCCTCTGGGCTGGTTCACCCAGGGGCCACTCTGTACCGGCTCCTCTGGGCTGGTTCACCCAGGGGCCAGGATGCAGTGCTGACTGGGTTACAATTTCAAAATGAAGCAAGGCATGGCAATACCGGACCGGAATGATGACATTTCTCATCGGCATTAAATTGATCCTGTCACCAAAAACACTGCTCTAACCCAGGAGGTGGAAAAATAATCTCCATAAAAGTATATACTGTGTGTGTGTGTGTGTGTGTGTGTATGTGTGTGTGTGTGTGTGTGTGTGTGTGTGTGTGTGTGTGTGTGTGTGTGTGTGTGTGTGTGTGTGTGTGTGTGTGTGTGTGTGTGTGTGACCGTTTCTTGGACATAGCCATGGAATGTATATATGCTGTCAGATTGTGGGAAATTCATGTCTTAATTCACTATGACAGAATTAACCCATTCTGACCTGAGATCAGATTCATACGAGGTTTCCACTGGACACACACTGGTCTGATGAACCCATTCTGACCTGAGATCAGATTCTAAAAATGACAGTCGTTCTTCGATTTTTCAAAAATAGCAGACCTACAAGCTCGTAGCGCGCCACTCGGTGGCGCGCTATGAGCTTGTAGATCTGCTATTTTTCAATAGCTAAAGCATAACATGATGCTAACACCAAAATGGGTGCCCGTTCAGAATGGGTTAAATGCAGAAACCAGAGAGAGGTGCAGGGGATACAGCTAGGTCCCTACTGGCCATGAAATATAATAATCTGAAGCAGGTAGCAAGAGCAAGGCACAAGCGCTTGTGGGCTGCCAAACAATTTCATATTCAACTTTTTTTCTTTTGTTTTTAAAGGACACAGCCTGGACCATATGCGGTACTTACACTGTAAGTATGTCACTTTGAGACCCACTGGTGTAGCAGAGCGTGTGAGCTTGTAGATCGGCCATTATGACGAAGTACGGCATAAATGTCTGAACAAAACATTACAAAAGTTGAAATATGGAGCTATGAGGTTTATAACCCGACATCAACGTATCTTCTGTAGCAGGAAGTGTGGCATCGGGCCAAAATCTTTTCTAAGCCATTAGACGACGGGCCATAACACAATGGCTAATGTAGGAACTGGAACATGTGATAAACCCACCGTTTATACAATAATAACTATATAAAAGTGAATAAATAAATATGTGTGTGGCTTAGCTACTGAGATAAATGTGTGTAATGAAATAGTACAGGTGCAGAAGGAAATGCTTGTATAATCATTTTGAGCAGGCCACACTACTTGAGTCCGGATATTTTGTCAAAAAGTGACATGAAAACTAAAATTAACAAAAGTTTAAAAGAAGAAATCTGGAGGCATACTTTTTGAACACGAGTTTTTGCACGGTTCAAGGTGAGAGTTTCTCTATCCAAAAGGAAGAAAGTTGACAGTGAACACTGACCATTCAAAGGAGAATGGAAAGAGAACTACAGTGCAGTATGTGTTCATCCTACCTGGTTTCATCATAAATTCAAAGCTGTACCTGTGTTGTCAATCAGGTCTATGAAACTATCTATGAAATCTATGAAAACGTTTAATCTGTAACACAACACCAGGGGGGTCCCTGCTTCATCTCTCTCTCTCAGTGGAGGGGTCCCTGCTGTAATGGATCACACAGAAGAGACAGCTAGAGCAAAGCCAAACAGACTGTCCTGGAGGGTAAGGGATATTCCAAGTAAAAAGAACACTTTGGACCGGCAGTTTTATCCAAATCTCCCTTTGATTAAGCCGTGTGACTTGAATGACTAAAAACCTTGGCTCTGAAAGTAGCCAACCTAAAAAACTGCTGAGCACAGTTTCCCCACTTTTCTGTGCATGACTCATCTATTTATTTATTTTAAATATATTACTTTTAATAGAAAGCTGCCGTTTACGTTCTTCACACATTGTAAGGTAATGATAAGTGAGTTATGAACGTTGAAACCTTATTGTGACTCTTATCTTATTTATTATTAATTTAAGCCCAGAGTGCTTTTTTCCATTGTGGTCCTATGTATTCAATTATTTTATGGCAGTTTTGAAGGAGGTATGAGTTGCAGATTTTGATGGCTGGTGGTAGGTAGTGATGCACAATTAATCAAAAAAAGATTGAGATTTAGATTCAGACACCTATGCAATCTCATTTTGTTTAGTTAATCTGGACGGAATGAGATGAGTATAGGGCTCCCTCTGGTGTTGTGCCCGCACTCACATCATCATCTGAGCTGGATGACACTAACCACTTAAACCCCAGTAGATGGGGGCAACTCGTAAGAAATCACCAAGAATTTGGCATTTGGCATGGTGTTAGGTATGGGTATAAGGTTTTTAAAAAGCTGTGCAAACGCATTGGGCGCGCCCCCTAGTGGGCTGTTTGCACAAAGTCAAATATTAGATACATAATGGTTGTAAACCAAAATAATTGATAAAATAGATTCTGTTACTATTGGGTGTTAAATAACATATTAAAATTTTGGGAAAAACGAACAACCAGAAAGGCATCGTTTTCAAGATGGCGTCGATGGTGGCTAAAATGAGCTAGGGGGCGCTCCCAATATGTTTGCACAGATTTTTGAAAACATTATACCCATGCTAAAATAAAAAAGTCACCAAAAGCCAAATCTTTACAAGTGCACCCCCAGCTACAGGTCCCCAGCATCCGTATTCTGGGGGAACGCTACTTTCACAGGAAAATAGCAGATCTGCAAGCGTACAAACAAGACAGAGACACTGGTAGAGAGCGGCTCCGCCCAACAATGTATGAGGGTTTAACCATTTGAACGGCGGCTTATAAAAAGAGCCCAGCAATTGCTGCTGGGTTCAAACGGTGGCACGGGGAGAGGGGGTGGGAGAGAGAGGGTGATTATCCAATCGATGCGCACGAATCGCCCACTCCTCGTTAACGTGGACGCAGTCTTTCTTTTTTTTCACATCACCACATGACTCTCCCTTTTTTGCAGCAGTACAGACTCCAGCATTTTAGTGTGCGGTTTTTTTTCTCCTCCGTCCAATAACCCAAACGAGGAAACAAATCTGTTCTAAGTGAGATCTATTTGGGCTCTTTAAAAACATATTGCTCTTCATGTCCAACAGGATCCTCCTGTGGGCCACATGAGGGCGTGAAGTGTCATGCTTTTGTTCTTCAGTTTCAGTTCAGTTTATGTGGGAAAGGACGATAATGCACAAGGTTAAAAAGAAATGCCAGAATTAGCCAAGAGGCAATTTTTCATGTGTAGTCCCTGGACTTAGGAAGGCTTCCTATAATACATCAAAGCAAAAACAAAAACACATGCAGTAGATGCAGTTTGAGGAAAGAAGAATAGAGGCAGTTCTTAAGAAATATATAAAAACAGTTCTTAAGAAAAATAGAGGCAGTTAAGAAAAATATAGAAGCAGTTCTTAAGAAAAATATAGAAACAGTACTTAAGAAAAACATAATAGCAGTACTTAAGAAAAACATAATAGCAGTTCGTCACAGGAAGTCCCAAATAGCAGTTATTTAGAAAAATAGAGGCAGTTCTTAAGATTATTTTTTTTCTTGGGGAGAATGTTTCACTATTTTAAATTAAAATAATGTTGAAAAGAAACAGCATGGGACATACAATGTTTCCACCAGACTGTGACGATACTCACGGCACATGGCTGGTACAGTATACGCCCCTGTCAGCACCATAAGGAACACATAGGATTACACGCCCCTGTCAGCACCATAAGGAACACATAGGAGTACACGCCCCTGTCAGCACCATAAGGAACACATAGGAGTACACGCCCGTCAGCACCATAAGGAACACATAGGAGTACACGCCCCTGTCAGCACCATAAGGAACACATAGGAGTACACGCCCCTGTCAGCACCATAAGGAACACATAGGAGTACACGCCCCTGTCAGCACCATAAGGAACACATAGGAGTACACGCCCCTGTCAGCACCATAAGGGACACATAGGAGTATACGCCCCTGTCAGCACCATAAGGAGCATATAGGTACAGTACACGCCCCTGTCAGCACCATAAGGAGCATATAGGTACAGTACTAGTGATCGACCGATATGGTTTTTGGCCGATATTTCCGATCACCGATTAGTGGACAAATCAAAAAGCCGATAGCCGATATTATGAGCCGATTATTTAAGTAAAAAAAAAAGTTTTTACAGTAACATAAATTCCAACACAAGAATTCCTTGAAATGCATTATTGATATTTATCGCTTATAAAAAAGGAAGTGCAAGAAGCACCAACATCGTTTCAGTAACACTTCCATCAAATGCAGCTTTTTTTTTAATTGCATGTACTGTAGCAGCATATCTGCTTATCTGCGTATCTATGTATGTATCTACCTATATATTTATCTATGAATGCACCAAGTGTGTGTGTGTGTGTGTGTGTGTGTGTGTGTGTGTGTGTGTGTGTGTGTGTGTAATTGTCCAGAACCGCCCCAAAAAGGCCCCTGCCCGGGCTCTAGACCGGGCCCATGCCCAGCATCCATATATGGAGCTGGCCTGTTCTGACCTCACAGCACTCCATATTTGGGCATGCCTGACACAGAAGACAGAACTCCACAAGCTGGCTCCCTATACTCCCTATTTGGGCATGCCTTACAAATAACTCCATATATGGGCATAAAAGGGAGACAGACATAATTACTGGGTGGGGCATTCATTTCAGTATGTCAGTACCCAATGGGCTGTAGAGGCACTACTAGTTTATCAAAATTGGTGATCTACAAGCCCACAACACATTGCAGCATGACATGTTGAGAGCTTGTAGATCTGCTGCCCAAACTCTCCAAAGCCATGTGACCTTGTTTGCCACTTTCAAGATCACTGGCCACTTTTTTAATGCATGTAGAATTTGTTTTTACCATTCATTTCATAGCAATAAAAGACTATGTCTCAAAACACTGGCCAACAATAAAATTATTGGCAACTAATTATAGCCAACATGCAATAATCATATTAGGCTGGTCAGGATGGGGGGAAAAAAACGTTGTCCTTCAGTTGGCTGACGCACACACACACACACGCGCGCACACACACACACACACACACACACACACACACGGACACGGACACACGCACACGGACACACACACACGGACACGGACACACGCACACGGACACACACACACACACACACGGACACACGGACACGGACACAACAGGCAATCAATAAAACTTGTTACAGCTGTTGTTTAACTTGTTTTGCAGCGTTAGCATGCAGCAGCTAGCTTGGCTAACGTAGTTCTACCACTGCTCTCTGTGACTGTCCTCTCACGTGTGGATTTTATTTTGGTTAATTGAAGATGAAAAAACAGCAAAGCTTTTTATGGTTACAAGGTTAGTAGCCTATAATCCTTTCTCCTCCCTTCAGTGGCCCTCTCTCTGACTCCGTGTGTGTGTGTGTGTGTGTGTGTGTGTGTGTGTGTGTGTGTGTGTGTGTGAGAGAGAGAGGAGACGTCAGTCTGTAGAGCGGCGCTAAGCCGTGTCTACTCCTCCGGTGGTGGCGCACTGGGAGTCGACAGACACGCAGCTATACATTTCCTTACAACCGTACTCTACCGGATTTTCAATGAAAGTGGTTGTTTCACCATGTTTGCGCATTTATGAGAAATATAATAATCGGCCGTTTTTTTTCGATTATTTGTTTTTAGCACCGATACCGATATTAATTAAAATCATGAATATCGAAGCCGATAATCGGCCGTGGCCGATTATCGGTCGATCACTATACAGTACACGCCCCTGTCAGCACCATAAGGAACACATAGGAGTACACTCCCCTGTCAGCACCATAAGGAGCATATAGGTACAGTACACGCCCCTGTCAGCACCATAAGGAACACATAGGAGTACACTCCCCTGTCAGCACCATAAGGAGCATATAGGTACAGTACACGCCCCTGTCAGCACCATAAGGAGCATATAGGTACAGTACATGCCCCTGTCAGCACCATAAGGAACACATAGGAGTACACGCCCCTGTCAGCACCATAAGCAACACATAGGAGTACACACCCCTGTCAGCACCATAAGGAGCATATAGGTACAGTACACACCCCTGTCAGCACCATAAGGAGCATATAGGTACAGTACACGCCCCTGTCAGCACCATAAGGAACACATAGGAGTACACGCCCCTGTCAGCACCATAAGCAACACATAGGAGTACACGCCCCTGTCAGCACCATAAGGAGCATATAGGTACAGTACACGCCCCTGTCAGCACCATAAGGAGCATATAGGTACAGTACACGCCCCTGTCAGCACCATAAGGAACACATAGGAGTACACACCCCTGTCAGCACCATAAGGAACACATAGGAGTACACACCCCTGTCAGCACCATAAGGAACACATAGGAGTACACACCCCTGTCAGCACCATAAGGAACACATAGGAGTACACGCCCCTGTCAGCACCATAAGCAACACATAGGAGTAAACGCCCCTGTCAGCACCATAAGCAACACATAGGAGTACACGCCCCTGTCAGCACCATAAGCAACACATAGGAGTAAACGCCCCTGTCAGCACCATAAGGAACACATAGGTACAGTACACGCCCTGTCAGCAACATAAGGAACACATGTACAGTACACGCCCCTGTCAGCAACATAAGGAACACATAGGCACAGTACATGCCCCTGTCAGCCCCATAAGCAACACATACGCCTGACCATAAGGAACTCGTAGGTACAGTATGCGCCCCTGTCAGCACCATAAGAATGCAGAAGACGTGTGTGCAAAATAAGTTACTGTATGTTACAAAAGCTTTTCATAAGCTCTGGAAATAGAAGTTTTATTGTTGTGCGTGGCTGAAATAAAGAAACGGGAACAGATTTGTCCAAAATCAGGAAGCATGTCAAAGCCTATTTGCTGCATGTGCATAATATATCCCAGCCTGCAACTTAAGTTTTTTTTTTTTTTTTTTTTTTTGAAGAATCAGCACAGCTAACTATAAACAGCCAGCTCCTTATCACCAGTGTTTGTCATGACGGGGGGGTTTGGTGGCCTGGATGTCTCAGGTTCCATCCCAGGCCAGGCCAGCAATGTGTCAAAGTGTCCCTGATCAACACACATAAAGGGGTAGTTCACCCCCCAACAATAGTTAGTTATTTTTTTCAATTATTCACCCTATGGAGACTTTAATTCATGGATTTACACAAAGAGAAAGAGTCTTCTTTGTGTCTCCATAGGGAACCACTCCTGGTAATCAAATTATCGGTTTAGGATTGTGACAAAAACATAAAAATATAAATCAATGGTCTCCATTGGGGGGAGTAATCGATAGAAATTATTTTTGGGGGTAAACTATCCCTTTAACTAGGCCTGACACAATTAATACATTATTGTACAATCACAATTGGTTAAAGGACCACTTCACCACTTTTCAACCTATCTTCAATTCATAATAGGTCCTCACTAATGTATATGACAAAATGCCACATTTTTGTCTCATATAGGGTGGCCACCTGCAAGACCTCAGAAAGGAGGACACTTTTGCGGGGCCCGCTCCCCCGACCCCTCCCCCCCTCCCAGATTCGCTTCCCCCCCCCCCTCCCAGATATTATTATTATTATTACTACTACTACTATTGCACCTGATTTTCACCACCATCATCTCCAGCATTATGTCCACAGAGAAAATATATTTGCTAATTAAATTAACCTTTTTAAATTATAGGGTACCACAAAGGCCATTCATTTTATAATCAATTTATTTTATTTCATGTTTAGATATGTTTTATGTTTAATCTCTTTCTTGTGGGTTTTTTTATACAGTCTTATGGTCATCGGTGTGGGACATTGTACAGTTGTATTGTATGATGCCAGTAGCCTATATGTTCACAGTGCTTTAGCCTCCCTTTCTTTATGATGTCGAGTTCCTTGCTCCATTGCTCATTAAATGTAGTTTTTCATTTCGGCATATTTGGTTTATTTATCTCTGCATCAACTATCCTAAAGTGATTGTGAGAGCACACATTCCACAACAAATAAACCGACCGTCCCACTGGCAGTGTTGCCAGGTTTTGGAAGAGAACCAAGCAACCTATGAAAACAAGCCCAAAAGAAGCCTGACTAGGCTTAGTAGGCTATTTTATAAAACAAGCCCAAAGTCGCTTATAATTAAGCGGACATGGCAACACTCCGAACGTCTCCTCTCTCTTGACAGAGGGAGTGTGGCCGGCTCGCTGCGGAGCTGAGCAGCGCTGCGGAGATTTTAATACCCAGACGACGTAAATGACAGTTATGACACAAGCACTATATATCACAAAAAAACTGACAATTATGTGTCCAGCCGGAGTTTGAGGTGGGAGGAGGACAGGTGGATCTAAAACCGGACTGTCCGGCGTGAAACCGGACGTCTGGCCACCCTAGTCTCATAGGAGGGCTGTGGGCAGTTCAGAAACCCGTCCACCAGTGACATCATCATTAGGCAGATATTTTTTTAAACAAGATTATTTTTACAAAAATGTTTAATTTTTCGCATTGCAACTTTTCAGGACTAGAAAGCTTGCCGTTTCCATTAGCTTGGATTCCCCACCGATGATGTCACTGGTGGACAGGTTTCTGAACTGCCCACAGCCCTCCTATGAGACACAGACTGAGTAGAACAAAATTGTGAAGATAGGTTGAAAAGCGGTGAAGTGGTCCTTTAAGATATTTGCAATTGTTTTGCATAATCCCAATCATCGTTTCCGTGTTGAACATTTAACGTGGCTGCGTGGTTGTAATTTGTCCATGATCTGTTCTAAGCCGGAGCCAAAATATACCCATATTGATATTTATCCTAGGAATTAATTCAGATTGTAACCTTTCCTACCAAAGACAAAAGCCAGATTTTAGTCACTGTTAGATGATTATTTTCTTTTTTGGTCTGGTGGGAAAGAGGTCTATAGTGGCAGGAACACAAGAAGACAGGGAAAGAGAGAGAGAGGGGGGGGCGGGGGGTTGGGGACTGACAGAGAGGGTCAGACACTAAATGCCATTTAGCCTGAATACCTTTTATGCGAAACTGCTTCAATTTATCATGTTGCATTACCATACGGCCCTGTGTGTGCATGTGTGTGTGTGTGTGTGTGTGTGTGTGTGTGTGTGTGTGTGTGTGTGTGTGCGCTCGCACGTGCGTACGTGCGTGCGCACGTTATTTTGGAGCATAAAGGAGGTGTCAGTCAAACGGTTGTAATTACTAATAGCTTTTCAGAGCCACTGAGAGGAGGGGGGCCTTGCCACCTCTTAACCCTGCCCTACGTTTAACCACTTAAAGGCATAGTACTGTATGTAACTTTGCCCGACGTTTACAAAACTAAAATCACCAATCATTTATCTCTATACCAGTGGTTTTCAACCCTTTTCATACCAAGGCCCATTATTTATTGGGTATTTGATCCACAGACCACCATTTGATGACATTTTGCCTCTCAGACCCAAAACTAAAGAATTGTGTTATCGTTGGATAGGATTTTGTCCACAATTCCATGCTGTATTCATGTTGGTGCCATTAGGAGAGATAAAAGGCAAACGATCAGAATAACAATTGTTACATGCTCTAATGTCGTGTAGACCTAAGTAATAGGTAGTAAATTAAGTAATGCAGATGTTCTCTTGAGAGTGTAAAATTGAACCAAATGGACCAAGGAGGGTCCATTTGGTTTCATTTCATGCTCTCAAGAGGTCTACACTATAAGGGTCCACTCTCCATCATTTAGCTGGGGACCAGCTGGAACCCCCTCAAGGTACACTGGTGGTCCCCGGACAACTGGTTGAAAACCACTGCTCTATACCATCAGTTATATCAGCCACTGGAGTAGAGGTTTGGTGTTGACCTGCAGAAACACATGGTGGTTTTGGTATTTTCACGGTTTGTTTTGGCAGACGG
Source organism: Protomyctophum parallelum (assembly GCF_964188405.1). Taxonomy (NCBI): domain Eukaryota; kingdom Metazoa; phylum Chordata; class Actinopteri; order Myctophiformes; family Myctophidae; genus Protomyctophum; species Protomyctophum parallelum. Next base: position 18,809,591 of record NC_139702.1, on the reverse strand, counting down.
GGACATTTTGGGGCAACCAAAACCAACGGTGAAACACAGCGAGAGGGCAGTGCGCTTCTGCAGGTAATCGCCGCCACACTACGGTCTGAATGACGTTGCTAGTGTCTCTTGGAAAGCTCTTGTTTTTTTACATGTGCTATATGCATAAACTTGACAATACTCTGGTTGCTGGTTACGGCTGGTATAGAGGGAAATTATGTATTATTTTGACATGTAAAAGACAGGGCAAAGTTATGTACTATGCCTTTAAACCATAGCTCTGGTTAACCAGTGTCTCTCTTGAGCCACTGCCACTCTTTATACACATGCAACTAAGTGGACACACACACACAAATAATAATAATACATCTCATAGCCTGGTACTGTAGCCTCTATTATATATATATACTGTGTACTGTGTGTATGTGTACTCTGTGTGTACTCTGTGTGTGTGTGTGTGTGTGTGTGTGTGTGTGTGTGTGTGCGCGCGCGTGCGCATATAAGCCTGTGAATCATCACAGTGATGGCGTCTGTCTAGGAGGATAAGAGTGTGACATCTTATCAGCCACAAGCCAGACATGTGACGCGTGTGCACGCGAATAAAACACACACACAGCACACATGTGTGCATAGTTACACACCGCGAGACAGTGGGAGACAGTTAATATTGGTTTGTTTGTATTACTCTACTTGTGAGGACATCCAATGTTTAGGATAGAATTGGAATTTGTCACACACACACACACACACACACACAGTGTAATGTGTTCTCATATCAGCAATCCAACAAGTCCAACGGGCACCGCTCTAGAGGCTCTAACGGGCACCGCTCTAGAGGCTCTAACGGGCACCGCTCTAGAGGCTCTAATGGGCACCGCTCTAGAGGCTCTAACGGGCACCGCTCTAGAGGCTCTAACGGGCACCGCTCTAGAGGCTCTAACGGGCACCGCTCTAGAGGCTCTAATGGGCACCGCTCTAGAGGCTCTAACGGGCACCGCTCTAGAGGCTCTAATGGGCACCGCTCTAGAGGCTTAACGGGCACCGCTCTAGAGGCTCTAACGGGCACCACTCTAGAGGCTCCAATGGGCACCACTGTAGAGGCTCTAATGGGCACCGCTCTAGAGGCTTAACGGGCACCGCTCTAGAGGCTCTAATGGGCACCGCTCTAGAGGCTCCAATGGGCACCGCTCTAGAGGCTCTAATGGGCACCGCTCTAGAGGCTCCAATGGGCACCGCTCTAGAGGCTCCAATGGGCACCGCTTTAGAGGCTCCAACGGGCACCGCTGTAGAGGCTCTAATGGGCACCGCTGTAGAGGCTCTAACGGGCACCGCTGTAGAGGCTCTAACGGGCACCGCTCTAGAGGCTCTAACGGGCACCGCTGTAGAGGCTCTAACGGGCACCGCTGTAGAGGCTCTAACGGGCACCGCTCTAGAGGTTCTAACGGGCACCGCTCTAGAGGCTTAACGGGCACCGCTGTAGAGGCTCTAACGGGCACCGCTGTAGAGGCTCTAACGGGCACCGCTCTAGAGGTTCTAACGGGCACCGCTCTAGAGGCTTAACGGGCACCGCTCTAGAGGCTCTAACGGGCACCGCTCTAGAGGCTCTAATGGGCACCGCTGTAGAGGCTCTAACGGGCACCGCTCTAGAGGCTCTAACGGGCACCGCTCTAGAGGCTCTAATGGGCACCGCTGTAGAGGCTCTAATGGGCACCGCTCTAGAGACTCTAACAGGCACCGCTGTAGAGGCTCTAACGGGCACCGCTCTAGAGGCTCTAACGGGCACCGCTGTAGAGGCTCTAACGGGCACCGCTGTAGAGGCTCTAACGGGCACCGCTCTAGAGGCTCTAATGGGCACCGCTGTAGAGGCTCTAACGGGCACCGCTGTAGAGGCTCTAACGGGCACCGCTCTAGAGGCTCCAACGGGCACCGCTGTAGAGGCTCCAACGGGCACCGCTCTAGTTAGGTCAATGGTAAAAAATCACACCCGTGTGAACTGAGTGGTGCAATTCTCCCCCCCCCCCACATCTTTCTCTCTATCTCTCTCTACCTCTCTCTCTCTCTCATTAGCAGGCAACAGAGCATGCACTATCCCTCTCTGTTTCTGGCGCCCCCTACTGGTACTAATAAGTCATATACTCGTGCTCATGACCAATGCCAAATGCCAATGCCACATAGGCATGGACATTGCTGGTTGTAGGAGTGGTTGCACCACTCAAAAATGTCAGCACTTGTTCAAATCCATGGTAGAAGAAGAAGTTACGTAGTGCAGCTTTATGTCCCTCTGTGACTAATAATAATAGTGAAAAGGGTATCTTTGAAAGACAAAGACGAGGTCCTGCACACTGTCAGACACTTGCCAAAAAGGTTTTGCTCTTCATTAGGTCGACGTTTCAGGACAGACAAACTAATAATAATACAACATTGGATCCATTACATAAATAAAAAAATAAAAAAACTAATTCACTTAAATGTAATAGTTTTTGACATATACAAGGTTTTGACCCAACAACGGTGACGATATATCACAAAACAGAGCCTATAAAAAACGCTGACATGAGGTGGAATGTTTGTTTTGGTCGATGAAGAAATGATGCGATAAATAGAAGTGGGAATGAATGATGCCAGCAAAAAATATAATGTCCCAGGCAGGGGAGAAAATGTATATTTGCTTTGTGTGTGTGTGTGTGTGTGTGTGTGTGTGTGTGTGTGTGTGTGTGTGTGTGTGTGTGTGTGTGTGTGTGTGTGTGTGTGTGAGAGACTGTTTTGTGCTTAAAGGGATATTTCATTTTCAAACATGTTATTTGTGTATGTGAGTGAGTGAGTGAGTGAGTGAGTGAGTGAGTGAGTGAGTGAGTGAGTGAGTGAGTGAGTGACAGACAGACAGACAGACAGACAGACAGACAGACAGACAGACAGACAGACAGACAGACAGACAGACAGACAGACCCTATCCTCCACTGATCTTGCAACATGATACTTTGGCAAATGAAACCATGCGTCCTAACCTTCATGCCAATCAAGCTCATTGAATGGAGCAGAGAACCGAATGAGCAGCTGCCAGTGAGTGAGTGGTTGATGGAGTCATTTCAGAGCTCTGGTCTGGTGACTGGTCAGGCTGATTAATGAGCTGCAGAATGAGTGTGTACAGCAGCGGCGAGGGAACGCCCCTCACACTGCTCCCGTTCGACAGGAAATTAGACACAGAAAATGTCAGAAAAGGGTGCAGGATGAAGGAGACGAGAGGAGGAGGAGAGGAGAGGATGACTTTTGGGGGTATTGGGGGGGGGGGGGGTGCAGAAAAGGTGACATTAGATGACAAAAAGAGAGAGAGACAAAGAAGGGGGAGAGAGAGAGAGAGAGAGAGAGAGAGAGATGGGATAGGGGTTCAGATAATTTCACCTTTCAAAATTAGTTACAGGAATGTGGAAAAGGGCACAAAATAAAAGAGGGAGTGAGGTTGAAGTAAATGAACAGGGCAACACAGCCATCAATCACATGACTACAGCTAATAGAGAGAGATGGAAACTAATTCAACCAGAGCACATTGGCACATACCATACTGCCTGGTTGTATAATGTATAGTTCAACTAATTGATTTAACACAAAATAATTACGCGCTACCGCAGGAAAGAACCGATGGGCAAGTTCCGCAGACGGTGCAGAAGTTTGGTTGTGGTTAACACAGACTGCTGCTGGTATTTAGCTTGCGCGGGCCGGAATTGGGGGGAAAATTACTCAAGCACTTCCATTTCCCAGTCTCTGCAAAAAAGAGGAGAAGGCTAATGTTAGCATTAGCTCACGATACACATCTTTCTCACGATGCCGTGAAAATATACGAAATCCTAACCTCAGATGTCTGATCAGCGAAATGGACAGCGACGTAGATTTTGAGAAAACAGAGAAGATAGAGATAGAGCTGGTAATTATAAAAGTAGTCTAAACATGCGCGAGCATGTTACGTGCGCGTATGGGGGTGAGCAAGGCGTTGCCTAGCAACCGGCTCAGGGCTAAAAGTAGTTTTTTAACGGTGCCGTTTCAGATCCATATCTGATTTTATCCATATTTGATCCATATTTGATATTAAACAAATCGCAGACAATAGATGGCTATTAAAAAAGTATATACACGTCAGCCGAAGACAATGTGTTAATAATACTAATGAATTTAGTCTTATTATATTGTGTCAATGTGCTTCTAATTGAGACATTACACATTCATTATTGTGTCAATGTGCTTCTAATTGAGACATTACACATTCATTATTGTGTCAATGTGCTTCTAATTGAGACATTACACATTCATTAAACAGTGTGAAAGCCACCTCAGGTTTTGGGCTTCATGGCCTGAAAGGCCGACAAGCTAAATGTAATAGAACTACTGTATCTTTTCAGATCTAGATTTACTTCAAATCTCATATTGTGTCATTCTGATCAGCGCAATGGTCAGAGTTATGGCCATTTGAAGTGTTAAACACTGATGAACCATGTGTGAAAATTTTGTTTATTTATTTTTGGTGTGATTATTCTCATGGCAGACCCCTGAACAGTGTTCCTGTTGCTCCTGCGGGGCCCTGACGTTAGTGCCGTGGACCCTGGTGTGATTATTCTAATGGCAGATCCCTGACCAGTGTTCCTCATCCTCGCACATGGTCACTCCATTATAATGGCAGATCCCTGCCCAGTGTTCCTCATCCTCGCACATGGTCACTCCATTCTAATGGCAGATCCCTGACCAGTGTTCCTCACCCTCGCACAGTCACTCCGTTCTAATGGCAGATCCTTGACCAGTGTTCCTCACCCTCACACACAGTCACTCCGTTCTAATGGCAGATCCCTGACCAGTGTTCCTCACCCTCGCACACGGTCACTCCGTTCTAATGGCAGATCCCTGACCAGTGTTCCTCACCCTCGCACATGGTCACTCCGTTCTAATGGCAGATCCCTGACCAGTGTTCCTCACCCTCGCACGCGGTCACTCCGTGCTGGTGGTGGGCAGCTGCCACTGTGCCACCAGGCATATTATTAATGCAGTAGCCTATTATTATCACACACAGAGTTTATGAGAGGAGTGGTGAAAGGAAAGTGTGGTACAGTATATATTATCGACCCTACAGGGACGATACAGCAGGAGTTGGCCAATCAGTGCGAGCTAAAGTGCCACCAGTGCACTGGACTGTCACCGCCAGTGACCTCGCTGTGAAAGCAACTCAGCACGTCAAACTTGATTCTTTTTGCTGCGTCGATCGAACGCAAACAAAGTATCACCCGGGAAATGTTGCCGTTGCTGCCTGAGGATTCTGAGAGCTGGATGGAGAGGAGAGGAGAGGGTAAAGTAGAAAAGATGTGCACCGCGGCACGTTCTGAGCTTATAGATTGGCTACTTTTGCTACTTTTGTGTGACAACAACAATATCTAATCAGTTTAGGGCTCCTCGACATGGAAATAGTTTGACAACCACTGAAAGCACAGACGGACAAAGGAGGCTGAGCCGCACATAGCAGGGTTAGTGCGGAGTGTGCCACGGTAGACATTATGTTATGGAACGGATGACACAGACGTCTGGGCCACTTGAGCAGCGCTAAGCCTCTGTAATGCAACACAGCATGACCACCGGCTCAGCCACACCAGTACAGCTGGGACACTAACACTCCACATGACATGCACACACTCTGTCCATGTAGGACACACACACACACACACACACACACACACACACACACACACACACACACACACACACACACACACACACACACACACACACACACACACACACACACACACACACACACACACACACACACACACACACACACACACACACACACACACACACACACACAAAGCTGTTGCACTGTAACACAAAGCACACACGCATGGCTTAGCTTTCACACACACACACACAGTAGGGAGGATCCATACAGTTTTCACTTTTAGCATCAAACTAGACCACTGTGTGTACAGCACATAAAACCTGACACGCGTGTTTAGCATCAACAAAGCTCCTGCTATGCAAAACCATAGTGAAAAACACATACTGTACAATTGCACATACGCAAGCACAGTTGGCATCCCACACGCACACACACACCTTGTGTACGTGTATCATTTCCAAGGCTGCCAAAGCTTACTGAGTGAATGCGTTAATGTGCACTTTGAGGGCGAACTTGCCCCCTCCTCAGTTTTAGTGGAGAGCTCGGCTGCTCTCAGCAGCACCACTTTCAAACTGCAGACTTCACATTGACACTCCTGCTGCTCACACACCTCAAGTGCAAGAGTAGTGCATCGATCTGTGCTGATGTGCGCAAATCAGTGCGAGTAAACACACTTTACTGTAGGCATTTTTACAGGTCTCCCTAAAAAAAAACAATCATACGACTGAAGTCGATTCAGAACGCTGCTGCTCATATCCTACCAAGAAAGTGGAGCACACCACGCCAGTTCATAAATTCTTAAACTGGCTCCCTCTGTGTCCAACAATTGATTTCAGTAGTAGGAGTGGACAGCGCACCCTCAGGGCCCAGGCTCTACTCTACTGCAACAGCTCAGTTGAAGGTGTTCTACCAGGCTGTGTGACGGCCTGGTGTTAACCTGACTCCGCCAGAAGGAAGACGCCATGTTTCACAACAGACTTCCATCTGGATTCACTGCAGCCCAATCACTGAAGAAGGTGGGGGTTTTTTTTCAAGCTACTTGGCAGGTGATGGCAGATCCCGCACGTAACTGCCGCTGATTGGTCCGAGCGACGGCTGGCTTGGTTCATCGCTTGTCCGCGAGTGAGCCAAGGTTAATTAAAAGAGGTTAGGAAGCGAAGAACGTATACCGTGGACTCCATGTTGCTCCCTGGAAGGAAAGGAACATGCGCAATGGGCTTTGTCATATACAATATGAAGCCAACACTTCCATGTACAGCTTCCTTGGTCTCAATTGCACATGTTTCTCTCCTTCCAGGGAGAAACATGGAGTCTACCGTACGGTCTTCGCTTCCTGTCCCCTTTTAATAGTCCTTGAAGTGATCCCTGATGAAGGCTGTGTTGTGAACTTGTGAATCAATACCGCCACCATCTGGCGGAGTCAGGTTAGCCTGGTATGGGAACTGCACTAACCGAGAAAAGACCAGCCTACAGCGATTGGTGCAATTCGCAGAGTGCAAAATGGGAGGCAACGCATCATCAAGCACGACCCAAGTCACAAACTGTTCATCGCCCTACAACGACCGCGGCCGGGCATTCAGCCGCGCACCCCCATCTGAAAATACCTTGTGTTAGGCAAAAAATAGCAGATTGGCAAGCTCAAAACGCATCATTTTTTATACTTGTGTTCCTGACATTTCTTAGTAGAGGGGAAGGCTGCCAGGCGCTGTGGCTATTTGGGGGGTGGGGGTTGTTGGCATATAAAACTCTGGAAGCCCGGGTTACTCATCATCTCGCCACAGTGTCTCGCCTCACTGTCCTTGATCAAGTGGAGTCCCGTCAATATGCCTCGTCACCACTGACGGATCGCCTGGCGCTTAAATTCCATCTTCCAGAAGACGATGTTAGTGGTAGTTATTATCTGGTGTGCTCAGCTGTGAAGTCGTAAATTGCACACACGGCCCACTCCCCAAATGTGATTACAAAATAAATAAATAAAAATATAAAAAGGTATGAAAAATTGGTTCTCTGGTTCCCGGCGTTCACTGCATATAGAATTCCCGACCTCTGGCGTTCATAGTTCAATCAATACGCTGCCGTCTTTGTAATTTGATTCGATAGCGGAGGGTAATCTCATTTGCGTCAAGTCATATTAGCTTAACGGCTATATCTAACTTGGCTCAACTAATTGGAGGTTTACGGTCCCCCCCGTCCACCCTATTATCCCATCTCTCTCTTTTTCGTACTCGTTTAGATGTGCGGTTGGAAAATTAATGTTTGGGCTTGTTGGGCTTTTAATATTACTTGTTTGTGGGGGTTGCTCTCTCTCTCTCCTCTCTCCTCTCTCTTTCTCTCTCGAAAAAATAAAGTTGAGTTTGTAGAGTTTGTTAAGATGCAAGTGTTTTCTTTCTCCTGCAGAGCCGTTGTTAGTAATTCATGGGCCCCCGGGAGACATTAAGGGAGGAAAAACCTCAAGCGTGTGAAGCTATATACTGTATGCTTTATTCCTCCTCCACGTACACCCCAGGCAGAGCGGAGGACCAGGGAGTCAATAGTGCTTACACAAGTGTTTAGCCTCGCAAGCCCAGGTCTCTACTCAGCAAGTGGCTGCATGGGGCTGTGCCCCGCATGGCCCCGCGGCATGCTTTATGGTGGCAGGGGTGGGCGCGCAGCAACCAGAAACGCACAGCGCTGCTTTATTCACCATCTAACCAATCCCCCCCACACACACAAAGCTCTAAACTGCTCCCAATGGCAGTGTTGCCAGGTGTTGGGAAAGAAACAATGGCTCAGGCCAACACTTGACTGCCTCTGACAGAGATCTACATCATCTCCAATCTAACGCTTGACTGCCATGGACACAGATCGACATCATCTGTTGTTTTCTGTGCTTACACAAGAAGGTTCTCTTCGCCAACATATGAATGATGCTATGACTTCAAGAGAAGACTACAAACTTAAATGACGTCATCCTAAAATGTTCTACGCCGTCCACTCCAACGCTAAAGCATTCATAAAAAAGGCATATCTATCTCAGATTTCTTTTCCAAGATTGCGTCATTGGTGAAAACAAGCTATATTCAAGTAACTGCCGATAACTAAAGAACGGAAGATCACAGTTACAACTGTTTTAACCGTTAGATAGAAGAGACCCTTGTGACTCGTCTCCCCCAGACAGCTTTTCTTTACATCGTGTTAAAATGGTGGGTTCCTGGCAAATCGTGGGTTCCAAATTATCTGATAGGATATAAACACATTTAGAACTAAACTAAATATTTAATATCATATTGTCTATGTCCCTCAAAGTTATTTATAATGGGCCCAGGCCGTAGCGTAACGGTCTGGGCACCGGACTGGTAATCCAGTCGCAGTGTGCCGCGGGTTCGACTCCCGGACCCGACACGGCCTTTACTGCATGTCATCCCCCCATCTCTCTCCCGTTTCCTGTCAGCCTACTGTCTGTCCCTTCAAAAATCAATAAAAGGCGTAAGCCGCAAAAAAAAAAAAAAAAAAAAAAAATTATTTATAATGGTTTGAGCCTCAATCACCACTCTGATATAAGCAGTCCTCGTCATTTCTTTCTGGACTTTGAAAGCAGTTTTAGCTGCAGTACCACAATGTCCTGAGGTGGTGGGGGTGCTGATATGGTCAATTTAATAACATGCTTCTGAACCTCACTACCTCAATATGCAACTGTTTTTAATAGGGATGCACCGATCCGATACTCGTATCGGAGATCGGCGCCGATCCAGGCAAAAATTCTAGATCGGGTATCGGATCGGTGGCCGATCCATTATCCGATCCTATCCGATAATTATGTGTAATTACAGTATGAAAACAACTCTACCTCCTCTGTGACACAGCAGTGTAGTATTGACAGTATAACATGTGGAATGCAGCCAGGCTAGCCTGCACACACATTAACCTGGTCTAATTGTTGCGCAGTTATTTAATAAATAATTCAGTGCATTTATATCTGTGTTTGTTACATTTTGTTTTACAAAGTTGGGAAAGTAATGTTTAAGTCAAGCCTTGATGTTGCCTTACACAAAATAATGATTCCAGACTCCACACAGTGAGGCATACAGCTTAATAGGTTATTACGTTTCTTTGTGGGGGGTATCGGATCGGTACTCTGTAATCGGTATCGAATGCCAAAAAGCCGGATCGGTGCATCCCTAGTTTTTAACTTTGTGTTTTATACCTGCATGTCTTAAATTGTTTTATATACTGTATGTGATCTCGTCAGCATCTAAAATGAGGGAAACCTCAATGCTCATTTCGAGAATAAATAAAGGTTTCAATCAATTTAATCAATTTAATATTTTAGTCATTATAATACTGATGCTAGATTAAACCAGGTTGTTTCCATTCCATGCCAGCTTGGAAAATCAACAATGGTGGACATTGTAAACAAAGTGGAAATGCTAATTTGGAACTGAAGATAGGGGAGGGGGATTTCTAGACAGACATGTCTACGACCGGTCCCGCGATTGGCTGGCTCCGGGCCCTCCCCCGCAGCGGATTGGCCTCGGCCCCAGTCTATCATTAAATGCAAGCCAGTCGACCCGAGTGGGCGTTGTGAGCTTGTAGATCAGCTATTTTCGGGGCGCAACCCAGCACTCTTTAGCTAGTGGAGATGCGGTGTGTAACGACATGGATTTAGAAACACATTTGTTCAACGCAAAATGCTGCGTTCAAGTTCAGGACACTTCGGAGAAAAAAAAATGCAATTCTCCTGAATGCTGCCTTCCGGCATGGCATGGAAAGGAGAGGAGTGGCATTTGCATTTCTTTCACCATAGTAACTCTTCTAATGTCTCTCCACCCACAGCTCCATGGCGGTGTCTAGTCTGGAGCCAGAGTTGAGAGACTCCATCGTGTCTCGGTACGGAGAGTGTCCAACAAGTCTACTTCAACAAAGGCCTCTGATTGGCTCCATCAGCCTTATGTCTGCCCTCTGCATGCCAAACCTCATGGAAATGCTCCTTTCTTTGTTTTTAATTGTTGGGAGACATTATGAAATTGTTCTTTTTTTTTCCTTTTTCTATATAGACATACTGTATATTAACGCCATTTACAAATCCACAGATACTTTTCATCATGACTCTTTTTTATCCCTTCAACTTACATGCTTTGGCTGTACACATGTTGTTGTTATTATAAGTTGTAGGCTACATAATGCGTTGTCAAAAAATCTGTAGGCCTAATAAATAAAGAGTGAGTTGTGGAATATACAACAATGGTGATTTATTTGTTCATGAAAAAATGCCAGCTTGTAAGAACACACTCAAGTGATGAGTGTGAACAAATTGAAGTTATACGGGTATGTAAAAAGCTTTATAGAAAAAGCTGTAGGCCTATCATGTTGCATTATTAACATTGCATGCATTCAGAGTGGGGTCCAGGGATCATGGTTCATTGAGGGGGTTCTGGATTGACCCTTACAAGTCAAAGGATACTGCTACACTCTCCTGGTCGGGAGCGGGTCACTGCCGCCCTGTGTGCTACTGCCACTGCCTATGACAAATACCCCTGCCACCTCTACCATCACCAGACCTGTGCTCACTCTCTCAGTATCTACAGTAAACCCAGGTATTGCTGGCCCTGCCACACGACTCCTAATTCCTTCCCCTGATGGCCCATCGACACAACGCATAATGCCTGCTGGCTCAAACTGTTGACAGATTATTAAATGATAAAGAAAGAGGCAACACTTGTGAAAATAGCCGATCTACAAGTTCACAACGAGCTTGTAGATTGGCTATTTTCACAATATTGCCACAATTCAAACTAGAAAAAGTGCCCTTCCGGGCACAGGTCTCCACCAGGTTATCCACAGATCCGTGCAGTTAGAGGTAAAAACACTTTTCGGCCAGTTATAGCGCCACCTTGAGGCTGAGTTGAAATTGTTCATGTGGCATTTCGTCCTCGGCCTAGTGGGAATGTGGGTGCACAATTTCACGGAAATCACGCGATGTGTTCATGATTTGCAGCATTTTGTTTGAAACTGAGCACTCCTGTGAACTTTGGAAGCCAATCTTAACCAATCAGGATGGAGTGTGATAAATCTGAAAGACCCGTTTCGTTGAATGGCTCTAGAGAGACTGTGTACCAATTTGCGTGATGTTTGGACAAAATCTGTAGGTGTACTGTGCAAAAACTTGTTTTGCACAAAGCGGCCTCTTGGTGGCGCTATAACAGGCCGTTCTGGAAAGTTTGGGGCAGAGGTTCATCGTTGGCATCCAGGGAGTGTGTGTGCAAAATTTGGCATCGACCGGGTTAACGGTGAAGTTTTTGCACAAAGCGGCCTCTTGGTGGCGCTATAACAGGCCGTTCTGGAAAGTTTGGGGCAGAGGTTCATCGTTGGCATCCAGGGAGTGTGTGTGCAAAATTTGGCATCGACCGGGTTAACGGTGGCCGAGATTAGCCTGTCACGGACACACACACGGACGGACGGACGGACGGACGGACACACAAACGGACGGACGGAGTGCAAAACATACTCTCCCCACATGCCTTCGGCCTGGTGGAGACAATGAAATGGCAAATATGAAAAGTCAATTGAAATAAGAGAAATGCTTTTTAACCTTCAGATAATGAACGCATTTAAGTGAAAATATAATGCAATAGCATTTACATTTCATATCCAGGTGTGGTCATTCTATGACAGAATGAAAAAGCAGATAACATAGCATTTACATTTTCAAATCGGCGTGTGTACTATTTGAAAATGATAATGCAATGCTATTTGCTTTTTCATTTGGTCATAGAATGACCACACCTGGAGATGAAATGTAAATGCTATTGCATTATATTTTCACTTAAATGCGTTCATTATCTGAAGGTTAAAAAGCATTTCTCTTATTTCAATTGACTTTTCATATTTGCCATTGAGCACACCTCAATATTCACATGGAATACACCATGCAATTCCCTTTGAACTCATGGGGTCATTGGGGGAGTCACCAAGCTAGATGTGACTGTAATGCCCCTGACCAATGAGTAGTGGTCAGGGTGGGCTACATGGGGGGGACCCCTTAACTTAGGCATTTCGCCACTAGCGTCCAGGAGGGATTACCCTCCAATACGCCTCAACCCCGCTCGCGAAGGAGGAGGACAAAGTAGGGTGACATTGATGACATCATGACAAAATCAGTCGAGCTGTTCCTGAGAGCAATTTCCATTAAAGCATATGATGATATGGGATAGGGGAGTGCCAAAAACACAAAAGAAATTGAAAAAGTTGAATTTTATGTAAACCAAGTTTAAACCACTGGTTTAAACAACAGTCGGAAGGTAGCCCAGTTAAGCCACACAATGGGAAATAAAATAAAAATGCAACCCGCAACTACCAAAAACAAGCCCAAAGTCACTTATAATAAGGAGACAAGGCAACACAGGTGGAATGAGCCCTGACACCTTGCAAGATCTCTCTCTCTCTGGTTGATTCTTTTTTTTTCTCCCCTCCATATCCTTCTGTCGCTCTCTCTCTCTCCCCCCTCTCTGTATTTGTCATTGTTTCTTGCTTTGCAAGAACTTCCTCATTGCCCCCTGCCTAGTGCCTACCATCTCTCTCACTTTGGCCTGTTCCTCCCTCCCTCCCTCCCTCTCTCTCTCCATCCCTAGGTAACGTTATGGGAAAATGCTTACAGAAGGGTTTCTTTCCACCATGCAGTCTTTGTGCAGTAGTCAGCCATGGGACGGAAAAACACAACACACAGGGTTCTGGATATTATATCCATGATGATGAACGATCCAGGATGTGGAAGGATATAAATATATTCGCTGCAACTATTTCTTCATCTTCTCCCTAACGGTATAGAGGAAGAAAAAAGGGGGGGGGGGGGGGGGGGGGGGGGGGAGTTGTATCATGCCAACATCCTGGCTGACTTCTCCTGTGTTAAGCTCTCTGTCTGTTTTGTTCTCTCCCTCCTTACCTCCCGCTTTGTCTGCTTTTGCACTCTGCCTGCCTGCCTGCCTGTCCACCATCCATCCAAACTAAACACCTCAGAAAAATTTAAATAAAAAGGTAAATAATTATTATTATTATTACACCACACCGTGAAAGTCAGCACTCTACAACAGACAGACAGACAGTGTGGAGTGAGACAGAGAAGGGTGAGGAGGATGAGGAGGGGGAGTTGGAGGAAGAGGGAGTTAGGAGAGAATAGGCAGTATATTTACAGAGAGAGTGAGGGAGGGGGAGGAGGAATGCAAAATGCTGCTTCACCATTTTTGTCCCATTCCAGCTAAATAAGATCTCCTCTCTCTCCTCTCTGCCACAGCCCCGGGCTCTGGACTGGGACAGCACATTTCTCAAATTATAAGTCCCAATATCTTTGCCTGTGTCCACCTTACAGTCTCCTCCGTGTGTGTGTGTGTGTGTGTGTGTGTGTGTGTGTGTGTGTGTGTGTGTGTGTGTGTGTGTGTGTGTGTGTGTGTGTGTGTTACTGTGAGGACCAAATGTCCCCACAAGTAAAGTAGAAATTGACCATTTCCTGGAAAATAAGACCTGTCTGAAGTGAGTGGCATACAGACATAGGGACGGACGGACATTGCTGGTTATAGGAGTGGTTGCACCACTCAAAAATAGATATATGGTTCATACACCGAAAACTAGCCGATCTACAAACACAACATGTAGCGCTGAGCTTGTAGATCTGCTATTTTTCTAGGTTTAGGCTTTCAGTTAAAAGTGAAAAAAAAGATTCCGTCCAAAAATGTTGATGTCCTCACAACTATAGTAATACAAACCTGTGTGTGCGCACGCGCGGCTATGGTCTTCATCATCCGCTAGCTTACAAAGTAATATCGTCTAATATATAACTATATCCATCCACGGAGGGCTCCGCTGCGCTACGGATGGAACAGCCTCGGCGGGCCCAGACACAATGTTCAATAATCTAGCCTAATGTTTCCAGGCCAAACACTCCACCCACCGCGGCACACCAGAAGATGGAGTTCTGCTTAACACTGCTCAGCATCTACAGTGAGTGGGCGGGCAGCAGTGGTCGCCCAGAGGTTATAGAAAGGTGACTGCCATCCGTGACGGGTGAATAATGGGAACGACTTCCAGCGACACTGACATCTGCTGTGCAAATGCCTCTGGGCAACACAGAGCGAGGCACTGAAACAAATAAATACTTCCTGGCAGCTCCCCAAGTATGAAAAGTGTGTAACTGTTCTAGTGTAATAAGAATTATGTCGTGATGGACTTTTGTAAGTAAAAGGAAGAGTTTGTTGTTTGTGTGGTGCTCGGGTGGCACAGTTGCTGCCCACCAACCGGTGTGACATTAGGGGCTATGAATGGTGCCACCGGATTGGCCCGGCACTCTGACGACATTTGACACATTGTCAGCATACTGGTTGGTCGCTCACTATTCTGATTGGTTGCCTGTGACTCCCTGAGCGACCAACCAGCAAGCTCCTTTCGCATAGCAGTGAATTTGAAGAGTTTCCTAAACACTAGAAAGATTATCCAGTTTTGGGAAGAAAAAAGCACCAAAGTTCGACATAACTGCCGTTCCCCCTGGATCACTTTAATATAAAGTAATCCCCATTAGATTGCATCATATAAGAAATGTGTTAAAAAAATTACTCATATGGACAATAATTATATTATTTTTATCCAAACACAGGCATTATCAAATGTAACTCAATATCATAAACGAGTAACATACCTGACAGAATCGCCAGGCTGATGTGCATGTGTTCATGTAAGGAACACAGTTATAATGACGCAACATTTCTCTAATTTAAGAAAATACTTCCGTTCCATGATGCAGGAGCAGCGGGAGTGACTACTGAATGCATTGATTAAACATCAACACGAGGCAAGTGAAAAACATGTTTTTTACTATTTTCCAATGGTAGTGGATGGAGAGAGAGGAGCAACTAGTGGGCAGATCCACAAGCTCACAAAGCATTGGAACAGCGCTGAAAGGTTCAGTGTGACCCTTCACAGAATCATTTTTACCCTTGTTAAAAAAGCATGACCCATTAAGCCATAAGTGAGTAAATGGAGGAGGAAATAATTCCAGGAACCCTTGAGGGTGCACATTAACATTACCTGCCTTGCCAGTCTTCAGCCACAGAGGATTGGTCCCAAACAACTTTAAATGATTATAATAGACCCACTGCTATAATGGACAGTTCGCTCTAATGGAGCCATAACGCAGGTTCACATCCACTTAATGGACTCAGGAAGTGGGAAGTTCCTATATATATATATATATATAGATATATATATATATATATAGATATATATATATATATATCTAGGTATATATATATATATTCCTATCAAATATGTTACTAAAATGCTCCTGGCCGTGTGAAACGCGCAAAACATGTTATCAGGAGTTAAGTAAAGAAGTATTTCTGTAAAGCCCAAACCACATGAATGATTTGCCATGCAACTCCTTTCAACATGCAACTACATGCAACAGAATGGTGATATCACACACAAGCTACGACCTGCTACAAACATCTGTTTCCACAGCAACTTATTTGCAACGTAACGTGAACTGTTGAGTTTCTGCGGCAACAATTATTTTTGCAACTTGACGTAAAGAGACATATTGGGCAGACGCAGCTTGTTTACATCCGTGTGCGGCGCGAGCTGTCAATTTCCCAATCCCACACATTCGCGCTTGGGGTTCTTGCACATACGTATAAACTGCTACATTTTTAAACACATTTTAAATCCAAGGCTTTTTTGGTACACTATTTCAATTGTTTTGAGGTAAAAAAGAATGCTGCTATTCATCCCAAAGTGACTGTAAAAAATTGCTGCTATACTATACAAATTTGTTTCCAAAAGCTTTACTTTGAGTATATCATACTATAATTGACCGAATGTCTGTGTGTGTGTGTGTGTGTGTGTGTGTGTGTGTGTGTGTGTGTGTGTGTGTGTGAGTGAATGTGTGTCCGACCGCATTTTATCTCCTCATTATCTCCTCATTGCCTGCACCAATCGCTCCCACTTTTCACACAGGCATTGACCATATGAATATGGAGGGCGTAACGGAGCCCTTTTTTCGATTTGACACATTAATGATTATTAATTAATTTATTAGTGAATTAAAAACGCATGCAGTACCCCCCGCAGCCACAGGGCGGCAAAACTCCTCTCCCCAGAAATCACGTGTCACCAGTGAATTGCATTTTGGGACGGTCACTGATTAATACTGGGACACAGTTTTCCGCGTAACTTGAGTTGTTTCGCCTGCTGTCAATTTTGCTCGCGAGTTTTCCGCCTAACTTCAGTTGTTTCGCCCGCTGTCAATTTTGCTCGCAATAGACAGCGGGCGAGCGATCGGGATATTTCCAACCCCCTTACGCATCGACACAATTACTACATACAACAAACAACATGCCACGAAGAACAGCCTCAAGGACCCTAGCGCATTCTTCCACGCACCTATACCCTTTTTCACACCGCCCCCAGCCAACACGGAGGTTGTGTGTGTGTGTGTGTGTGTGTGTGCAGACTACTTTCGCTGTGAGCATGTGTGTGTGTAAACTACTTAAGCTGTGAGTGCGCACGTTCGTATGTGTGCGCGTGCGTCATCGCGTGGCCGTTTTCACTTTTCAGTTAGCTATAAACACAACACGAGATACAACTGTCACACACACAGCGTGAAGTGGCTACAGCGCACGCTCTGGTGAAAACAGCTAATCTACAAGCTCACAACATCACAGGTTGCAAAAGCCATGAGTTCTCTCAAGCCAAAGCTCACAATTGAGACCGTTTTGGACGCAAATCCACCTGCAAATTGGATCTGTGCGACTGTCCATATATAGCTGCATGTCAAACTGGGGGTCCTTGATACTTTTCAAATGGGGCTCTGTGGGCTAATAAGTGTAAATGCTGCGGTCCTTGCTCTTGCCATGAAAACGTTTCCCTACCATGCATTTGGAAGAATACTTTAATGTTATACTGCTGTTTTTATTCATAAAAAACCACACACACACACACACACACAAATATATTATACAAGTTGAAATATATCAGAACGGGTAAGGACTAGTACATATAATCTACCGTATACGTATATATAATGGCCCAATGTGAGTCTGTACATAGCTGATTTGTATTAAATTAATTATTATTTGTAATATTTTGACAGTTGCTTTGGCAATGTTAATGTTTTCTCATGCCAAGCACTTTTGAATTGAATCACTTACGGCGCAATGCAACAATAAGCACCGGCATCAGAAAGCTGTGACGAACGCTAAAACGGTTTCGTTACATCTCGAATCATTGGTGTGGTTTGGGCTCAAAGAATCTCATAAATATTGTTAGTTGCTGGTTGCTTTTTTGAGGGGGCCTGTTTGCTTCCTAAAGTTGTTTATATAACCAGTGTTGTTCTTAAACATATTCATGGCAAGGATCCCCACATTAACTGTCAGTTTCTCTAGAACAGTCTGAAAGCCACTGCCAGTATTTGTACTAATCTTTGAAGACCCACACACAGAGAATATTTTGATAACCGCAAGGTTGCCAGTTCGAACCCGGGCTCCTCCAGAGTTGGTGTTGAAGTGACCTTGAGCAAGACACTGAACCCCTGATGTGCTGGTTGGTGCCTTGCATGGTTTCCGCCGCCATTCGGTGTATGAATGTGTGTGTGGATGTGTGTAATGCACAATCTATGTAAAGCGTCTTGGATAAAGGTGCTATACAAATGCACCATTTACCATTTAATCCTGAAAAGTTTTGGACATAATAGGTTTGCACCCGAGAAACAATATCTACTAATTTCCCATTGTCCAACATTCAGCGTAAGCCTAGTAAATTTTATATTTCATATTATTTTTTCTTTTTTATATATATTTTTTTTATCCCACGATTTTGTAACCCATCTTTCACCCCTGTGTCAATTATCTAATGTGATCCTGGGTTCTACACACCCTCCACCAACCTAGTCCCCATATATGGGGGACAAGGGGAGAGCAACGGACTGAACTCATGCTTCCTTCATGCCTGAGTGTCCAAGTTGCTCCTTTACACCTGACAGGGGGGGGTTTCCCTGGTTGGACGTAGCGCGTGGAAGGAACACGTTATTCCAACCAGTAACTTTCCCCTCCATTAGGCGCCCCGGCTGGCCAGGGGGTGGCAGTTTAGTGACCAGGATTACTGCATGTTTTTTGTGAGGGTACCTACCCTAGGGGGACACGGGGAGACCATGCAAACTCCACACACCTTTCGCCAACCCCGCCTTCGGGTATGGGCACTGATGACGCGAAGAGGAAACACGCCGCCAGCACCCACAGCATCCCGAGCGGGAATCAAACCCAGGACCTTCTAGCTGTGAGGCGACAGCACTACCAACTGTGCCACCGTGCCCCCTTATATTTCATATTCTGAAAACAATACAATCACACTTCTCTATAAACTCGAAGTCGAAATCGACAATAATAAACAAACAAAAGCTCAAAGCGTTCATCTGCCATTGTTGTGCAACAAAAGTACACTGCATTGTGTTGTGCTTGATTATTCATTATAGTATTCCAACATTAGCTGGAACATGAATGCCAGCCCATGGGTATATTTAAGAAAAAAAAAGCTCGTTTGTGTGGATGCAGATTGATGATATATTTTTTTAATATAGGTCTATATATAAAATTTTATCCTGCCAGGCGGGGTGGCTTAACAGGAAATGTCACCTTCACAGTAAATGGGATTTTCATATTGGCAGCAGCAATGCATTATCAACGTTGAACAACAATATACTTCTATTAGCTTGGCTGAAACCCAGTCGCACTGTTGCCAGATTTTTGCAAGAGAAACAAGCATAAGCAGCCAGGTTAAAAAGCCCTAAAGTAGCAACCGGTTTTACCACTTGAGATAAAATAGCAGATATACAAGTTCAGCGTGTCGTGTTGGGACTCGTGAGCTTGTACAGTAGATCTATTAAAAAAATTGCGACTGTAGGTCACAGATTACTATGAAAACCTGTAAAACCCGTCCACCATCAGTCAGGTGACGCCACCATATATGGTGATGCTCCATACAGTATATGGCCATCTCCATATATGGTTGACGCTCCATATATGGCCATCTCCATATATGAAGATCACGATACTGACCTCATCAAACCTTGGATAGCCATACATGGAAATTGGAGAGACACTGGATCATCGCTTAGATCTGCATATATGGAGCCGGCCAGCAACTCTACACTTGATCTAAAATCTCAAAGAATCTCCATATATGGAGCTGATCTGTTCTGACAGTCCATATGTTGATCCTTCCCCATCCGTCCTTCCTCTTCGATGTCTCCCATTTGACTGATACCAAAGTTATACTGTAGATCTCCTTATATGGCGCTGACCTGTTCTGACATTCCATATGTTGATCTGACCTCATCAATCCCAGTACACTCAAGACACGCTCCATATATGGCCAGTACAGAATAAATTCCATATGTTGATCTGTCCCCCCATGACAAAGTGCCAGCACTCGCCCAGCAGTCTGTCACTCAAGCGGATGTGAGCACGAGACCTCACCGCTTCTCGCCCTCAGGGCGTCTTACTATATTATGTTTTATTTTTTTAATATACATTTGGGGGCAAGGCTCCAGAGTGCGACCTATTATTACCTCATCTTACTTTAGCTTGATGCTAGAAAGATGTATTGGCACTGCACTGCGGCGACATGGGCATAAGGGCCACGCTTATGCGGGCCCTTTGTCTAAGACAAATTTCTTCCTCGGGAGACAAATAATAAAGAACCTTGAACCCCTTGAACTATTAGGTCGCATATTATGCAACTCAATTTCTTAACCCATTCTGACCGGGCACCCATTTTGGTGTCAGCATCATGTTATGCTTTAGCTATTTAAAAATAGCAGATCTACAAGCTCATATCGCGCCACCGAGTGGCGCGATATGAGCTTGTAGGTCTGCTATTTTTGAAAAATCGAAGAGCGACTGACATTTTTAGAATCTGACGCTTGGGAGAATCTGACGCTTGGGAGTGTTAGGAGCTGACGTGTGGAGACCGGTGTGAAGAAGACGTAAGTTTTGTCCCTTTCCCTGTGAGCAGTAGCAGTAGTAGTAGACAGCTGGCTGGCTGTTGTTATAGTTATAGTGCTCAGTGTGAATGGCCCTTTTAGGTTGCTCAACAGTGCGACTTTAGGTCACCCAGCGGTATTGCAGCTGTTCGTACCCCAAGCATACAGTACAGTACAGTACAGTACAGTACAGTACAGTACAGTACAGTACAGTACAGTACAGTACAGTACAGTACAGTACAGTTGAGCGGTTAGGCACTGCTCCCAAAGCTATATACAATGCGCACAGTAAGCCATACATAGAAGTTAAAACACTGAAGTTGAGAGAAAGAAGACCATACAAATGAGCATTTTAAATAGCTGATTTCTTCAGTGACAGATGTGTTCCACATGAAGTCAAGGCACATGTGCAAACAAGTTCCATGGCTTTTGGCCAAACGAGCCATGAGCCTGTTCAATGTGCCTGTGACCATATGGGGGAAAAGCCCAACGTTGCTTATAAGCAGACTTGACAACTGCCCAGTTGTGTGACTACAAATTGTGATCAGGCAATTCCACTAACAACAAGAAGAGGTTTCTACAGGACACAACCACACTATATTTATTCTGACTATATATTCTTGTGTCATCCATTATCCATTCATTGTGTTTATGTCCAAGTTTTCCCCCCTTTAAGTAGTCCAACAATGTTTCATTCAGGCAATTATCTCTTCAGAATAGGCTTAGGCTCAGAGTAAGGGTTTACGCCGGTATACCAGGGTAATTACAAATACAATCAAGACACCCCTCTTTCTATTAAAACTGATACAGGGATTCTGTATTGAGCTGATCTATTGTTGTGCAAATAGCCTATTACTTTTATTTTGCGATGCCTTCATCCAACTACAAAAGCATTTAAATTGGCAGATTTGTATTCAGCTTGCCAGTCTGTCACCACCACCAGCCCACATCAGCTCCATCCACCGCACTGAAGTGTCCCTATATGGCCTTCCAACAAGCTATACTGTTGGTACTGCAAAACGCCCACCCAGCGCTTGGGGCCAGACCGGTCCATAAGACGCATGATGGTAACCAAGCTAATAGGCTGCTAAATCTATGGAAGGAGGGTGCTGCTTATAGTTCCTATATGATTCGTTCTCACGAGTCTACTCTGCACAAATGAAACTCATGTTGTCCAGCAGTTACATTGGGAAATGGCACTGCTCAGTCATTGAATAAAGTAAAAATAAAATTGAATGACTGAAAATGTAATGTCCAGGTATTATCATTCTAAACCAGTGGTTTAGAATGATAATTCTAAACCACTGGACCACTAGTGGTCCGGTCCGGGGACCACTAGTGGTCCGGTCCAGGTCCCTGAGGAGGTTCCAGGTTGTCCCCAGCTAAATGATGGAGAGTTGGCAACCATGGACCCTTATAGATCTTTAACTCTTGAGAGATAAATTGTTAATAAATAATCTGCATTACTTAATTTACAAGAAGTCTACACAGTTGGAGAATGTAGAAGAATTGTTATTATCTTATAGATCTGCTATTTCCACTGCACAACATTGCTTCCATAGAAGACAAGCTGACTTCTATGGAATCCAAATGACTGAAATCAGGCAGCTGAGAACTTTAATCAATGATTATCTAAATCTGAGTTAAGGTTAATCCATATATATATATATATATATATATATGTATATGTATATGTATGTGCACAACATTTAGTAGTCTACTAGAGAGTCTCTCTCTCTCTCTCTCTCTCTCTCTCTCTCTCTCTCCCCCTCCTCTCCTCTCCTCTCCTCTCCTCTCCTCTCCTCTCCTCTCCTCTCCTCTCCTCTCTCTCTCTCATCCTAACAGTCGGGCGGGGGGCAATAACAAAAACACTACAGCAGTTGATGTTTGTCGACAACAACCCCCCCCCCCCCCCCGGTGTGCAGCACGTGACGTCACATCTCACTGCTCACACAGGAACAGGTGTAAACAAACAACGTGGCACAGCTAACCAACCATATAGCAGCTCATTGTTTCTCTATATAATAAGTCCATTTACAAACATGCTTCGCCGTGCAAAGAACTAATTACATGTCAATTACCGGTATATGTGAGTTATTATTAATACCCGCTATAATACTCCAGCATGGTGTAGCAACAATGTAGCTATGACTATGAGTATCACTGCACTGCTACAGCACAAGCCCCCACTGCTGGCTACAAGCACAATCCATAGAACACACGGTCGGTCACACACACATACACACACTGCAGAGGGAACCAGCAGAAATTCGCTGAAAATGTAATAATATCCATATTAACGTACGTGTACCTCTTTCTTCTTCTGTCCTCCGCCGGGCTGCACACACAGCAGCAGCAGCAGGGACACGGCCAGTCGCGACAGGTTGACAGCAGACATCACTGAGACAGCCGCCATGACGGTCCGTGGAGGATGGATGGGAATGGGATGCGAGAGGCCGAGGATTGGTTTCTGCAGCCCGCCAATCGGGTGAAGTGCATTTGGGCGCGGGGAATTCTGGGTGTTGTAGTTTTATTTACATTCTTCGTTCTTTTCTCTATTTCTTTTGGTTGACAGATAAGGGAGACTATTTTATTCAACATTCAGACCGTTTTAAGGTTTTTCAGCAATACTAATTAATAGAAATCCTCTGTACTGACTTGAATATGTTGATAACGTCCGAAGAGGGTAGCTGTTTTTTGTTTTGTTTTTACCTCAGACAAATACAACATCTCATTGCCAAAAATAGACTATGAAAACAAGCTCAGAGGGTGTGAATTACAAAGCCCGAATGACAATATGAAATGAAATGAAATGAAACGTCTGGGTTTCCAAAGCTAACACAAATTAAACTCACTGGCAATAGGCCTAATGTATTGGCAGACAATATAGGCTTTAGTGGGTATAATACCTTTTTACGTTACAATTCAGGGCTTAATTATGATTATTGTTTTATGGAGTCTTATATAGTCTCTGCCTGTCTGTCTGTCTGTCTGTCTGTCTGTCTGTCTGTCTGTCTGTCTGTCTGTCTGTCTAGACTCTACATTAACGTGCAGTTCTCCATTTTCTCTCCATGCAGTAATCTTCTCTCTCGGCAGCTGAGATGAAGTGCATGTAGGAATAAAAGTTAATGCAGCGTGTAACAGTCAGCACGTGTTGCAGTCTCATTAAGGCACAATTCATCCACTCTACAGCCACATAACCATGGACATAACTAGTCCCCTAGTGGGATGCACAAATTAATGTTCAAACCACTCTACACTACAGCCATAAGCATGGATATAACCAGTCCCCTATAGCAGGATGCACAGTATCCAAACCACTCTCCCCAAAGGCAAAGCCACATAATCATGGACATAACTGCACAAATGAATGGCCAGATGATTCTAATCTACACTAACACTACATGGACAGTCACATAACCAGCCCCCTAGCTGGATGCACAATGTGCAAACCAGGGGCAGTTGACATGCTAAAGTAACAAAGTAAATTTACTCAACTGTAGTCTTGTTGATGTATTCAACGTAAGTCCCGACTTACGTTCCAGTAGCTATACCCTCGATCAGTCCCATTAGGGAAAGACCAAGGCCACACAATCCGTTGGAACGACTCCAGAACTTTGATATTTTTTTATACTCCAGTTCAGTCAGATAACTCACGAATAGATTTAACCAATATTTATTATAGAATGAGAATACAAGTGTGCATATAATATTTTATCTTGGCGTTCGGCTCTGCTACATATTTTCTCCCTCCTCGGCACAATCTGACTGAACTAACTCTGCACGCTGGGAACTACCCATAGATCCGAAGTCCCGTTAGTCCGAACATGCACTGCTCCCGTGCTTGCGGTTAGGTTTAGGTTAGGGTTAGAGATAGGGATAGTAATTTCGGAACAATGAACCTTCTGACTAATGACACGGCACCTGCACGCTACGTATCATTTATTTGATATTTCAGCTTTTTCTGGACAGTTTTTGCACTTTCGGTAGCCTACTACAAAATTGAGGAAATGTAGTAGAACTTCTTCCTCCAGTGGAACCACAATGTGCAAACCGAGTCTGCGGAAGGACGAAGGCTCTACGTCCTCCCAGTGTACGCACCTCCTAGGATACAACGGCAGTGACAGCACACAGAAATGTGTGTGGGCAGGTGGCATATTGACAGAAAATGGGGAGAAAAGCCAAAAGAAATATTTCACATTGGTATACTGTTATATTATATTTGAACAATGCATGTTATTGTCATCGGCTCATCGCCTCTATAGTTTCCTATGCTTTCTTGTTCTTTTGTCTGGGCATGTTATGGCAAATGCTGCACATGCATCAATCAATAGTTAGAAAAGAATATTGCGAGGAAAAGGGAGTGTGGGATGTGAAAAGCTGATTCTCTCTCAGATTTGAATAGACATCACATATCAAACAATACCGACTTCACATGAAAGCGGAGGGTTGAGATAGAGAGAGAGAGAGAGAGAGAGAGAGAGAGAGAGAGAGAGAGAGAGAGACAGAGAGCGACAGAGAGAGAGATTGGTTCATTTATTTATTTTATATTAGTTTGTTTTCCTTCTAGTTTTTGATTTCCCAGTGTACTTGGATTCTTTGGCAATAATTGTTTCATAAAACATGCATGCCAATAAAGCATTTTTGAACTGAAATTAACTGAGGGAGAGAGGGTCTGTCTGTCTGTCTGTCTGTCTGTCTGTCGGTCTGTCTGTCTGTCTGTCCCTCAGTTCAAACAGACAGACAGACAGACAGACAGACAGACATGAACAAACCATCTTTCAAGTGAGAGAGTAGAATAGGCCATACACGCTGGGGGTGACATAGCATCTGCCACATTTAAGATGCTTTAAATAGGCGTACATGGGCAATTACACATGTTTGCACAGCTTTGACAGCTTTACTAGTCATAGAGCAATGGTTCTCAATCGTGACATCCATGATGATTTGTTTCATGTGCAACATGTGCGCGTGTGCTGACAGGTAGAAGAAGAGACCATATCACTCCTTCACTGGCCTCCCTACACTGGCTCCCGGTCAAATACAGAATAGAGTTCAAAATTCTTCTCCTCACCTACAAAGCTCTCAATGGTCTGGCACCACAATATCTCAAAGATCTCATTGATCCCTACAAACCAAATAGAACACCGTCTACAGTATGCAAAAATGCTTACTGTCCCAACAATATCAAAAGTTACAATAGGAGGCAGGGCATTTAGGTCCCAGGCACCTCAGCTGTGGAACCTTCTCCCGGCTTCGGTCCATGGGGCTGACACGCTCTGGCTCTGCACATTCAAGACTAGGTTGAAAACCTTTCTCTACGACAAAGCCTATAGCTAGACTTGTCTCCAAGTCTAGCTGGATACCATAGTCGTACATTGTTGTGTGGGTTTGTCTCCCAGCAGTACTTGTAATATACACTATATAGGCTCCAGTAAGGCCTGCCACTAATCCAACATCCGGGTAATCTCTCCCCGTTGTCTCTTTTCGTCCTCCCCGTCGCAGTTCTGTGGACCTCTAATATTAACCCCCAACTGACTGCCGAGTGTGACCGTGGATCAGGCCTCTTCATGGAGCCCACCAGAAGTGTGACCTGGACCCGGCCTCACAGAGCTCGGCCTCGACCAGATGTGGACCAGACCCCTCCACGGAGCCCACCTGTCTATTTCTCTCTGTCTATCTCTCTGTCTCTCCCTCTACCCACCCCCCCCCCCCCCCGACACGGTCGAGGCAGATGGCCGCCCACCCTAGAGTCGGGTTCTGCCTGACGTTTCTTCCTATAGGGGAGTTTTTCGTTACCATTGTCGCAATATTGCTTGCTCTGGGTGGATCTTTGTTGGTGTCTTGAGACAACTTGTTGTGATTTGACACTTTTGACACTATAATAAAATTGAATTGAATTGAATTGAACATTGTTTTCTCACTACAGTAAACAAACCAACATAAGTGCATACCGGGTATATCTGCACATTTCAAAACTGAAATTTTAGGACTTTTAAGGACTTTTAATACCTTTTCAATACCCATTTATTTTGTACTTTTACGCAAGTTCATGTTGAATACCGGTAACTTCTATAGTACTTCTACATTGCAGTATTGATACTTTTACTTGAGCAAAACATTTGAGTACTTTTTCCACCACAGTATATTAGTCAAGTTTAGGGGTTGTGCTCGTATACAGTTCTTAAACCGGAGTGATATAATGTGATTAACTACATGGACACCAGCATCCATATTATTAGGGGGGATTTTAGGACTTTTAAGGAAATAATCTTTAAAATAGCATTAAAGATTTAGCTGTATAGTGTAAGGAACTGGGTCTTATGTAGTGTATTTGTAAGTTCTGCGACCGAAGGTTAACTATGAAACCTTGCATTTATTGTCACGTCACATCACTCACAAGCCCAGGTCTCGTGACATCACTATGACATAGGTCTCATGACATCAC